>NW_005871333.1:807837-893508 GCF_000147115.1 Myotis lucifugus
GGAACCAGGGGGGCGCGCCTTCTTTCGGGGTCGGTGGCCCTGCCTTCGCGGGGGGCTTTGCTTTCGTCTGGGGCGGCGCCGCGGGGCCTCCGGTGCGGAGGTGGCCGCCGCTCGCTCCCCGGCCGGCCTGCTGGTCTGCGGGGCCGGCGTCCCCTCGCCGACACCTGGCAGGGCGACCTGTTGGAGTGTGAATTCCTCCCCTGCGCCCGCGGTGTGTATGCCGAGGAACCCTGTAGATCTCCGAGGCCCTCTGGGGTCCGATCTGGGGGAGCGCAGCCTAGGCTTGGGGCCTGCCGAGCTGCTGGCCGCGGAGTTGCAATGCAGGGGGGCTGCAGTCCAAGAAATGCAAGTCTCAGAGAAAAACTTTGCAGGGTGATCTACCTCCATTGCTCCGAAATGAACACACTGTGCATCTCGGGGTGGCTGGAGGCGGCGAGAAGACTCCGTTAGGGGCGTAAATGGCCTTTTCCGTAGGTGGTTTATTCAAACCTCTGAACGACCCTGGACAAAACTCCCAGTGTTGCAAAGATTTCTTCAGCAGGAGGGGGAGTGCTGGGGGGTCTTGGCATTGCCTTTATTTTGCTGCTGGGGAAAGATTGGGGAGGGAGAGGACAAGCACGTTCAAAGGGCATCCTATGACTGATGAAAGTTTGGCTTTTCTTGTCGTGCCCTTCTGTGGATTAGTAGTCTGTTCTGGGTCCAGAGGTTTCTTGAGAGTCCATTGGCTACAGGCTTCCAGTATTAGAATTCCACTAGTATTTCCTATTGTAATCTAGCTGGAAATTTCACTTAGCTGTTCAGATTCCGGATATATTCTATATTATAGCTGCTCTAGAAAGGAACCAAAATTAACTCATATTCTGGTGGATTACTAACACATTCACATTATAGCTTTCCTGGCTGGTTGAATAAAATGTTTGATAGTCAAGAACCTAGAAAATAACATAGGGAAATAATATCTTGCCAGATTTTCTCTGTATGCTTTGTTGCTCTCTGGTATTTAGTAGGGTGTTATCTAATAAAAATCTCCTGACTTGAGTTAAAAGTAGTGTAGGTTAGCCCTAGCCAGTTTGGCTCAGTGAGCATTGGACTGCAACTGAAGGGTCCTGGGTTCGATTCCAGTCAGGGCATATGGCCAGGTAGCTGTCTTGATCCCCAGTAGGGGGTGTGCAGGAGGCAGCCAATCAATGATTCTCTCTCATCATTGATGTTTCTGTCTCTCTCTTCCTCTCCCTCTCTGAAATCAATAAAAATATATTTAAAAAAACATAGTATAGGTTGGGGAAGAGATGGGCAGAAGGGGGCATTCTCGAGTTCTAAAAAGAAATGAGGTTTTTCAAAAGATTGGTGTTGATGGGAGATCTGTATTCTGAACTTAGAGGAACAACTCTACTTTCCAGGATAATATTTTCATACTGGAGAGCACTCCCTGGGGACCAGCACACACGGGTTCCAACTCCTTCACAGCTTTTGTTGTTAGAGAAATGGAATAACAGACCATGGTTGTTCTATGACTATCTGGACAATTAGTGACTTTTAGCTTTTGAGAATTCCTTTTCTTCCAGTAGCTATGTCCCTGAAAAAATGTTATACTGTCTAGTACTTTAGTATTTGTTCTAATAACTACTTGTACTTGAAAGGAGTATAGGAAGGTGGATCCAGTGCCCCAGGGGATGGTGCCTTGGAGCCATGTGAATGAAATGAAAGCTGGAAGCTTAAAGTCTGAGATCTGCTTTAAATTTGTGACTCCATGAGTATAAACATTGTTTTCTTTTATTCATTGTATCTCAAGCACCTAGCCCAGTGCTTGGCCCATAATAAGTGCTTAATACATATTTGTTGAATGAGTGAATGAGAAAAAATGTTGCTACTCAATATCCATTTGCCACACTCACATCACAGGGAAGGTGAGGTCATCAGGGATGAAGTCACTAACCATTGCCTGTCATCTGGCCCAAGGGTGGCCTCACCATGGATTGTCAGGCTCCTTGTGTGTGTAGGAGGGATGGATAGTGAATGCCAAGGTTAGTTCTAGTGGAGTAAGTCACAAGGAAGAACCCCTGAGGGGTTCACGAGGATAAACTGGCTGAGAGCGCTACAGGTCCAGCCTTTGGGCTGGATAAGTGGAACATTTTGGGGTTTGGAGTAATCTGTTCTGAACGGTGTCCATGTAGCTTAGTTCTTGAGCACAGTGCAAATAGGGCAGATGAGGATTCAAAGGGAAGGCTATTGAGCAAATATTTGCTGAGAAAACAATGGGCCCCTGGTTTTGCTGTTCATTTGGACTTTACTAAGGATGCATTATTGCCATAAATCTTGTGTTTGCCACTCTTTGGGTGGGTCATCTTCAACCAAACTAGCTTCTCTTCTCTAGATTAGGAGAGTAGTTAAGGCTTCAGTGTTCAGACAGGACTGTTTCTGCGTTTGGATTTTAAGGAAACAAAGGAGGTATGTTTTTTCTTTTTAATCCCAGATGAGGTTTTTAGGATTAAATCTTTATAGATCTATCCTGACTCTGCCTTCTTCATCCATCCTTGCCCCAACCAATGCAGGCCTGAGTGTTTGTTCCAGCATGTCGGAGGGGGAGTCCCAGACAGTACTCAGCAGTGGCTCAGACCCAAAGGTAGAATCTTCATCCTCAGCAACTGGCCTGACGTCAGTGTCACCTCCCGTGACTTCCACAACCTCAGCTGCTTCCCCAGAGGAAGAAGAAGAAAGTGAAGATGAGTCTGAGATCTTGGAAGAGTCACCCTGTGGGCGTTGGCAGAAGAGGCGAGAAGAGGTAAGGTGATGGAAGTGTCACTTTTAGGAGAGTGAATTCTAAGAGGTGAGATGTAGAGGGGCAAATTCTGAAAGGTACAGACCAAACGTCAATAGGTCAGAGCCTTGGTGAAGATGATCATATGGAGTATTAAAATTGGGGGTTCATGAGGTAACTATAATTACCTTTCATTTGAATTCTTAGGTGAATCAGCGGAATGTACCAGGTATTGACAGTGCATACCTGGCCATGGATACAGAGGAGGGCGTAGAGGTTGTGTGGAATGAGGTACAATTCTCTGAGCGCAAGAACTACAAGCTGCAGGAGGTAGGTAATGGTGAAATGATACAGACTATCTATGGGGTGTTAGAATGCTGGTATTAAAGAGGAATTGGTATTGGGAAGCTGACTAAGGAGAGTATGTTGGGGTTAGATCATTTTGGGGAGGGATAGGGAATGGTTTTTCAGGATTACAATGATTTCTAACCCAATAATCCCACTGTCACCCTTGCTCCCAGGAAAAGGTCCGAGCTGTGTTTGATAATCTGATTCAGTTGGAACATCTCAACATTGTTAAGTTTCACAAGTATTGGGCTGACATTAAAGAGAACAAGGCCAGGGTAAGAACTTTTTCCTGAGCTTACTGCAACAAACTAGCTACATTTATTTTTACTTACATCCAGATAGTAAAACAAGATAGTTTTGAAACAGAGCTGGAATCAACTGGTATGGTGATGAGAGTAGGGCTTTGACTACCACCAGTGCCTTTTGTCTGGTTATAGATGGGGCAGAAATGAGTGAACTTTTATTTTCTCCTTCCCATACATAGCTCAGTAGTTTTCATTATACTACTAGATGTAGGAAGTGGCCCTTGCAGGCGTGGCTTAGTTGATTGAGCGTCGTCTGTGCACTGAAGGATCGCTGGTTTGATTCCCAGTCAGAGCACATGCCCAGATTGAGGTTCGGGGTTCCTATGGGGGGCGGGGCGGGGGGGGGGTTGTCAACCAATTGATGTTTCTCTCTTGCTCTAAAAATCAATAAAAAACATATTTCAAAAAAAGAGATGAATTCCCAAAAAACATTAAAATAAAATTTAAGGAAGTGGTATTAAAACAAAAAAAGACAAAGTTAAAAAACAAAACCAAGCTTCCAAATTTATATACATGTGGTGTTTATGTATATAAAGGCAGGGGATCATTTCTGCTATAAAGCCTTATTGGTGTGCTTTGCCTCTCTAGGTCATTTTTATCACAGAATACATGTCATCTGGTAGTCTCAAGCAATTTTTGAAGAAGACCAAAAAGAACCACAAGACTATGAATGAAAAGGTATGGAGGGAGAACAAAGTTTTAAGCTGGTTTGGGGGTTTCAAAAATTTTATGTTAATTATAAAGATCAGGAAGGGGGTTGAGAGGGATTACTGCTGCCCCTTGCTCACTCTGTTCCAGGCTTGGAAGCGCTGGTGCACACAAATCCTCTCTGCTCTAAGGTATGTAGGGTCTGGTTAGTGTCTTTCCCGTGTCTCCTGATTTAGTTCCTCCAAACAGATTTCTGAGCACTATTCTGCTGTTTCTGCTGCCTCACCCCACTTTCTTTTAGTCATATCCTGTCAAGACTAGGCCCCCATGAGTCTTTTAACCTTCCTAATGCCCTAAACACGATACTGTCTCCCAACTCTTTCTCCTAGTGCCTATCCAGCTATTTAACTCCTCAGGCAAAATGGAGATTCAGAGTGTGGGGATTATCTTTGTGGTGACCAGGAGATCACCAGCCCCTTGCCCCTCTTAACCCCTGGGTTCCCCCTGCCCTTAATTTCCCAGTGGCCCCTCTAACAGCCCAGTGCCCCCACAGCTACCTGCACTCCTGTGACCCCCCCATCATCCATGGGAACCTGACCTGTGACACCATCTTCATCCAGCACAACGGACTCATCAAGATTGGCTCTGGTGAGGGGAGGGAGAGGTTCTGGGCAGGGGAGCCTCGGGATTTTGGGAACCATGGGGGTAAGACGAAAGGAATGGGGAGAACAGAGCAAAATTCTGAGGTGTGGGCTGGTGATAAGAGAAAGGACCTTTCTAGGGGTAATTCATAGGAGAGGCCAGTCAGTAGAAAGGGTGTAGGGTCTAATCCTAGTTGTACAGCTTTTTGGAGGGAAACGGGTAAATACAGAGAATCACAGAACTTGATAGGAGGTTGGGAAAGGGCAAGAAGAGATGGGTGTAAGGTCTAACTTGAGCCTCTGGGGCTGGACCCTACCAAAGGAGGTTCCAGGCTGTGCCTGCTGTGAGTGCTTTCATTTGCTGTGTATCTGTGTGCAGTGTCTAACATCTCTGTGTGCCGTGTTTGTGTGGTATTTGCGTGTCCATTTGTCTGGGGCTTGGCTGCTCCATCGCTCACAACTTTTCTCTGTTTTCCTCCCTCCCGCTTACGGGCTGCTCTGTTCCCAACAGTGTTTCATAGGATTTTTGCTAATGGTGAGAGCTCCCTCTGCCCCACATGGGGCTCTGTTTGTGCTCCTTCTGCTCCCCTTTGCGGCTGCCCAGTGCATGCAGTCGTGGGAGCAACCCCTATTCTCCTACCTCCCCTGCCTAATTACGCCTGCTTGGCTTCTGTCCTACCAGTCGTTCAACTGCTTGCCCTTCCATAACCTGCTTGTTTCCTATGGACTTGCCTGGCTGGCCACTTACATCCTAGATTCTTATTCCCCTCATCATCAGGCTGGTTCCCTAAATCATACTGTGCTCCCAAACTCTGTGACATGTAGTCATTGTTTATGATTTGAATGAGTCCAAATTGGGCCTGACCCTGGTTCCTCGTTCAGCTCTGTGGCAGGCAATGCTGAAGGATAAGGGGGTAGAGCAGGGGTCTAAAATTTTTTGTGGGTTAAAAGTGAAAGTGACTCAAGGATATTGGTTCAATTTTGAGCTATTTCTGAGTTTTAGACAGCAGAGGTGGGCAAGAAGGAGGCTATCTATTTGGTTGTATCCTTCTTATCTTTTAAGTGTCTCAGGTCTCAAATGGTCCTAGATTAGGAAGGGCTGCCGGTATTTTATGCTGTTTGCAGGGTGGGTGAAAGAACTACATCAAACATTTTCCTGTGATCAGGGATTAGATGTACCTGGGCTATGGGGAAGGTGAACAGGTCACAAGTGAATTTTTCCTTAGCCCGTATTGCTCCTTGATTAGCCCAAAGCCCCATGAACCTGTTAGTTTAGTATGGAACCTTTGTTGCAACTGAGTTAGGGACCTTCGATGAGAAGTGGTAGATGGGGAAAGGGGAGGTAGGTGGTGCTCCGGTATAGTCTGTAGTTGATGGGAAAGGGTTTGTGCCTTTTGAGGGTTGGAGACTTCAGGAGAGAATTTGGCTTTTGGGGGCCTCTCTGGAGTGCGACTTCTTTGTTCATGGTGGTTAGATTGTGGGTATCTCCCCTACTCCCAGTGGCTCCTGACACTATCAACAACCATGTGAAGACTTGTCGGGAAGAGCAGAAGAATCTACACTTCTTTGCACCAGAATACGGAGGTGAGGCATTCCAGTTTTTCTGCCCTCTCCCCTCCCTGTTTTCCACAGAAATAACATAACTGAAACTGCTAGTCCTTCTCTACTGGCATACAAATTTTTTTAAAAGGCATTTCTGCCATGCCCTGCTCCCATCCTTACTCACCAAAGCCTTCTCTGTTTCCCTTAGAAGTCACTAATGTGACAACGGCAGTAGACATCTACTCCTTTGGCATGTGTGCACTAGAGGTGAGGAAACCACATCAAGGAGGGGTGGTGGGGATGGAAAGGGGTCAAATTAGAAGATGGAAGGGGAGATGGAGGGAGGACAAGAAAGTACTGGTCTTGAGGGAGTGACTGGGAACACTGAGGTTCTGAGTTCTCCACTTGCCTTTTTATTCCCCTTGCTGCAGATGGCAGTGCTGGAGATTCAGGGCAACGGAGAGTCCTCATATGTGCCACAGGAAGCCATCAGCAGTGCCATCCAGCTTCTAGAAGACCCATTGCAGAGGGTAAGAGTCTTCAGGGTCACTTCCTGCTTAACAGACTTTCGAAATGTCTTCAGTTTTTCTTCCATTCTACCTACTGGGAATGTGCTCTCTTCTAAGAGCAAGCGAACATAACCAGAAAGGACAGGCAAAAACAGTAAACATTTCCCTATGTGGTGACTACCATGTGTTTTGTATATACACATAGTTCAGGATTTATGAAGGGTAATATTGGGGTTAAAGGTTATACATTAATTCAGCATGGAGGTAAACTAATTTGATGGTTACCTCAGGTAATTGGTATACACTCTAAGACACGGGTAGAGAACCTTTTTTCTGCCAACAGCCATTTGGATATTTATAACATCATTCATGGGTCATACAAAAGTATCAACTTAAAACTTAGTCTGCTGTATTTGGTCAAACATTTAATTAACTCACCCCTAATGCCTTGGCTCTAAGACATCTGTCTTGATATATATATATATACACACACACACATATACATATATTTAAGTTTCTTTTGATTAAGTTATTACATATGTGTCCTTATCCCCACATTACCTCCCCATCCCCCCCACTCATGCCCTCACCCTCCAGTTATCCTCCAGTTATCTGTGTCCATTGGTTAGGCCTATATGCATGCATATAAGTCCTTTGGTTGTCTTGGTATTTTATTTTTTTTATTTTATTTATTTTTAAATATATTTTATTGATTTTTTACAGAGAGGAAGGGAGAGAGAGATAGAGAGTTAGAAACATCGATGAGAGAGAAACATCGACCAGCTGCCTCCTGCACATCTCCTACCGGGGATGTGCCCGCAACCCAGGTACATGCCCCTGACCGGAATCGAACCTGGGACCCTTCAGTCCGCAGGCTGACGCTCTATCCACTGAGCCAAACCGGTTTTGGCATGTCTTGGTATTTTAAAATAAATCAGTTCGAATTTGATCAGTCATTTGGGGATACACACACACACACACACACACACACACACACACACACACAGTTGACCTTGAACAACGCGGGGAAGGAGTACCGACCCCTTGTGCAGTCGAACATCTGCATATAACTTTTGACTCCCTAAAACTTAAGTTATCCCTTGGTATCCACAGGGGATTGGTTCCAGGACCCCCTGTGGATACCAAACTCTGGGGATGCCCAAGCCCCCTGTATAAATGGCATAGATCAATGCATACTGTCTGCCCTCTCCAACCACGGATTGAAAACAGTACAGGTATTTATTAAAACAAATCTAAGTGTAAGTGAACCCATGCAGTTCAAACTCATGTTGTTCAAGGGTCAACTGTAGTTTTAGGTAGGGAAAGTGACCTTAAATAATGAGCTAAGACTTAAAGAATTATAAGGATTATGAGTCAGTAGATAAACTGCAGTAAGGGGAATCAGGACAGGAGTGTCCATACAAGGATAGTTTGTAGCTCATTACATTAAGTGTGTAAGGGAGAGAAATGAAAGAAGACTAATGGAAATTCTTGAGGCTAGTGTGGAATAAGTTTCCAGTTCAGTGTTAGGGGTGGTGTGTTCAAGGGAAAGATTAGGAATATGACATTATGGGCCTTCAAGATTGAAAGGAGGAAAAGTTGATTATCAGGGGACCTATGGGGATGGAAAGGGATGACTTAGAAAAGGCATGGGGAAATCCAGTGCATTTAATAAGTGTAGTGGACAAAGGAAACTGTGGTTCTCGGCTCAGGAAATTAAAGGACGGTGAATGTTATTGACCACAATGAATATGTTTGGGAAGAGAAAAGATAAATTTGGCAAGGGTTGGAGAAGATAAGTAGGCAGTGAGTTGGGCCAATAAAGCAGAGAGGTAGGAAATAAGGAAAATAAGTTTGAACTGTAAAGAAAAGAGAAAGCTTATGGTTGGAGAGCAGAAAAATAATTATTAAAACCAGAAGGGCAGTGAATAATACCTTTTATATAATACCTTATAAATTTAGTTCTCAAAGCCCTTTCCAATAACATTTAGCAATGGGTTCCCTCAACTAGTGTTGAGCACCTAGTATATACATACAAAGCCCTGTGCTAAGTGTAATGAGAGAGATAAAGAACACAGTGGGGTGCTTGCCAAATGCCTGCTCCACTTCCTTGTTCCCTTTTCCAGGAATTCATTCAGAAGTGCCTGCAGTCTGAGCCTGCTCGCAGACCAACAGCCAGAGAGCTTCTGTTCCACCCAGCACTGTTTGAAGTACCCTCACTGAAACTCCTTGCTGCCCACTGCATTGTGGGACACCAACGTGAGTCCTGTTGGCCCTCTTAGGGATTTTCTTCTTATCTGGAGCCTTATAACTATCACTGGCATGCTATCTTTTCTCTTCTGCTTCAAAAGGGATTCTTTTTTTGTTGTTAATCCTCACTAGAGGATATTTTTTCCATTGCTTTTCAGAGAAAGTGGAAGGGAGTGAGGGAGGGGAAAGAAGGGAGAGAGAGATACATACAGAGACAGAGACAGAGACATCGATTTAAGAGAGACACATCGACTGGTTGCCTCCTGCAGCCCTTTGGTGCTGGGCCGACACTCTAACCACTGAGTACCCAGCCAGGGCTAAGGGATTCTTAACCCCCCAGGACCTCTGTACCGTCTCTGACATTAGTCTGACTATCCCTGTACAACTTCTCATTCTGTCATGTCCTCCAGACATGATTCCAGAGAATGCATTGGAGGAGATCACCAAAAACATGGATACCAGTGCTGTACTGGCCGAAATCCCTGCAGGACCAGGAAGAGAACCAGTTCAGACTTTGTGAGTAACTGAGAGGGTCTGAAAGGGGCAGATTGGTCACTACCATCCTGAGGATTCTGTCAACCGTCCATTCTCTGGGAATGGTTGAATCTACTGTTTTGCTTGTTTCATTCCTTCCATCATCTGTCTTTTCTCCTCCAGGTACTCTCAGTCACCAGCTCTGGAACTGGATAAATTCCTCGAAGATGTCAGGTGAGAGGGGAGTGAGGCAGCTTTCTGAGGAAGCAGGGGTGGGCGTGCTAAGGCATGCACAGAGCCCACGTGACTTGTCTGCTCTCCCTTTAGGAATGGGATCTACCCCCTGACAGCCTTTGGGCTGCCTCGGCCCCAGCAGCCACAGCAGGAGGAGGTGACATCACCTGTGGTGCCCCCCTCTGTCAAGACTCCAACACCTGAACCAGCTGAGGTGGAGACCCGCAAGGTGGGGCTCTGTGGGTATGGATGTTGGTATGGTTATGGTGGGAGAAGAGGGCATCTCAAATAAGGCTTTGTCCTTTGGAGAAAAGAATGTGCTTCTGCTCCCTGGCAACCATGTCACTCCCTGGTCCCTACTCTAGTAACCAACCCTCTCTGTCCCTTCTCCCCAGGTGGTGCTGATGCAGTGCAACATTGAGTCAGTGGAGGAGGGCGTCAAACACCACGTAAGGCTCCGGGCCGGGGCTGCGTGGGGTTGGGTGGCCAGAGGGTGGAGAAGAGGAGCCTCATTTTCTGACTGTCCTCTTCCCCAGCTAACGCTTCTGCTGAAGCTGGAGGACAAACTGAACCGGCACCTGAGCTGTGACCTGATGCCAAGTGAGTCTCTCCTTTCCCTCCCAGGATGGGAGTCTGTGAGCCTTATCTGTGAGGGGCACACTCAGGGGTGGGGAAGGTGACAGGGCAGTCACGTACCGACTTACACGAAGTGAATATATCAGCCCCTAAAATTTAAGTCTGATAGTTTTGCTTGTATCACTCTTTCCCAGCCAGAGTAGACCGACTGGGGCTCTTGGAAGGGCTCCGTGCCTCTCACTTGCACCGTGTACTCACGCTCTCCTGTTTCTCTGTCAGATGAGAACATCCCTGAGTTGGCGGCTGAGCTGGTGCAGCTGGGCTTCATTAGTGAGGTGAGGTTTCTGCCTTCAGCTGCGGGGCTGCCTCCGTTCCTCTCTCAGCGGGTCTCACTGAGCTTTCTCCCTCAGGCTGACCAGAGCCGGCTGACTTCTCTGCTCGAGGAGACCCTGAACAAGTTCAATTTTGCCAGGAACAACACCCTCAACTCGGCCGCTGTCGCCGTCTCCTCCTAGAGCTTACTGGGGCCAGGCCCTGACCTGAGCTGTGGCTGTCGCTGAGTGCGGCAGCCTTCCCGCCCCTTCCCCCCAGTCAGTATTACCCTGTGAGGCCCCGCTCCTTTGTTATCTAGGAGGGCTTTGGGGCGCCCTGGTTCTGAGCATCACCCCACCCCTTCCCCTTCTCTTCCTCCCTCTGCACTTTGTTTACTTGTTTTGCACAGACGTGGGCCTGGGCCTCCTCAGCAGCCGCCTAGTTGGGGGCCAGTAGCTGAACTGCCGGCTCCTGCCCAGCCTGTGTGGAGTGGAGGCCCAGGCGCCGGGGAGCTGACTATACAATCCCGCTGGGGCGGAGGGGGCGGGAGCAGGGTGGTGCTGCAGTGTGGCCCGGGGGGCCATTCAGTTCGCCTCAGTTGCTGCTGTAATAAAGTCTACTTTTTGCTAAAAGCGTCCTGTGTGTCTGCGCCTTCCCGGGAGGCGGGGCGGGCGCGGAGGTGGGGCCTCCAGGTGGTGCCGGGGCGGAACTGGCCTGCGAGCGAGGGCGGGGCTGCGGGCAGGTAGAGCTGCCCGGCGGCGGGCGCGGAAGGCGCGGAAGGACGCGATGAGGTGCCGCCTCTGCAGATTCGGTAACTCGGAGCCCTTGGCTCTCGTTTTCCTGCCCCCGCCCCCCACAACCAGTCCCACGGCCCCCGGTTAGCGTGGGTGGTCGCGCGGGGCTTCCCAGTGCCTCTCCGGACTCAGCCGGCCCCTCCCCCCGTGCTCCGCAGACGCAGTCCGGGGCCCTCGGCGGCTGATGCGCGTGGGCCTCGCGCTGATCCTGGTGGGCCACGTGAACCTGCTGCTGGGGGCCGTGCTGCACGGCACCGTCCTGCGGCACGTAGCCAACCCCCGCGGTGCGGTCACCCCCGAGTACACCACCGCCAATGTCATCTCCGTGGGCTCAGGGCTGCTGGTGAGCGCGGCGGGCGACCGGGTTGTGGGCGGGCGGCGCACGGAGCGCATTCCGGGCCTCACTCGGCTTTGTGTCTTCCAGAGTGTTTCCTTGGGCCTTGTGGCCCTCGTGGCGTCCCGGAATCTCCTTCAACCACGACTGGTGAGGGTAGTTTATGGAGTTTTAATGAGGGGGCCTTGAGTCAGGGAAATAGGGGCTGACTCAGCTTCATCTTTAAGGGGGGAGGAGGAGACCAACTAGAGAAGCCCAGGAGTCTATGGTCAGTGGGAGCTGGGCCACTCCAGGCCGCTCACCTGACCTTCCGACCCTCCAGCACTGGGCCCTGCTGGCGGTAGCTCTGGTGAACCTGCTCTTGTCCACCGCCTGCTCTCTGGGCCTCCTGCTCGCTGTGTCACTCACTGTGGCCAATGGTGGCCGCCGGCTTATTGCCGACTGCCATCCAGGACTGCTGGACCCTTTGCTGCCGCTGGACCAGGGGCCTGGACACGCTGACTGCCCTTTTGACCCCACAAGAATCTATGTGAGTGTGTTCTCAGCTTTTTTTCAGTCCCCAACGCCTGGGCCTGCCCCTGTAATCACCCCAACTTGCCACTCTTGCCCTACTCCCTCTTAGTCCCCCCATCCTCCTCCACCTTTTAGGATACAGCCTTGGCTCTCTGGATTCCTTCTTTGCTCATGTCTGCAGCGGAGGCTGCTCTGTCTGGTTACTGCTGTGTGGCAGCACTCACCCTCCGTGGGGTTGGGCCTTGCAGGAAGGAAGGGCTACAGGAGCAGGTAAGGAAAATGAACAGGAAGGGTTCATTCAACAGATTGGCTGTGTTGAAAAGATGCTGAACTATAATTCAGGGCCAGAGTACTAACTCTACCCTCTTCTGCAGCTGGAGCAACTGACAGAGCTTGATTATCCTAAATGTAAAGGGCAGGATAATGAGCAGCTACTGGATCAAAATCAAGAAATGCAGGCATCACAGAAAAGTTGGGCTTAGGACAGGTAATGGGCCATGAGGATTGTAACCTGGGAAAGGGTAGGGGCAGGGATTACTTTTAGAACTGCGTCTAGTCCCTTGCTATGCTGCTTGCCCTCTGACCTAGGCTCTCTCTTCTATTAAGCAGGTGCTGATCCAGAGGCTCAGTCCACAGGGCTTTCCACTGACCCCAGGATGATATAAATACTGTAATAAAAGAACTCTTCCACTTGATTCTGATTTGGGGGGAAAGGGCACTGGGTGGCCTTAATTAAAGAATACAGTGGTCTCTGTTAGTTACAAGAGTTTAATGAGGAAAGAACTTAATATTCTTCCCTGAGCTCTACCAGTTATTGGAAGGAAAAGCTGGTGCTGGGTATCCCTCCACACCACTCACTGATGAATTTCAGCACATCCTGGCACACTGGGCTGTGCGAGGTCTGTAAGCAAATAGAAAGAACATCAGAGGAACTCATCAGTGCTGAGAAAAACATTCCTGCTATAAAGAAAATTAGCTCCATCAGTATGGGCAGCAGGCAGGGTTCAGATCACGCACCTGCCTTCTTGACAATCCCACCATCCTCCTAGTTTGTTTTCTTTAGTGCTATATTCTCCCTGCCCCATCATTCAAGTCTCCCCGCTCTAACCTTGATAGCCATAAGAAACTTATTCCAGTTGTCCTTGTTAACTGCCGTCCCTGGCCGCTTAAAGTCAATTTTGTTCCTCAGAATGGGGTATCCTGTAGGGAAAGGAAAAAAAGATGAACTGGGGTTTGAGGGGGAAAACAGTAATTTAGGGGTAGGGATGTTCTTGTCTTTTGCATCCTTTACTAAATCAGTAAAATAGTGTTTTGTTTTAAATATGTTTATTGATTTCAGAGAGGAAGGGAGAGATAGAAACATCAATGATGAGAGAGAATCACTGATCGGCTGCCTCCTGTACGCCTCCTACTGGGGATTGAGCCCACAACCTGGGCATGTGCCCTTGATTGGAATCGAACCTGGAACCCTTCAGTCTGTAGGCTGATGCTCTATCCATTGAGCCAAACCAGCTGGGGCAGTAAAATAGTTTCTTGGTCCTGCTGTTTCCCCCTCCTTTCTGGGGTTTTATAGGGTTCTGTACCTGTAATGAGGCAGGGCAGTGCCCGAACTCCAGTGCTCGCTGCCACCAAGGAAGCCTCGTAGGCACCTCGCTCATCCCGAGGTAGGACCTGCTCTAGCCGCTGGTCCATTGAGACTGTGAGCACCCAGTCTCGAACCTCTTCTCTCTGAGTCTCCTGGGAAGGACACAGGGAGCACAGCTTCATACAGGGCAGGGCACATGGGAGGATGGTTAGTGGGGGAGTTGCTAAGCCGTCATCCTTTCACCCATAAATGGTCCTTGAATTGAGGGTCAATCACACCCTTAGGTTTTTCCTCTGTTTCTACTTTCACTGAAGGAATAGTGAGGACTGAGGTCATTCCAAAGATGTGGTGGGCTGATGGCTGGTGCAAAGGGTTGGGAGGACCATCCTAAAGTGTCCTCCCCTCTCAGTGCACTCACACTGGCGAGCCTCCCATGCTCCAATCCTGGGTCCTTACCGGTATGTGCTGCTTGGCTGGGAGTGGCACCTCAAAGGGAATGTCTGTGTCCTGAAAGTCAGAGTGGTCAAGGGCATCCAGAGTCCCTTCCTCGATTGCCTGTGGCAGAGTGAGCAGCCATGAGACAGTCCCAGCTTGTGACAGGCAAGACCTCTGCACCTCTGGGCACAACCTCCCTACTCACATCGGTCAGATCCAAAAAGCGGTTGAGGAAGATGAATGCCATGTTCTCCCAGCCAACTGCCTGCAACAGAGAAAAGTTGCAAGTGGAAGTGAGTGGCTGGGCTTGGATGCTGCTTCTGCAGGATGCAGGGGAAGAGTCCAGGAAGACAGGAAGCTGCTCTCTTCCATAACATCAGCCCCACACTCAGCTTTGTTCTACCTGAGCACACGGGGTGGTCTACCTACCAACTTTTGGTCTTGTCTCTTTAACCCCACCTTTCCTCGTCCCAGCTTACCTTGGCAGCGATGCCTGCTTCATAAAAGGCTTTGTCTGCAGGTAGTAGCTGGGTGTGACGTAAAAGCGAAACAGAAAGCTTGGCAGCCACAGTTTCCTGTGGATTAAAGTCAAAGCACTGTGACCCTGGCACTTCAGTGACTGAGCTACCAGACTGACGATCCTAGGACTGAGGCAGCCACCAAGCCAGAAAACCAACATCATTGTTAAACTACTCTGCATCTCAAGCCATTCTGGGTCTTAGTATTTTCATCTTCACAGGACTGGGCACAGAGTATATATAAAGTTCCTTCCATTTTTAGAATTGTATCATCTAAGAACATGAAATAATGATACAATCTGTTAATAAGGCAAAGGTATATGTATAAGAGTTGAGTACAGAAATCATGGGATTTGAATGTTTAAGCATAATGAGGCTGCACTGTGTGGGCACGGAGCCCTGAGAAGTTAAAAGGAGGCAGGGAGAAAACCATCTCAGCAAGGGTTAAAGAGTTATTTGAACAGAAGAAAAGCGAGGAGAGAAGTGGGCGAGGGTTGTGAATCCAGAACTTGAATTCATTCAACTTCATACATTTGAAGAAACGTCCATAAGACTGAGTGCTTCTCCCCCATCCATCTCACCAGCTGTTTGATACTCTGGGCCGCAGAGCGAGTGGCATAGTAATGAGCGATCAGCAGCATCGTCTCAAACTCCTCATGTGCTGGAGAGTTTGCCTCACTGGACTTCACCAGGTTTTCACACTAGAGCAGACAGAGCATAGCCTGGGTCAGGGATCAGAGGCGTACCAGGGCCAGGGAGTGGTCAGCTGGTGGCCATCTGGACGCAGGGAGGTGCAGTACATCAGAGGGTAAAGATTCATGTGCATGAAAGACGAGACGAGGCCAGGGACAGGCGGTCCACTGTTGTGGACCCGACTTCCTCACCAGGTTGAAGAGGACATCCCGAAGGTCAGCCCAACTGTGGTAGGCCTCAGCACTGTTGGTCCCAGGTGAGTTCACCATGTCAGTGAAAATCCTTTTGTAGATGTTGAAGTTCTGAAGGTAGAGGGGTAAAAAGAGCTGAGTGAGAAGGGGACAAAGTCATTGGAAGTTGGGTCAAAGAGAGGAAAAAAGGCTGTAAGTGTGTGTGTGGAGGAGCTAGGAGACAATGATGGAGAAAGAACAAGAGTAAAAAAAGAACTATTTCCTACTAACTGGCGATCTGTGACTGTGGGCAAATATGTGAATGCAGTCTGTGAATGGGCTAATACTCCAGGGAACTGTGATGCTCGATATGAGAGCCCTGTTCATTCACTGGGGGAAATCGGCCCTAGAGTTGTGTGTAGGGACCTCAGGTCCAGCTGCATTGGATAATGAACCCCCATCCCCAGGCGCTGACAATCAGTGGAGAACTAGACACACCTGGAAAGCTGCTGCATAGTCTTTTGAGATCTTCCCCTGGGACCTCCCCTAAGATCTCCACCCTAAAACCCTTACAACCGAGGACCCAGAGGTGCTCCCCTAGGAGCATGCCTGTGTCTCCCCCCCCCCCCCCCCCCCGCCGCAGGCTGGTTACCATTACTTTCTTCCCAAGCTCCTAGGCCCTTCCTGTTCCTGTGTGTTGGCTAAAAGCTTGGGAGGTTGGTGCTTCAGTGGGTAAATCCTCCAGAGGGGCTGTACATTTTGGAGGAGACTGGGTGGGGTCCCTGGGCATGATACTCATCAAAGAATCCTTAACAAAGACAGTTCCTGAGGGCAGGGAGGTGCTTGAGGAGAAGGAAACAGTTTCCCCGGAGGAAACATCCCAAAGAGAAGCTGGTACCTGTGGGTTTGCAGGGGCTCCGTGCTGCACATACAGGGCCAGGGCCTGGGCACAGTCCCCCTCTCGAATCAGGTGAGTTGCATACAGAGCCACGTACTTGTGCAGAATCTTGTAGTTCTGCTCCGGAGGTGGAGGAAAAACATGGGGGAGGTGGGGTCAGGAAGACCAGGCAGTAAGGGTGGGGTGGTGACTAGAGGCTGTGGATTTGTGTAGGAGGCGAAAGGCCAGCTTGGCCTCTGACCCCAATGTATGACTAAGCTCTTTGATGCTGATTAGTCATCTTTTGGGTTTAGAGGAGTAGGAGAGAGAGCTCTGGGACAAGTGTGGAGTCCAGGGAACTTGTACAGAAGAGCTGGGAATGGGAATAGAGAGCAGTACCTGCTTGGTAGCTGTTTCAATGCACTTGTCCCACTGGCCCTGCTCCACATACAGGTCCAAAGCAGCCACCACATCTACACCCACCAGCTGTGGATCAATGGAAAAAGAGTGAGGGGAGATATGAAGGGGAGAAGAGGGAGAGAATCTCTTGAGTCTCTGTGTGTGTTCTGTCTCCTGCTAACTCCACAAGTCTCACCGAGTCCACTTTGCCCTGGTTCTTGAGGAAATCTTTATAATGCTGGTCCACATAGTCTTCATACCTGTGAAGATGTACAGAGAAAATACTTCATGGTCCCGGGGTGGTCTCATGGTCATACCCTTCCCACGAGAACTTTCTCCCATTTTAAAAGGAAGTAAGAAAATTTCTCAGAGAGAAGGGGGATATGAACTCACCGGGGATCTAACTCCTTGGCCACACGCTTGGCCTTGTTCCACTCCTCACCCTCCATGAAAGCATCGATGGCTTCCTTGACTAGGTCCAGGTTCAGATAGAGCTCTGCAGCCTTCATGGTGGGAAATAGAGACTGGAGACGGTCTTTCTCCTCCTCACCTCCGTTTCCCCCTCTGTGAACTCTTCCCTCTGTTTCCCCAGAACTGCGTGCCACCAGCGCCAAGAGGCCCTCCCACCTCATGCACCTTCCTGGGTGTAGAGGTCACCATTCTACCCATCTCTGTGAAATCTGTCTTTTCAGTCCCAGCACCCTACTTACTGCACTGTGCTTTCCAATTCCAATCAGCTGGGGTCCTATAGTCCGAACTACTTCCAGACTGCGCTGGGGAGGCAGAAACTTGATGGAGAGTTCGGCTGCCTGAGTGGTGGAACAGAAGATGGAAATAGGTAGTAGGAGAGACAAAGACCGCTAGGGGTCCTCAGCCTGATTTTTTTTTTTTTTTTTTTTTTTTTACCTCCAGTTGCCACCTTTCTCTTAAACCTTCCCTCACCTTCCACCCTCCTGGGAAAAGCCTGCCTTCATGGTCCTTCAGAGCCTTTATGCGACCTCAGCACCTCTCTACTTGTCCTCTTTTCAGACACTCTTCCTGTCTAAGGTCACTGCATTTGGTCCTGCCACCTCTGACAAACTTGTTTCTCAAGTTCTTTGTCACAAATAGAATCTTGGTAACATGGCATAGGAAATTCTAAAATAGGAGCCCAGGACATTTTGTAAATATTTGTGTTGGGTTTTTTTGAGCCTGTTTCCTCATCATAAAAGTGATGGTTTGTCTAGACTTGTACTGTCCAGAACAGCAGCCACTAGTCACATGTGGCCGGGCCCAACTGAGAAGTGCTGTGAGCTTACATGCACATTGGATTTCAAGGACTTAGTGTGGAAAAAGGAATGTACAACATCTTAATAAGTTTTTATATTGATTACATGTTGAAATAATAGTTTAGATATATTGGGTTAGATAAAATGTTATAATTATTTTCACGGTTGTTTTTTTTTTTAATTTATTTGAATGTGGCTACAAGAAAATTTTAAATCACATGTGTAACTTTATTTTATTTCTGTTGGACAGTGCTGGTCTAAATTACCTTAAAGACATCTCCAACCCTAAAACTCAGTAAGTCTACAAACCAAGTATTCTGTAAGCTTACTCTGTTTCCACTGTGATGCTGACAGCCTCACCAGATTCTAATTTCCACACGCTGTAATTTAGCTATAGACTATGCTAATCCTCCTGGCCTTTCCCCCACTTATGCTTTAAAAAAAATTTTATATTTATATTTATATTTATATTTATATTTATATTTATATTTATATTTATATTTATATTTATATGGTTTCAGAAAGGAAGGGAGAGGGAGAAAGAGACAGAAACATCAATGATGAGAGAGATTCATTGATTGGCTGCCTCCTGCACACCCCCTACCAGGGATTAAGCCCACAACCTGGGCATGTGCCCTTGACCAGAATTGAACCCAGGACCCTTCAGTCCGCAGGCTGACGCTCTATCCACTGAGCCAAACCAGCTAGGGCTTTAATATATTTTTACTGGTTTCAGAGAGGAAGGGAAAGGGAGAGATAGAAACATCAATAATGAGAGAGAATCATCGGCTGCCTTCTACACATCCTACACTGAGCCCAAAACCCAGGCAATGTGCTGCCCTGACAGGGAATCGAACTGTGACCCGGTTCATAGGTTGACACACAACCATTGAGTCACACCGGCTGGGCTCCCCCACTTATTCTTGCCTCTCTTTCTTTACCTGCCAAACCCGTCAAAGTTTAAAGTGCCCCCATCCAGGAAGCCATCCTCTGACCGATCTGAAGAAGGTATAGTCATGCACAGAGCCTAGTAAACAATGCTCTGGAGTAACACAGCAGATGTTTAATAAATACTTGCTGATTAAAATCTGCTAAATGCTCATCATCAGTCATCAGTCCTTCTCCTTCCTTCCCCTCCAACTTCTAGGGGCTGTTCAATTGCAAGGCCTCAGAAGTTGAGGGAAACTCTACAAGGGCATCATCCACCAACATTTTATTTAGGGGGCTGATCAGTCTCGCTCCTTCATAACTCCTAGTACCACAGGTCCTCGAACCTAAGGCACATCACTTAAACTGTACGTGTATCCCAATTTCAAAGACACTAAAATGTGATGATTTATGTCTTAGAACTGAGGAAGCATGTTGGCTTGGCTTAATCTGCTAAGACTTTTTGGAGCTGCTGGGTAGAGAAGCTCCTGCTTTCTTCACAGCTCCGTTGGGCTCCAGCTCCAGGGTCTGGACTTTGCCCTTCCAGCTCTGGCCCCAGGCCTCGCTCCTTCTCACAAAGCCTCCCTGAACTTCACTTTGAATCACACACTTGAGTGGTCACTAAGGTGATCACTTCACTCAGATACAGTATTAATTAACTGAGCCACATGTTAGTCTAACTTCCCTGGATTTCTGACTGTCAGGGTTCTGTCTTTTATCCCCTTGATAGCCTTTGCAAGTTCTGGATCTAACATCTGGCAGGCACTCAGTAGACACCTGCTACCTGATTGAAAACAAAAAGGTGGAGGTAGGAGGCAAAAGACGGGTCTGAGGAGTGCTGGGTGTGAATGGAGGCCTGGGAGGGTGTGGCAGCCTTACCTTCATCCAGCACTTCTCCACCAGGCCGCTGCTTCCTGTGTCCCGCACTTTGAGGTAACAGTCGACCGCAAGGCTGTGCTCCCCAGCCTGCTCCCACTGTCGAGCCTGTTCCACGAGCCCCTCCATGCCCCTGTGGAGAGGACAGTGCTCGTGACCAGGAACAGGAGGGCAGCCTCTCCTGTGCCGCTTTATACCCACCCCACCCCCAGCCCTGCCCACATTTCCTGGCCCCTCGGCTTCATACCTGGCCCCCTTCTTGGTAGCTTCCCGCTCATACTCCTCCTGCAGAGCCTCCAGCTGGCCGGGCATGTAGTCCTTGCAGATCCGCAGGGCATCACTCCATAATCCAGCCTCCTGCTCAGATTTCCAGGGATCAGGAGGGCAGAGGCAGGCGTGACCGCCTCCCACTGCTACATGTGGAATGGACCACTGACTCCTGGGTCTTTGGACCTGTCTTCTCCTTCCTCTTTCTCGCCTTCCCCTCCCCAGTACTAACTGGATCTTACTCAGTACTAGAGGTCAGTGTAACGCTCTGTAGGCTCACATATGCTCTTCCCCTCCCCTCACGGCCCTGAATTCGGCGTTTGTCCCACCTTATAGTAATTGAGGGCCAGGCCTGGCCTCTGGGCCCGAAGCAGCAGTCCTTCTGCTTTCTGAAAGTCCTTCTCCTCCAAGGCCCCCCGGGCCTGCCCCACCAGCACATCGGCGACACTGTCAGGGTCGTGGGCTTCGGCCACACGCTGAGCAGCCTCCCAGTCCTGGTTATGGACAAACCTGCTCCCAGATGAGAATGTAGGAGAGGCTAAGTATAGGACTGAGGCCTCAACCGTGGAGGCAAACAGCCATGCCACTGAGAGGGTATAAGACTTATTGGTACTAGGTTTGGATGAAGGTGAAGATGACAAAGATCCTGGGGCTGGGCTTGGGAGGACAGGATTTAGGAATTTTTGGGGTAACTCACATGAGGACTGCTTCCTTGGGTTTACCAGCCCTAATGAATTCAGCTTCAGCCTCTTCAAATTTACCCTAGAGGGAGAGAAAGGCAGCCACCCATGAGGAGATTGGCACCACAGGCAGCTCTGAGACCGGAGGGGTGAACATCTGGCAGCAGTGGGCTGGGGGGTGGGAAGGAGGGCTCGGTGGTCAGGGTCAAAAGCAATGGAGAAGGGTCACCGCCATACCTCGTCCTCCAGGTACATAGCGTATTTGAGATGAATCTCGGGGGTCTTGTGCTTGAGGGCCAGCCGAGAGAGTTCAAAAGCAAATTCAAAGGAGCTGAAAGGGAAGGTGCAGGTAAGGTTTGCCTACTCAATACAGTGGGGCCTTGACTTACGAGTTTAATTCGTTCCGTGACGGAGCTCGTAACTCAAATTACTCGTATGTCTAATCATAAAGTGAACGAGTGAGACACATGATGCTAGGCTGATGTTGTGGCGTTCACTGTGACGTTCGCTGCGCCAACTAGCGGTGGGGTATCTGAAGCTGGCTCGTAACCCGAATTTTAGCTCACAACTCAAAGCAAAAAATCAGCCGAGAGACAGCTCGTATCTCGAAAAACTTGTTAGTCGGGACACTCGTAAGTCAAGGCCCCACTGTACTTCCTTTTATAAGAGGAAAAGGGAAAGGGAGGGCAAGAGAAAACAGAAGGGGCAAGAATTGAGGGGAAGGGAAAGGTTGAGAAAGAAACTGGTATGAAGTGACAGAGAAGCATGGAGAGATGCAGAGAAAGGCAGGCAGCCCTGTGACGTCACCTCACTGCCCCCGGGGATTAGGACACATTTGGAAAAGCCTGGGCTGTGAAGAGTGGGATGAGCAGGAGGGAGGGCAAGGAGGACTGAGCCTCAGCACTACACCGACGGGGTAGGAAGGGCTCCCGGTGCTCCTGCCTCCTCCTCCTGGGCCACACCTCCATCCGCAGAAAAACAGTCTCACAGATGAGTGAGACTACCTGCCCGCCGCACTCTGGCTCGATGCAGGGTTACTACAGGTGCTCGTCACATTACTTAAGAAAAGCTCATTTTGCGTTTAACGGACTCACACTTCTGTTACTCAGTCTAAGTACTGGCTCGGTGCATTTTAGCTGTTCTCGCTCCACTTTTGTCCTTGGAACAGCCAAAGATTAAACACTGTTCTGACCCAGGCGATAGGGGAAGAGTTACTAACTCATCCTTGCCTCTCTGTCAAGTCCTTCCACCACATGTCTTCACTCTGCCTCAGCTTTTAGGAATGCTCGAGTTCTACATCCTTCTCTTTATGCTATGCAGAGGCTCTGTCCGGAAAGGGCCAGTGGAGAGAAGGCTTGGTGCCTCACCAGTTGTCGGCAGCATGGTCAATAGCCGCTTCCAGAAGTCCCAGCTTATTAAGCAGCCTCACTGCAGCCTCTCCTCCCAGGCTCTTTGCCCAGAGATAAGCCACCTGTTTGTGGGCGTTGGCTCCTCCGTGAGTCTTGGCCACCTGTAAAGCAAAGCCCCTCGCCATCCTCCAGTTCAGGGCTACGTGGCTGCGCCCTCCTCACCTCTGACCTGACCTCAGCTCTGACAAGGATCAGGTACCTGCGCTAGAACGACAGGAAGAAGGCTAAGTTTCAGGGGCTCTTAACCTGCTTACGGTCCAAGGATGGATTTCAGGTAGTCCACAAACCCTGAACATGGCACGAGAAATTGGGTATGTAGGTGTGGCTATAGAGAGATGGTGTGGCCTGGATCCCTTACCCGGTAGGCCTCTTCCCAAAGCCCGTTGGACCGGTACATGTTCACTGTTGCCTTCCATTCCTGGGCCTCGAGGTAGTGATACTCGGCCTCCTGTAGTCGGCCTTCAGCCTCCAGCTCCTGGGGAAAGGTGGGTCAGCATGAGAAGGGCAGAGGGAGCTTGAGGAAGGGGTGAGCAGGGACAGAAGGGCTCACCTTGCCCAGATGCAGGTGCGTGTCACCGAGGAGATCCGGGTGGTGTTTGCCTACCAGGCGGATCATATCATCATACAACTTGTGCTTTTTGAACATGGTAATGGCAAGATCAGGCTCTTCCACTGTCACATACAGCCTGGGGATGGGAGATACACGTGGGCCTCCTAGACCCACATTCCTGTTGCTGGAGCCATTCCTAAGAGGTCTTGTCACTGCCTTCTGAACAGAGGGCACACACCCTCAGACCCCAGCCCTCCCTCCAGCCCTGACGCCTCATCTCCTTCCACACCTGTGGGGCCTCGGCTCACCTTTCAGCCTCGCGGTACTTGCCCTGCTTCTCCATCTCCTGCGCCTGGGTGATGTACAGCACCGACACGTCTTCTGGTCTCATGCACTTCATCGCCAGCTGTGCACACAAAGGCAGAGCAGCCTCAGGTGCCCGTTCCCAGGAGAAGCAGAGGGCTGTGCAGAGCAGTCAGTGAAGGGGGGCTCAAGGGAACTTGTTTTCTCAGGACTCTGCACTTTCTCATCACCCACAGGAGTGTGGTTACTGCCACTCTCCTAGTCAGCTCAGGGAATTCCAAGGCCGTAAGAAGCCAAGTAAGAACTATATTTTGCGGAGGCATGAGGGTCAGAGATGCCCTGTGCTGGGGTGCTGGTGGCATATGTTCCCATTACCATGCTCCTACCGTACCCACTGGCTTCTGGGGGCAGAAGTGAGAACACAGCTGCCAATGTCATAGGGTGTCAGGAGTGGTATTCCAGATCCCCCAGCTCCCAAGCCCATCTGATCTTCAGAATTACAGGTTTGGGAACACGGGTCTCTTCATCCTTGCCTTTCCCTGTGGCTAGGGATCGAAGTTACCCAGACTACATTTTGGTACTTTCTCAGCTCTCTGGGAGCCCATGGGAATGGGAGATCAGACACTAAGGAGAGTGGCACCACCACCACAAAAGAAGAATTCTCTCGTCATGCACTCCACCCACTTCTCTACCTTGTGCGCCTGCTCCCAGGCGCCAGCCTGGGTGTACATGTCTATTGCATCTTTTGTCCGGTCTCCCTTAATGTAGAGTTCCTCAGCAATCTGTGGTTGAGAGAGACAGATGCAAAAGGTCAGAGCAACGGGTTAAAGCTGCCAGTAGGAGGAAAGAACAAACCTCAGCCAGGCTGGAATAGAGCCTGGGGTACCGTTATCATGCCACAACAGAGGAGAAAAGAAGGCTATGGGTGCCTCACACCTTCTACTGCTTGGAAGAGAAGACCAGCCCAAAACAATGGGAGTTTAAAGGGCCTTGCCTTTCTGTTAAATTTTAACTAAGTTGGAATTATTCATGAAGAATCACTCATGCTGGCACAGGAGGGTCTGTGTCATGTTGGAATGAAATAGGGTCAGTAAACCCTTTGTTTCCATTCAGGTGGCGATGCTGGGCTCCAGAAAGAAGGACTTGGTGAGGTGGCCCCCACTTCCTGTTCTGGGTTCTCTCCTTGTCGTCAGGTACTGCATTGCCTCAGGCTGCAGAAAGGGCTCTTCCTCACCTCATACTCCTGCAGAGACGCATAGTGCTGGGCCACGCGAGGATAGTATTTGGATGCAGTGTTCCGGTCCTGCAGATCTAATATGTAAATTGCCTTCTTCCACTGGCGGGCACCCAGGGCAGCCTCAATTGCTTTAATGGAGCACCTGGCACAGTGGGAAAGGAATAAATGTGTCAGAGGAAAGAGGAAGATGGATGCAGGTAAAGGACACCTCGGGCGTACTCTGCTCGACATTTTGAGATCTTTTCTTCTCGGCCTTGGTGTCCTTACTTGCCCCAGCACCTCTCCCCTCACGTCCCATCTCCTTTGCACCCCCAGACCATCATACCTGGCTTCAATGTAGTGATTAATGGCGGCGTCAAGCTGCTTCTGCTGCACCAGGTGGTCCCCCCATGCTTCCTCTAGTTTCATCACTTGCACTGGGAATGCTAATCGAGCCAGCTCCACCGCTGCCAGAGATGGAGAGGTACTCAGCTGAGACTTCCGGGGATGGGACTCGGGAAAAGGAAGACAGGGAAACGAAGTGCAGAAAATCAGTGAGAAGTGGAGGAACAGAGGAGAAGCGAAGCCAGTCAACCTGAACAGATGCACCAAAATAGGACCGGGGACGGTTTGGGCAAGAATCGACGACAGTGAAGGGTGGGTTGTGGATGGCTGGTACCTTTCATGAAGGCGCTGCCTTTACAGTAGCACTCCAGGGCCCGCTGTGGGTTTCGAATCTTCTCAAAAAGATCACCTGCCTGTTAACATACCGTATTACTACAAGATACCCCTACTACACAAAGAATCAAGGGTCAGCCCCCAAAAGAAGGGAATCGGCCACCAGTCAGGGAGGGCTATGCTCTCTGACTCCTCTGGGTAGGAAAGGGGCACCGAGCCCTGGAGATAAGGGGCGGGGACAGGAAGTCAGCCATACCCTTTCGTACAGTTCCCCCTTGATAAGGGCTGCGGTGATGTGTTCTACCAGCTCGGTGTTGGCTAGCAGTTCCTCTCGGGTCAGCACCAGCCGAGCAGCTCTGGCGGGGAGCCCGGCTTTGAGGTAGAGGCTGATGGCTGCTAGCCCATCCCCTTGGCTCTCCTTCAGTTCGCCTGCTCGCTCCTCTTGCTGGGTGTCCATCAGCCACTGGTAGTAACCCCGGCGCAGCTTCTCTAGGGCAGGGTGTCCCTGGACATACAACGGAGGAGAACTGGGAGTCACATCCCTCCTTCCCACCTTTCTGCTTCCTATGCTCCTCCAACCCCACAGTAACAATGGAAATCCCCCTGGACACCAATGTCCTAACACCTCTCACCATGTCAGCTCCCAGCCCCAGCCCCAGCCTCGTTCCAGTTCCTACAGCCTCCTTGACAAGAGAAGGTTTCTGATATTGGTGGAACCGAGTTCTGAACCACTGTGGAGAAGACACAACCTTGAGTTTACCTTGGCCTCAGCCACAGCGATACACTCATCCCAACGGTGCAGCTCCTGGTACATGTTCATGGCCTCCTCAACAGCGTTCTAGGGGAACCCGGGCAGGGGAAAGAGGGACACCAGGAAAATATGAGCATCAGAAATCAGCAAGTTCTCCTCAGCCTGGCTAAGATGCCAGCCCATGTGGCCTTGACTTATACACAAGCAGAGATGGATTTATTGTGAAACAAAAGAAGATTAAGCTTCAGGGAACCTTATTTGACAGGCTCCTCCCAAGGCAGTTTTTTTTCCTTTTTTTATTTATCCTCACCTGAGTATATGTTTATTGATTTGAGAGAGAGAGAGAGAGAGAGAAACATCTATTGGTTGCCTTCCATACGTGCCCTGATGGGATCAAACCCGTAACCTTTTGGTGTATGGTATGACACTCCAATCAACTGAACCACCTGCCAGGACCCCAAGGCAGTTTTTTTTTTAAACAGGGCTCCTCAAATGGTATAAGCTTCAGCCCCATAAAATCGATTTTCCTCCATGCACAAGATTTATAAAGACAGGCTCTGGAGTGCAGGGGAAGACAGACGTTTTATGAAAGAGAGTAACTGTAAGGACTAATGCAGAGAGGGAAATTGAGTGAAACTAATGGTATAAACATTTCTATAATTCTCCCCAAACCTTTGGAAGCCCAGCTAACCAGTGCTCTTCCCTCCCCCGAGTCTGCCTGATCCCCTTATCCATCCGGTCCCTCTTCCCCCATTGCCTGTTCCAAGAAGATCATTTCAGCCAGTTTGTAGTTCTTCTCCAGCATGGCTAGACGTGCTCGGACCCGATAAAAGTCTGTTCCTTCTCCACCCTGCGGGGAAGAGGGAGGTTCCGGTTAGTCTGTCAGTGCTGCGGGAGCCATTCTGTCTGTGCAGGCTGAGACAGGGAGGCCTGAGAGGCGTGGAAGCTACAAGACTTGGAAAGCTGAAAAACTTCAGAAGCTTAGAGGCTTAAGGTTTGGCAAGAAATTCCAAAATGGTCCAACTTAAGGGTGCAGGCGGGGTGGGCCGGTGAGTAAATTATTTAAAGCTGGAGAGCTAGGATTCCTGGAGCTGAGGACTAGGAAATCTCAGCTGGAGACACTGAATGAATCGGAGGACAATACTTGCATATTCCTGAGACACTTGGTCTGCAATCTTGTTGGTCTCATGCAGGAATCGAGCTTTTGCTACGTGGCCCAAGGCAGAAAAGCACCTACGGTATGGAAGCAATAACAGGAATAGCAACATTATTATAGGATCATCATTAATTCACTGGCTCAGCAGGTACATACTAAGCATCTATTATCTGCCAGGCGCTGTCTTGCCAGAACTGAAGACACAAAGGGAATAAGACAGATAAGGGCATTGCTCTTAGGGAACTTACTTTCTGGTGGAAACAAATAATTAGTTAAAAAAAAAAAGATAATTTGAGAGAATGAAAAATAAAATAAAATGTGTGATATTATAGACAGTGACTCAGGGACTGAGGGAACTATTTAA
The DNA here is from genome assembly GCF_000147115.1 of Myotis lucifugus. NCBI lineage: Eukaryota > Metazoa > Chordata > Mammalia > Chiroptera > Vespertilionidae > Myotis > Myotis lucifugus. The sequence goes on from NW_005871333.1 coordinate 835,198, forward strand.
GGTGGCAGTCGGAGAAGGCCTGTCTGAGGTGCTGACATTTGAACTGAGACCTGAATATAAGAAAGATGCAATCACGTAAGATGGGAAAAAACTATTCCAGGCAGAGGGAGCAGCTAGCGTAAAGGCCCTGCGGCAGGAGTGAGCTTGGCAAGCTCAAAGGGCCAAAAGGGTGCCAGTGCGGCTGGAGGCAAATGGGCAAGTAGGTACCTGGTATGGGAAGAAAGCAGCGGCCAACTATTGTAGGGCCCTAGGACATGGCAAAGGGTTTGGGTTTTCTACTAAGTACAATAGTAAGATGCTAAGCAAGTAAATGATCATCTAATTTATATTTTAAAAAAATTACTTCAGTTGCTGTGGGCTGAATGGACCTAAGGGTATAGGACAGTCTCAGGGAGACTACTTAAGAGGCTTTTGCAACACTGCAGGTAGGAGATGGTGGTGGCCAGTTCTAGGGTGGAGGCAGCAGGGTGGGCAAATAAGAGACTCGGATCTGTTTTGAAGGCCCTGGACCAGAGTCCCTCGGACTTGCTGACAGGCTCGCTGTGGGGAGTACGGGGGAAAATGGGTCAAGGATGACTCCTCGCCCAAAGAGCCACAGTCGACACTGACTGAGCACCTACCATCTGTGCTCTTTGCACAGATGCTCTCACCTGTTCTTCACTATCACTACCCTTCTTCTTTACCATCCTTCAAGGTTAATTCTATTATTTATTACCCCTATTTACACAGAGGAAATTGAGATACCAAGGCTTGGAAAGGTTATGTAATCTAAGTTTACACAAACTGATACATGGAGCCACGGTTTGAACTCTAAGAATCTGGAGTCCCGAGTTTGTCCTGTGAACTCCACTCCTATACCATACTCAGAATATACACACCGATGCAGGAATTGTTAAAAACCTCGAAGCGGCACCCAGCTACAAGAACGGGAAGCACACACAGAAAGAGACACACGCCTGCAGTCCAGGATGGGGAGGTCTGGGGTAACGACTATGGAAGGGCTCATGGCATCTGCTGGCGTGGGAAGTGAACACGGGGGAGGAGCAGCCCTCACGTCCAACACCCACGTGGCCAGCCCCTCTGCTGCCGTCACCTCAGCTCTACAGTCCCCCTCACCACTCAGCAATGTGTAGCTGCCTCGCCTCCAGCGCCAGTTTACTCAAGGTTTTCCACATGGCCTCTGTTTCCGGGGTCATCTTCAGAGTCTCCAAGAAGGCCGCTGCCCTGGGGAGGGAAGGAGCCAGAGCCCAGGGATGAGTCCGGGGTCAGGAAGACACCGAGGAACACTGGCGATGGGGCAGGGCAGGGGAGGGCCAGGCACATCCTGCTGAGATACGGCCAGTTTTACAACCCGTCCCAGGTGGCTGGTTACCAGCCCAGCTCCTCACCGGTTGTAGTTGCCGTCATCAATGGCTGTTCCAAACTCAATGAGGTTCTCATCCAGTGTGTAGGCAACTGTAGTCACACCTTCGGTCACCATCACCTCGGTCTTTCCCCCTTCCCGCTCCAGACCTACAACATCACCCTGTAAAAAAGTCCATCCCCCACCACACCCCAATTCCAAGTTAGTGTCTCCACTGAGTCAACTGCAGAACAGACCCACCCTCATGCTCACACAGAGAGGGAATCACAATGACCCTTGTTTTCCTAACAGCTAGTTTCTCTCAAGAAGATAACATTTCCTTATCTGTGCTATTATCCTCGGGTTAAAGTACACTCGTAGCTATGATGGCACTAATGCCTGCAGGTAAGGTGACAAAATGTGACATCCACTTCCGCTTCCAGCAGTACCATGACTAGGTATTCTTAGGGATTTTCCCCTAAAAGACAACTTGACCCTGGCATAGTTTTTATTATTTTTTTTTAAATCCTCACCTGAGGAGTGAGGATATTTTTCCACTGATTTTTAGAGAGCAGAAGGGAGGGGGTGGGGAGAAACATAGATGTGATAGAGACACATCAATTGGTTGCCTCCCACACACACCCCAACTTGGGGTGGGGATGGGACCTGCAACCCAGGTACTTGCCCTTGACAGGGAATGGAACCCATGACCCTCCGGTACACAGGCTGATGCTCCAACCACTGATCTACACTGGCCAAAACCTGGCATACGTTTTAATGCATTGCTGAGTTCAACTGAAGAAATCACTAGGAATGCTTCCTATTCCCTCTTCCATCCTTTCCCCTTGAGACAGAGACTGAGAGGGAGAGGGAGAGGAAGAGGAGAGGAGAGGAGAGGAGAGGAGAGGAGAGGGGAGGGGAGGGATGAGGAGGGGAGGGGAGAGGAGAAGAGAAAAGGAAAGAAAAGAAAAAAGAAAAGAAAAGAAAAGAGAAAAGGTCAGCAAGCTAAAACCTGAGCAGGAAAATATGAAAGGTGAGCAAGTGTGAAGAGTGCATTTGCTCTGAAGGCAAACACAGCATCAGGATGGGTCCTCTAGTACAACAGGGAGGCCAAATCTGAGAATCCCTCCTTAGACCCCAGGATCCTCTCTTCGGTAATGGGAACCAACGTGGCCCAGGTCACTGATATGCCTGATTCCTGCAGAAGCAAACACAAAGCACCCTGGGAGGAAACGTTTTAGGTCCCTGGGACTCCAGAATATTCAATCTGACATGAGCTCGTAATTTAAAAATACCAAATGCAAGTTAATCACTATAAAGGGTAAACAATAACTATGAACAACAGTTTTGGAGTTCCAAGGATTTCAGATATTAAAAATGTCAGTTATGAAAAAAAGTTATAGAATATAAAATAATTATGTCTGAAACATATAAAGACCCAAAAGATGAAGTGAAAAATTAAGCAAGGAACAAGAGACTATAAAAAATGGTCATCAGAGTGGGAGGGAAAAAACAAAGCATTATGAAAAATTTAAATTTTAAACTAAAAAATTGATGCCCGGCCAGCGTGGCTCAGTGGTTGAGCATCAACCTATGAACCAGGAGATCACAGTTTGATTCCGGTCAGGGCGCATGCCTGGGTTGTGGGCTCAATCCCAAGTGGGGGGCATGCAAGAGGCAGCTGATTGATGACTCTCTCATCATCAATGTTTCTTTTTCTCTCTCTCCCTTCCTCTCTAAAATCAATAAAAATGTATATATTTTTAAAAAATGGAATGTATGGTTTAAATAGCAGATTAGATAATGATGGAAATGAATTAATGACCTGAAAGTTGTACCTAAAGAAATGATCCAGAATGTAGCACGGAGTAAGAAGGAGAAAGAAAGGAAATATGAAAGAGAAGTTAAAGAGGTATATGAGACAGGACAAGAAATCTAACATGCCTAATTAGAATTCTGATGGAGAGACTAGAGAATGCAAGCAGCAACGTTTGAAGGATAATGGCTGAGGAATTTCCGAAACTGGTGAAAATATGTGTACTCACAAATACAGGAAGCACAATATATAATAAGCAGAATAAACAACGGAAATTTATATTGATACACATTGTAGTGAAACTTCAAAATACCTAAGAAAAAGATTTTTAAAAGCAACTTGAGAGAAAAGACATCACCTATACAGAACAAAGAAACTGGCACCATGAGGGTTAATCTAAATAAATTGTCTGTATAAAATAATATCTAACTTTGGGGATAATAAAAGAGAATTAAAATAAGGGGCAACAATGGCGAGGGGAAGTAACTGAAGTTAACAAAGGTTCCTTTAATGTACTTGTATTGTTTGCAGGGGAGTGGGGGTTAGATGCTGATTACTTTTAGACTTTGTTAACTTAAGTACATGGTAAACTTTCAAGAGTGATCACTATAGAAATACAATGTATAACCTCCAAGTAGGGGCGGGGGAGTGAAAACATGGTGTTCAAAAAAGACAAAACAAACAACCCCCCAAAACCCCCTAACCTTAATCAGTCTAAACTGAGGCAAAAAAAAAAAGGAGAAAAAAGAGATATAGAAAAAGAACAAAAAGTATCAAGTGCCTTAGCCTCACCCACAGTCATCTGGGCTAGCAGAGGGGCCTCTCTTGTTTCCATAGGCTCCTCCCAGATTTTGGAAGATGTGTGTGTGTGTGTGTGTGTGTGTGTGTGTGTGTGTGTGTGTGTGTGTGTGTAATGTGGCAGGACAGAAGAGAAGGTCTGATCTTTGTCTGAGAAAAAAGGAACTGGAAGTCTATGGCTTATAACAGAGAATCAGCCCACAAGGACGTGACATAAGAACTGCCCTTCCAGGGGGATTTTCCATCCTGAGGGAACGCCTTGGTAGGACTGGGTGGATTCCCAGGGCCACTGTAGTGGAGACCATACTCCCAGGGTCTAATATAATGTCAAGAATCTGAACAAGAATGGTTCTAGGGCCTGGTCCACTGTGAGGAAAGAGTCTAAGCTTTTTTTATTATCAACTCCAACACAGAGATTACGGGTGGTGGGCAGAGAAAACCAAGTAACCTTCGGAGCCTCTTCAGTGCTCTAACCAATCAGCCTGACATTATGCCTGCGGTGCCCTGGTGTCGACATACCTTTACCGAGGTCATGGTGACCCTCTCAGGTGCCTCAATGTTGTACCACACACACAAGCTGTTTCGGTTCTGAGCTACCAGCACATCACTTCCTGGGACCCACTGCACGTAGGAGCAGAAGTTGAGGATCATTGTCTTCGAGCAGCTTTCAATATCGTACAGATGCAACTGAGAAGGGAGGGGCGGAGAGCACAATTACATGGGGATAGGCGGTGATTTGGGATCTTGAACATTTCCCCAATGGTGAAATGTGCTGAGCTGACCCACCAGTCAGGTACATGCTGAATTTCAAAGCGCACTGACTGGCAACCCTTGAAGTTTGAGTTGGCATATTCTGACTGGCCAAATAAGAGACGACCTATATAGAGCAAAGATCTACACCCTACAAATTTAAGTTAGGTGAAGGTCCAACTTTCATTCTTAGAATAACTGGGCCAGAGTTACCAGCCTGGATTACAAAACGAAGGCCACCAGCCCAGATGGCATGGCTCAGTGGTTGAGCGTCGACCTATGAACCAGGAGGTCACGGTTAGTGCACATGCCCAGGTTGTGTGTGTGTGTGTGTGTGTGTATGTGTGTCTGTCTCTCTCTCTCTGTCCCTTTCTCTCTGAAATCAATAAATACACACACACACAAACAAAAGGCAGGCCACCAGACAAATTAAATGGTCTGGAATTTGTGATGGGGCTTTCGCATAACAATGAGAATAAAATAAAAAATCATCAGATAGTCTCTTTGCCCCTGAGGTTGAACTCTGGTGATACCATATTGAAATCAGAATTAATAAGGGGCCAGGAGGAGACTGTCAGGCCAGCTACAATGCTGTTGAACTTGTGTAGCTGACGAGCACTAGAACAGCAGGTGTGGGTAAAGGTCAGTGAGGCCCAAGGAAGAGGAATGCAGGGGGAAGGGAGTTTCACAAGGACACACTTGTGAGTGGTAAGAGAGAAACCAACTCTCAAATTCCTCTATTGATTTTGGTGCCATCGTGACACAATCTCCTTAAGGGCCATAGAGTATGGGCTGTGATATCAGATACAAAGAATGTTGATTCTTCTGGGCCTTGTGCTATGGTAATGGCATAGCACCCAGAAATTACATCCCATCCTGCTCCCCACACCCTGGGAGAAGCTATACCACATCCTCTATGGACCAGTCAATGGCCAAGGCCTTAGTAACCCTCCTCACACGAAGTTTCCGGTCCCGGAAGAGAAGCTTGTGACCAGTCTCGTTAAGTTCCAGCCAATCCACACGGCTCTCATGGCTGATGGTGCCAATGTTGTAGCCACCAATCAGATCCACTAGAGAGCAAAAGAGACAGGATTAAGAAGAGACGTTCCACATAATCATATACAGGGCAGGGGGCACTCTGCAAAATCTGGCCTTACAATTATAGGTTGGGTTTTAAGACTGTTACGTCAATCTAGAGTATGTCCTGAGGCATTCAAATGGCCCACACAACATAAGTTTGCTAAGATGCTGGGTTTCTTCAAAAATTGTTGAGGTTTTGTTTAACTCTAGAGTTAACCCAAAAAATGTGTTTCCTCTCTGGTACTCTTGGAGTTGTCCCATAGTAGATCAGAACTATGGAGCAACTGGCTTCTATGACTCACGAAATCCTCTGGAATGCAGCACTGGTCACTTTAAGGATGCGCCCCAGTTGCAGGACACCCCTGAGAGAAGGCTGATGAGCAAAATGACCTTAATGATCAGACTGACTCCAAGGAGTTACCTGCACATGAGAGTGCCTATGATGTAAGAGCACTGAGGGGCAAACAGTGGTGAAGGCACACACAAATACGGGGGAACCTCTGAGTAAAGCTAGGCTGGTCAGGACAGAGGATGAATATTTTGTTTTGTCTGAATCTTGTAAACAATATAAGAAACGATCACACTTAGAACAGACCACTCGCCCTAGCCGGTTTGGCTCAGTGGGTAGAGCTCCGGCCTGTGGACTGAAGAGTCCTGGGTTCGATTCCAGTCAAGAGGACGTACCTCGGCTGCAGGCTTGACCCCTGGCCCTGGTCGGGGAGCATATGGGAAGCAACCAATCGATGTGTCTCTTTCACATCAATGTTTCTCTATCTCTTTCCCCTCCCTTCCACTATCTCTAAAAATCAATGAAAAAATATCCTCAGGTGAGGATAAAAAAAAAAGATCAGACCATTCAGGGATTCCTAGGATGCTTTCAGGGAGTCTCTCGAACAAAGTTCATTCACAACTCTTTTTTTTTTTTAAATATATTTTATTGGTTTTTTACAGAGAGGAAGGGAGAGAGATAGAGAGTCAGAAACATCGATGAGAGAGAAACATTGATCAGCTGCCTCCTGCACATCTCCTACTGGGGATGTGCCCGCAACCGGTACATGCCCTTGACCGGAATCGAACCTGGTACCCTTCAGTCCGCAGCCGATGCTCTATCCACTGAGCCAAACCGGTTTCGGCAATTCATTCACAACTCTTATTGATATATATTATTAACAAGCAATGTACCTGCCTTTGGTATATATGCTGAAGCCTAAGACCAAATGCCAGTTAAAGTCTACAATTGGGACAGCCCACCTAAATAATGAATTTTCCTTTAATCAGGAAGAAAATACCCAAGCCATGTTTTAATGCCCTAATTATAAGTAGAGTCATAGAATGCTAGAGCTGTGGGGACTCCATTTTACATACACTGAAGATGAAACCTAAAGAGTGAGGTGAGCCTGGCCAATGTTGCTCAGTGATTGGGTGTCAACCCATGAACCAAGAGGTCACTGGTTCGATTTCCAGTAGGGGGCGTGTAGGAGGCAGCCGATCAGTGATTCTCTCTCATCATTGATATTTCTATTCTCCCTCTCCCTTACTCTCTGAAATCAATAAAAAAAATATTTTTAAAAAGTCTGAACACTGCCCTAACTGGCTTGGCTCAGTGGATAGAGCGTCGGTCTGAGGACTGAAGGGTCCCAGGTTCGATTCCGGTCAAGGGCATGTACCTTGGTTGCAGGCACATCCCCAGTGGGGGGTGTGCAGGAGGCAGCTGATCGATGTTTCTCTCTCATTGATGTTTCTAACTCTCTATCCCTCTCCCTTCCTCTCTGTAAAAAAATCAATAAAATACATTTAAAAAAAAATTCTGAACACTAAAAGACACTGAAAAGGAGAGAAAAGGCAAGCCATAGGCTGATATAAAATACCTGCAATGATAATACCCACCAAAGGCTATAAATGCACACATACAGAACTCCTTCAAGTCAATTTAAATAAAGAAGACCTGATTTTAAAAATAGGCCAGGGATATGGTCTAGCAATTCACAGAAGAAGAAAGCAAAAGCCAGTAAACAAATGAACAACAACAAAAATATACAATTAGATACTATTTCATCAAGTTGAGTCAAGTTGAGGCAAATTATGAAGTCAGGCAATGTCAAGTATCGGAAAGAATGTGGAAGAACGGAAACTCTAACTGCTGGTGGGAGTGTAAATTGGTACAATCTCTTTGGAGAGCAATATGGAAATATTTAGTGAAATTAAAGATGAATCTTCTATGATTGGGCAATTCTACTCTAGGTATAAATCTTAGTGAACTGAAACACTCTAACAGTGAAAAACCAACAACTTAAGTGTCCATCAGTAAGAGACGAGATAAAAGACCAACGGTACCTATAATGAAATGTTTAGGATTTGACAGAACTGGGTATGGATACACAAGTAATAATAATCTTACTATTATTAACAGCTAACATTTATTAAATACTTATTATGTACCAACCACTAGTCTAAGTGCTTTTCTTATGAGGTAGCTGGTATTTTTATCCCCATTGTGGGGATGAGGAAATTGAGATACAGAAAGTTTAAGTAACTTACCTACGACCACACAGGTACTAGTAGAGAGGTGGGGATGCTTGACTCCAGAGCCCTGTTCTTTACATCTACACTATAAGGGATGTATTCTCTAGACTTCTTAGAGAATACTATGCTATTCTCTGTACTTGTTCTTTTTCTATGCTTAAAACATTTCATGATGAAAAATTAACAATTACAAACCAGTGAAATACAAATAAAGTTTCTCATCACTAGTTACTAATGACAAAACATACAGAAAATAAGGTCCCTTCCAGTTCTAAGAGTCTATACAGGAAAATTTATAAATTTGCTAATGGTTCTTCTCTACAGTTCATAATTTTTCAGACCTAACATAGATGTCTAGAGAACCTGAATAATTATGTGGGCAGGCCTATATATGTACCAACATATGGACATATGGATTTGACCATTTCACATATCCACTGTAGAGTGGGGTCACACATTTACATCTAATTCCTGGATCCACCACTGTACACAATCCTGTGATATGTAAGTGTACTTTAAACATCTATTTTAATAGTTATGAGAAAGTCTTACTTACCTATAGCAATAGTCTTAATATCAATAAGGTAAGCCAATTTCTTATTCTCTTCCATTCCCTTCTGACGCCTCTCATTAATACGGACACTGAAACATGAAGGTGAAGTAAGGCAAAAGAAGGAAGCTGGGATGTTTATTAAGGGCCCAAGTACCACATGGGATGAAGTTTTAAGGTTAATCTGAGGACATAGGAGTTAGAAGTCAAAAAGGAATTCTTTTGAGTTTCAAATTTTAGAGAACCGTGTGGGGTTACCTGATGAGGTGGGGGTTCATGAATTCCGTACGTACAGAACCCAGGGTATCATTATTCCCATATTCCACCAGGGTTAGCTCCCCAGCATTGAAGATCATGCATACCTGGGGATGAACAGAATTGCTATATGGTGGAAAGGTTGCATGAAGAAAGAGAAACAGTAAAGGGAGATGACTGTCAGTTCAAAAGGACTCCCACTTTTCTCTCTGTTCGTTCCTCTGCCCATTTCACCCTCTGCCTTTCTTCATCTGCTGTCTTCTCAACCTAGTGCCACTTGCCATCCTTCCGACACGAAGGAGCCGGAAGGAGGCTTATGAAGATGGTGATGGTGAAAAAGCTCTACTCACATTTTCATTTTCAAAGAAATACTTCTCATTGCCACCAGATCCCTGCCAAGCTATCTGTTGAAAGAAGACACAGGGAACAGTGTGGGTAAATGCCCAAGACGATGCCGAAAGAATGAAAGGGTGGGAGGCAGAGAAACCGAATCTGGGGAGGCTATGATGTTGCATGAAAGTGGTGCTTTGTCAGCTGTTGCCCTGGTCGCTATGTTTCTGAGAGGTGCCATAAACACAGTCTAACAGTGGTGATCTGTATTCCAGGACTCAAAAGCTCCTGGGCCTCATTCCCTGAAACCAGATCCACACTACCAGAATGTTAGAGCTTCCTGTGGAGATCTTCCCCCTAGGAACCCTGGCTCCTCTGAAGTAGCAACTCAAGAAGTCCCCTTCCCAAGGCAGGGGAGGGTGGGTGGGTGGGTGGCGGGTAATCAACCAAGGACCCTGTATGCACATATGGCCCATGGACACAGACAATGGGGCATTGAGGGCCTGGGGTGAGGGGCGGGGGTGGGCTGGAGGGGGTCAATGGGGGAAGAAGGGGAACATATGTAGTACTTTCAACAATAATTATTAAAAAATAAAAAATAAAAAAAAGAAGTCCCTTCCCAGCCCCCCACTCCCCCATCTTGGTTCCTACCTCACTAAGGCGATTCGTGTTCAGGTCCCCCAGGAGCAGTGTGTCTGACGTGTGGGCCACCAGGTAGCGTTCCTTTCCCAGGATTTTCACTTCTTCCACCTCGTAGCCATAGTGTGACTTGAGTACCACTCGGGTCCCCGATGATAGGTTCTTCACAATCACCTGGGTGGGGGACAAGTCTGAGCTCCCGAGGCTCCCCCGACCCAAACGAAGGGTGAACATGCTGAGCCCTGTGCCCACCTCCATAGCACTAAACAAAGCCGATATCTCATATCTCATTTCCTCACCTGGCCTAAGACACCTGGGTAATAAGAACACCGCACATTTACATAGTGCTTTACCATTTATGAAATGCTTTCATATGTTATCTCTTTCAATGCTTATAATACGTATGATTCTGAAAGTTTCACTGGACAAAACCAATCACTCTTCCTATGTTCCCACAGCTCTTTGTAGAAACCTTTATGGTAACTTTTACCACTGTTACTATATTATTTTTTTTATGTCTGTGCCTTTGCTGGAATGATCTTCTCGATTACGGTACAGGGTGTTACAGATAATTATCTTTGCATTCACAATGACTAACAGTGCTGACACACAGAGAATGGATAAATGTTTCTGGAGAAAATGAAAGAATGAAGGAATCAATGAATAATAAATGAAAGAAAAAAGGAAGTGCCCTAGCTGGTTTGGCTCATTGGATAAAGCGTCAGCCTGTGGACTGAAGGGTCCCGGGTTCGATTCTGGTCAGGGGCATATGCCTGGTTGCGGGATCAATCCCCAGTAGGGGGAGTACAGGAGGCAGCCAATCTACTGTTCCATCATTCATTCAATGATTCTCTCTTATCATTGATGTTTCTATCTCTCTCCCTCTCCCTTCCTCTCTGAATCAATACAAATATATATAAAAGAAAAAAGGAAGATTAAGGTAGAGAAAAGAAAAAAGCGGGCTAGGGAACTAAGAAATTAACTTGTAACATCATACACAGTGAGCTCAGAGGCTCTAAAACATCAGAATTCACCCTTGTACTCCTACTTATCAACTTCACCAGTTGACATCAGCCAGGCAGTGAATTTTTAAACCAGGAAGATGTAAGTGGCAATCTCCATACCCCTTAAGCCTGATGTTTAAACCTTTTCTTGTAATAACCTGGAAGAACTACTTCAGTAAAGTTGCCAGAGAGCTGGCCCGACACATTCTGTTCCCCAGAAAAGCTCTGCCGGAGGTTACGTTTGACACTGTGGCTGTGGCCAGAAGGCAGGGAAGTATTCCAACGAAGAGAGAGCCATGGCAAGATCTTGGAGTGGCAGGCTTTCAGCAGCGTACCTGGCTGGGTCCCACATAGGTCAACTCAAACTTGTTCTTATAGATGCTCCTCCGGAGGCAGCAGTCAAACTGTTCCACTCCCCCACACAGTGTGCCCTAGAAAGGAAAGCGACCGCATAAAGGGAAACACACACGGACACAGGCACGGGAAGGTATCTACAGACACCTCCCCAACTTAGGTTCGAGAATCTAGGGGAGTTGGTAGTTTTGGCATGTCCCAGCAGGAAAAGAGTTGGCAAACTCGGACTTCAGGGCATAATGATGGGATATAAGGGAGAACTCTGCTCTGCCTATACAACTCTCTTGGCCTCCAATAAAGTATGCAGTTCTCTTTCTTGTCTGTAACGTCAGATTTCTAGGCTGGGGTCAAAAGGGAAGAGGGGGTCCTCTAGTGTCAGGAGAGTGCTTTAGAACGAGGCGGGCTTTCTCACAGTCTGGAGAACATCACCCACACAGAAAGGGCTAACTGAGGAGCATACTGCACAGAGTCGCGAGCCATCCCGCTTCCAGGCCAAGGCAGTGACGGTGTATAAGTTGGCAATCTCCTTGGGCTTCGCCTCTTCCCAGATGCTTCTTCGAGGGCTCCAGTTGAGCACCCGAAGTCTGTAATAAAGTATGTGGCCTTTAGAAGAGATGGAGAATGAGAAAAGAAGTGGAACGGGGCTGATATCTGAAGGATATTGGTCTTGCTACATCAGAGAAGGAAGGAAAGGAAAGAGAACAGACAAGCTAGTAGGAGAGGACAAAAAGGTTCAAAGGAAGTAAGTTGGGAAAATCAGATCAAAGTAAAATGGAGTAAGAGTGATGGGAGCTGAGAAAACAAAAGGAGATTGCAGCTGGTGAGAAAACAAGCTGTTAGCAGTAGAGAAATATGGGGGTGGTGGAGAGAAATGATAATAGTTAGGGAAGAAAAAAAGGAACAGGAAGAATCACATAAAGATTAAAGGGGCTAGAAAGACAGGACTGACAAAGCTGGGGTTAAAAGCACGCTAAGAAAGTGATGGGACCCAGACCCTAGTTGTTTATCTACTGTTCCATCATTCACTCATTCATTCACCAAAAATTTGAGCACATATTATGTACTAGATGCTAACCTAGTCACTGGAGATAAAAAAAGAAAAAATGAATAAGGGCTCTTCAATCTAGCCAGACAGATACAAACTCCAAAGTATAATACAATGTGATAAACACTAAGCCAGTGGTCTAAAAAGAGGTGATGGGAACACAAGTGGAAATACATTCCACTGTGGAATCCCAGAGGGAAGCATAGAGACACAACAGAGCCTGTGCATTTGGGACTTGCCAGTGTGCCCATGGATGGAGCAGAAGAGGAAATGCATAAATTAAAACCTGAGAATCTCTTTCAACATACACTGATTGTGATCCAGTCTGCCATTCCGGTTGAGGAAAACTGGACTAAGGCGGAGTACACAGGGAAAGCAGGCAGAAGATGCAACTGGAAGGGGGCCCCACCTGTCATAACTCCCCAGCACAACAGACTGGCCCCCAGGACTTGTTGCAGCTGTGGTGAACTCTCGCTCCTGAGGGTCCCGGCTATAGTCAAACGTTTGTAGCACTTGGCCTTCCTTCCCATAGGCCACAATCCTCCGATCACAGCCTGCAGCCACGATGCTGTTGGTAGCCCAGGCCAAGGCATAGGGTGGGCACGGATGGTTAATCAACTTCCCCTAAGACAGAAGTAGAGAGTTCCAACACTCTGACTCTGGGAACTCCACCAGAAATGTCTCATTCACAGCACTGGACGCACTCACTCTGATCATCTTACTCTGCAGAAATCTTTCTCCCAGCACATCCTAATCCTGAGACTTCACATATTGCCTTTCTGTCTTATATGCACACATACATATATATGACACAGATGTACACACCTACTGACCTTGTGTTCAAGAGGAACCCTCAAAATACTTATGTGCTGGAGATGTTTACTATGTACCTAATAAGGTCCCCAAAGGGAGATGTCTTACACATTAACCAACCACAGGGAGCTATGGCTCCTTTTTTATTATTTATTTTTAGGATGGAAACATTTAATTAAGTATTACATAAGTAATTCTTCATGTAAATGACTCAAACCAAAGAGAATTAGAGTAAAACAAACATTCTTTTTACCTTTTCCCTCTTGAAAGTAAACAAGTCTTTTTTCTATAAGTTTTTATATATTATATATTTTTTATATAATGAGAATAATTTTCACTTTTCATTACTCTCAGAGTCTTTATTTCCCTTTGTCTCCAAGTCCCTTCCACCTGACTTACCTTTTCCCATAAATATTAAGCTCTGGCCCCCTAAACACAAATCCTCCTGTGGCCGCATCCCACTGTCTCTCCCCCTGAGGTCTCCCTCCTCTAGCCTCCTTCCCCAGCACCTCAACCAAAATCCCTGAATGTCCAGCCTCCTCCAGGAGGGCTCTTGGGACTTCCTTACCTTCCCCAGAGCATCCTTTATTCATACCTGTGACTCTCCAGACCCTTCATCTGCCAAGAAATACCTAACAATAGTGCCATCGGCATGACCAGATAGAATTCCTTTCCCAGAGCAACTGAAAAAGGGGAAAAGAAAAAAAAGGAGAGAAATCCAGGAAAAGATTAGAATACTCTGTCTTACCAAGAAATTCCCCTTTCTTTGTCAAACACTGCCCTGCCTGTGGTTCCCGCGCCCAGTCCTTCCCATCTTTCATACTATGGTCTCCCAGTCCAGACTTCCCCACAGCCTTTTCCCACCATTCCCAAACTCCTGGGATACCGCTCTCCTTACTCACTTTGTTGTCAGTGACACCACGTAAGAATCTGTCCCGTAGATGGTAGATGACTTATTAGTTTTAGTGTTTGCTAAACGAACCTGAAAATGGGAGAATGGACACAAGTCTGGTTAGGGTACTTTCAATTTCGCCCACGTCCTAAGGAAAGAAAAAGAAAAAGAAAAAGAAAAAAACGGGTCCCTATGCATTCTCCCCCAGCACACAACTCCACCCTAAAGGAGATTAACCATATTTCTTCCTTCATAACAATTATCCCCACCCCCAACCTTTCCTGTGGTTCTCTTCCCTCCTTTACCTTCCCTTCGGCCAATCCAAAGGTAATGTTGTTCTCCATGGGCCACTGCAGACAAGTGACAGCACTCTGTGAGAAAGAAAGGATGAAAAGGATAGTCACTCCTATGTGGGTTGGCACATTTATAGCAGCATAAATCCGAACCGCCTGGGCACCTTGGCTCATGCCACCACCACAATCGCCTACAGGGAAGGAGAGGAGGGGACACAACTGGGCTCTGAGGGGGAAAGCAGATGAGGATGAACAGCCAGGTAGCACAATCTTTGCAGTAGGAGAAGTCAGATGCAGATGTTAAGAAAACATCTGGTTGCATCTATAAGCAGGTATACTGGTACATGTTTGTTCATCCTAATCTCCCAGGGGCTGGTCTGAACTTTACCGTCTGGATGAACTTGTTACAGATGACTTTCTTGTCACCCCTGCCAAATAAAAGGAAGAAAAAGCACATTAAAAACCATTTCCGTAGATAAACTGGCACAAACAATGCTAGGGGAAGGGAAGAGTGAGCAGATATGTTCCTACCGCTCCACAGGTGCCTTGAAAAGAGGCATAGGGGGAGCGTGAGTAGCTTTGGAACAATCACCCGGGGCTCCCCAGGATCTTACAGGGCCTCCTTGTTGACTTAGACCGATTCCTCCAGGGATAGGATCACAGAACACAGGGGGCTGGCAAAGTCAGGGAAGCAAAAACAGACTCTGCCTTCCGTGCCACAGCTTGGCCCCTCATCCTCTCTATTCTCCCTCCCCAGTGAGGCAGTTCCTCCTGCCTTCCCCCTCTGCTCCGGGTCATCCCCGTCCCCCAAGCACTATCCTTACCAATCTTCTCCAATTTTGTACACATAGATGATGTTGTCAGTCTGTCCTACGGCAATTTTAGTGGAATCCGGAGAAAACGCCATGCCCTTCACCATGTAGCTCTTTCTGCCATACTAAGAATTAAAAAGAAAAAGGAAAAAGTAATGAGAATATGTGAAAGGGAAAAGAGAGGAAAGGGTGCATGTGTGACTGTGAAGAGCTTGAGGGACTTATACTGAGAAATGGAGGGGTAGGCCAGTTTCTATGCCATTGGCCAGGAAGTGGATTAGAAAGTTTTTCAGGTTCCGAAGGCCCATCAACAGGTTAAGGTACACAGGAGTACTCTTCACCTTCATGTCAGCTGGTTTGGTGGAGAATTTATCTCTCCGCTCCCCATGCTCATCATACAGCAACACCACTCGGTCCACTGTGCAGACAGCAAATTTGGCATTGTTCTGGGACCAAGCCATGCAAGTCACCTTTGCAGCTCCATCCTGCAGAGGCAAAGAGGGCAAAAATAAATCCAAGTGCTGGTCTAGAATGCCAAAAGCATTTCTAATTCCATTACTTCTAGTGTGGCTCCTGTCAATTTTCCTTAAAGCGAAGAGATGCACATGACCCATCTGGTCTCCAAGGCCATAAAACCCTAGACCGTGAGAACAAGGTGCTTCTAGAAATCCATAATGCAAATGTACTAAGAGGTGACATGCTTAGTCAACTGTACCTATGTCCCTGCAATGGTCTTGTCCCCTTTGAAATAAATCCAATGGATCTAAGTTTTGGTCTTTAGCCATTTATTCAATTAATATTTTCTGAATACCTCACTGAGAAAGGCACCTGGCTAGGGGCTGAGAGGGAGACAAAGACCAAAACATGGTCTCTGCCCCAGAATCTAAAAAGATGGTGCAAAAAAAGGGAAAAGTCCCATAAGTGAGGTATGTACAAAGCACTGTAATAGTTTGTAGAAGCCCGAGATAATTTGTTTATACGATCAACATTAAGCTTTGAAGAATGAATGCAGCTGAGTGAGGAAATTATCTTAGGTAGAAGAAATGGCATGAGCAAAGGCAAGTATGGTCAAGTAATGGTAATTTAATTGAACCCAACCTGTCTTGTAAATAGCAAAATAGAGGAGAAACAGACTGAGGCCAGTTCAAGAAGGATCTTCAAAACCAGGATTTTTGGATTAGTTGGTGGAAAGGGGGAGACAGTAAAACTTCTGGAACAGGGAGTAAAATAATCAGAGTTGAGACTTAGGATGAGCAATGCCACCTTGTTTTTTGTTTTCCCTTAACTATCCACTTCGCCAAAGCCCAAGTTAGAAGTAACCATCTCCC
The DNA here is from genome assembly GCF_000147115.1 of Myotis lucifugus. Taxonomy (NCBI): domain Eukaryota; kingdom Metazoa; phylum Chordata; class Mammalia; order Chiroptera; family Vespertilionidae; genus Myotis; species Myotis lucifugus. The sequence goes on from NW_005871333.1 coordinate 851,822, forward strand.
AGTGGATTATTCTTGCCAAGTCTGTCCCTTCCGCCACCAGCCCTGGTCCTCTATGATGCTGCACTAAGAATTTTCCTTCTTGAAATAAAAAATTTAGTTTCTGCTTCAACTGATTAATTACTTGAGCTGTAGAGCGCTGCCTTAAAACAGTTACTTTTCATTTCCAATCCAGTTACCTCCAGTCAGAGGTTTAAAAAAGGCTTTTTCCCCCATCAAAATCCTCAAACCAGTCAGAAAATAGCCACACCACCACTAGTATCACCCTCCAACTCTTTTTTAAAAACTTTATTTTTTAAAAAAAATATTGTTATTGATTTCAGAGAGGAAAGGAGAAACATCAGTGATGAGAGAGAATCATTGATTGGCTGCCTCCTGCATGCCCCCACTGGGGATCGAGCCCGCAACCACAAACTGGGCATGTGCCCTGACCGGGAATCAAACCGTGACCTTCTGGTCACGCTCAACCACTAAGCCATGCAGGCCCGGCACCCCTCCAACTCTTGATTAAATTATGTTAGAAGGGCTGAGGGCTCCTCAACAATTGTTGTCTATCATCTTCCTTCGTCATTTTTTCCAATCCTGGGCATTCAGCCCTTTCCTGCATCATGACATCATCTTACTTTGTAAGATTGAAGGAAGATTTCACTTCCAATTATTCCATTAAGGTAAAGAAAAAATTTAAATTACAGATTCAGGGGGCAGTTTACTGAGCAAAGGGCACATCTGTCTCTCTCTTTAATTTTACTTTATTGATTTGATTTTAGAGAAACATCAATGTGAGAGAGAAACATTGATTGGCTGCCTCCTGCATGTGCCCCCAGTTAGAGATTGAACCCACAACCTGGGTATGTGCCCTGATGGGGAACTGAACCTGCCATCTCTTGGTGTGTAGTATGACACTCCATCCAACTGAGCCACACTGGCCGGGGCTAGGCACATCTTTCTTTTGTTCTAATTTCCTTCTGTCCTCCTAATGCCAATCCTCTGTTAAGCCTTCCTGATTTCCATAATTCTCTTTTCTCTGCAATATGTACTTCACAGCACTGTTATGAGGATTAAATGCACTAGGAAATAGAACAATAATAGCTAACCTTTAACAAGCACTTACCATAGACTGGGCATTTTGATAAGTGCTTGATATTCATTATCTTGTTTTACCTCGTAACACTGAGGTAGATGCCACTATTATGCATCTTTTACAGGGGAAACTGAGACACGGGAAGGTTAAGTAATTTGCTCAAGTGTCATAGACAATTGGTAAGTGACAGAACAAGATTTAAATCCAGGTATGTCTGACTTCATAAGCCACAATCCTAACTTCTTTACTTATGCTATTAAACATTCAGTTACAAGAGATATTATTCTTATTAGTTTTGTATTTTGAATTTTGAATGTCCTCTCTTGTCTATCTATTTTTTACACTGCTTTTCGGTTTACAATGTTCTTTTGTGTATATTACCTCCTTTAACTCTTCCCAGATCCCCTAAGGTTGCTATTAGAGGGAATGCTGAGAGCGACAGTGTGATAAGAGCTAAAGTCTGAGGTAGCAGGACATGTATTTAAAGTAGCGGTGGCGCTAGGACTTGAATTCTGGTTTTCTAACCCCTAAACCCAGCCTTTCTTCGCCGTGTTTCAGGGTTCCTCCCCCAGTACCCAGCCTCTTGGGAATAAGAGATCTATCTGCACCATCAGAACGAACGGTGCGGACTCCTGCACTCCCTCTTGGGGGCATGCACTTAAAGCGCTTATTGAATTCCGTGTAGGTTTATGTTCGTTGTTTACAGGCGCAGGAGCCTTTTGAAGGCAGGAGCAATGGCAGCTAGTTCTGGATCCCTCCGAGCCCCAGCACGGAACGGATGCTAAATGCAAGCTGCAGGGGTTAGCGCTGCATCTCGCCGACTGGACAGCATCGACGCAGCCGAGTCGCGTCCAGCCGTCGGTCCTCTGCACACAGTAGGCGCTCGACATGATTACACTTTAGTCCCCCGCTTCTCTTGGAATGTTAAGACGGGCCGGGGAGGGACGGGCACGCAACTCCTCACCTGAGGGCTCAGCAGGGTTCTCAGGTGCTTCAACTGCATGACGAACACCTGTGTCTCAGATGCCACCAGACAGCGACAACTCCGGCGGTTACCTGGACAACCCGTCACGCAGCCGCAGCCGCAGCTACGCCGCTGACGCAAATGCGCCCGGAGCGCACCACGCGTCGCAAAGTCACCACGTAGGTTCGCGGCGAAGCAAACAGGACGCGCGCAGGCGCAGTGAGCTTTAGGGCGGGACCGGGGCAGGACTTGATGACTCCTCTCGGTTACCAATCCCGTCGCTGCCTGCCTTCCAGATCTAGCCCGGCTCCCAAGCCTGCTGCAAACCGAGGTCTACGTCATCGCAGCCTTTCTCGCCCTCTGATGTACGTAAACCTGGCTGAATGCTTTCTTTTAATCCTCGCAGCCCTGAAGGAAAGCAGGGCAGTTGCTCTTCTAGACCTTTTACAGTTGACGGAATTGAATCCAAATTATATGACTTGCACGGGACCACAAGGCTAATAATGATAGCTAACAGTGAATACTCAATGTGTGTCTGCCGGGCTTACTGTGCAAAGTGTCGCACATGCATTATCTCATTTAACCTCAAAGCCACCTTTTGAGGGGATAGCATTATTAGTCCTGTTTTACATAACGGTCAGTTAAGGATGGAACTGGGATTCAACCTAGAGCTGGCACATTTGAACACCCTTTCTATTCCTTGTCAACTCCTACTTCCCTGTCCCCATGCCACTATACCCTGTGACACTCCCACCCCAAGAAATGATGTGTCCAGTCTGAGAGATTAATGTTTTGGAACCGGTGGCCAGGGAGAGGTAAGGTAACCTGTTTCCAAATTGGATAATGGTGGATTAAAGACTTCTGATTAGATTAGGATGCTTTCCTGTTTCAGGGTGGAGAGCAAGCCAGAAATGGGCTCATCTGATGGGTTAAGGTTGTCTTGTAAAATCTGGGGTTGGAGATTGGTTAAGTAGAAAAGATATTGACTTCTTGAACCTTATTTGGATCAGGGTCTCTTTCAGAATTGTTGGTTTAATTTCTTGTAACATCCCAGAGAGATCAAGATTCAGAAAAGGAGAGTTATTCATAAGCCTTCTCTGGAAAGATCTAGAGTTGAGAAGACCTGTGACTTGTCTTCTCAAAGTGTAGCATATGCTTTCCAGACAGATTCTGGGTTCCGAAGCCTTTCCCCCACAGTGGTTGCAAATGGCAACTGGTATTTCACTGGCACCAACCAATTGGAACTTAGGAAAGAGTAGAGGACAGTCCCTGTTTTTACAGGAAACAAATAGGCGCCAGAGCCCAAATTATAATTCTTTTGACAGGGGAGTTTGAACCCTTCAACTTTATTTCCAGAATCCTCCTCTGGATATGGTGGCAGAGAGTGAATGTAACGTCATTTATGCTTTACAGTTATTATTGAACTTGACTGAGTGAACAGAGACAGAGACAACAGGGAAAGCAAGGACAGGGAAGAATAGGCACAGGAACGCACAGGAGGAGCACGTATCACCGAGGGATCCATTAGTGTAGCTGCTCTTTCATTTGTCCCAAGACACTGTTCAGTCCTTTTCTGAAAACTAGCTCAGGTTTGATGGAGGAGTCAGGAATAAATGGTGAGGAGCTGAGCTGCTGATGTGAAGATAACAAGGCTCCCAGCCCTCTCATGTGATATAACTTTAGTTTCCACTGGTACAGGAAGAATTTATATCCTCTTCTTTCCTTCTCCCCTTTCTGGCCCAACAAAGCAAAAGGAACTAGGGCTCTGGTTTCCTATACCCGTTTCTGGCCCCTCTCCACCCATCCCAGGCTGGAGAATCAAAGCAAACACTTTAAAATGAGAGTTTGCTCCCGTCAAGTTGGTGGTAGTGTGAGGGGCCCTTGCAGTCAGAGAAGATGGGGAAACGTTTTCAGCATACTATACAGTCAGCTCCATTTTGTCCAAGAACCTTTATTGGAAAAATGTCCAAGGAGTGAGATCACCAGCAGCTGGGGGTGCTACCAAGTGAGAGGGAGCACCTGAGGCTCCATGGAAGACATTGGAGTAGTGCAGTGCAGTGTCTGTCATTATTTATTTGCTGGGAGAGGGGGAGTACCCACAGAAACCCCTCTCTGAGACCCAGAGGCAAGATGTGGGGGCAGCAGGGAATGCTGAGAGTCCTGATACAGGGGAAACGGGGGCTCCATTTGGGACCTAATGGGATAGGGTTGAATAAGTGATTCTCCCCTGGACCTGGGGGATGGAAAGACATACCCCATCTGATATCCTCTCCCCAAGTCCAGGGCACAGACCTACCTTCTGGCCCTATTCACAGTGGAAAGAGGATGGGTACCAGGCCTGAGATTGTGGGAGTGTCATTATCTTCTGGGATACTGTGGGATCCTTCCATCTTGGGCTGATCACCATCTTAGGCTCTCCCTGACCCCATCCCCATCCCCAGGTTGTTAGTGCATCTCTCTTCTGGTTCTGTTTCTTCATTCATACGTCTATGGTGTTGATGGATGGTGACTTTTTCTGTGAATGAAAATGACTTGAGTCTCTAAATTTCTGGAAGGAAATACCACCTCCATCCCAAATTTCCATTGGGACTTTTCCTGCCCCTCCTTGCTTTTCTCCCTTTTCCCTGACTGCTCCTAGAGGCAAAATCTCACCCTTCCCTCCCTCACAGGCCCCACCTCACCTGTCTTGTCCCCACTGGCCTTCCCTGAGGACTCTGCTCAGGCCCCTTCCCCTTCTCCTTGGGGTTGTTGTTGGAGTCGTTGTCCTTGATGATATCGTACTGACGGCAGAACAGCCCGATGACAGCTGAAACACAACAATACAGTCTGAGCCTTGATCCCAACCTCCCCACTCACATCCTCAAAGGGCAGTGAGATGCCCACAGTTCATAGAGAATCCGAGAAGAAAATCCTTGAATTCCTGGTGCCCACGCACAAGCACCACCCTCTTAGTCTTCCTCTCTGGGCTCCCCAGAACCTCCTCTCCCTCTCTTCAAATTTCTGCGAATCCCTCTCAACTAAGCATCTTCCCACTCCATTTCTCTCACCCCCTTTTCTCCAACAGCCTTCACCACCTCCCACCTTCACTGAGCCCCATTCCCTCAATCATTGGTCCCCTGTCCAGCTGCTTACTCACCAGCCCACATGAGCAACACCACCACAATGATGACCACTTCCCCTGTCTGCAGTGGTCGCTCTCCATCCAGACCCTCCACTGTGATGTCACCTGAGGAGGAAGGACACAGCCTCTGGGTGTGGAGAGTAGCTAGAGAGGTATGTCTATGCAGACAGTGAAGGACGGAGATACTGGGGAGTAGAGTCAGGGTAGGCCCATCACAGCATTGCCCCCCTCTCTGGGAAGCTGTTGATGGACCAAGTGGTCACAGGCCAGAAAAGCAGGAAGGCTACAGGTCAGGCACTTGCTCACACAAGCTGCAGCAGCTGTGAACTGAGGTTGGGTAAAAGGAAGCTTAAGAGCCCTTCCTCCAAGGGAGTCATTACCAGCCTGTGTACACCCAGTCGCCTGCCAACCTGCTTCCCTTCCTTTCCTGGCAGTACAACAAATTAAATCATCCTTCTCATCATCTAAGCTAGACTGTTGCTTGCTTTGGAGAAATAAACAAGAGGCTTACGTCTAGATAAAAAGCCAGAGCATGCAAAGCGTTAGGGAGTGGGGAATAACAGATCCTCACCTGGGCTCGAGCTGTTTGAAGGCAGCCGGTCAGAGCCCTTGAGAGTTCGAAAGTGCACCCGGGGCCCCGGGGGGCTCTCCCCGCGAAGGCCGATGCTCCTGACCTGCACCGTGTAGTCGCTGTCTTCAGCCAGGCCCCAGAGGGCACAGGCCCGAGTGGTGGTGTTCACCTCCCGGATCACCCGCTGTCCTGGGCCATTCTGTCGCTTCAGAAAGACAATGAGAGAGAGAAGGGCAGCCTCACCCCACTCCCAGGCCACAGGCTCAACCCAGCACTCTTGAACACCCAAGCCAAGGGAATACGGTGGAAAGGGCAGCTGGAGGCAGGGCACACCAGCTCCCAGATTCTCCCCCCTGCTGGCAGGGAGCTGGGGGTGGTGGTGGTGGGGTATTCAGAGACCCAAGGACACAAGTTCGGGGAGCAGAAGGGTGACTCATACTTGCTGGGAAATGGAGTAGCCAATGACGATGTTGCCTTCTGGGACGTCCCAGGACACAGTGGCCGAGTTGGCTCTGAGGTGAGTGACTGTCACATTCACAGGAGATGGAGGCCGGTCTGTGAGTGCCGGCATGTTAGCAGGTTAACAGGTTCCACCCACAGGCTAGCTCTGGTCAATTCCCACCTGCATCTCCTTTACTCACCTGCTCGCACAAAGCCCAGGTCACAGCTGACCAGCAGGAGGACCGTGGGACTTAGATAAGGGGAGAGGGGCATCAGCGAAGCCATGGTCCCCACCGAGTCCGCTAGGAGGCACCGAGGCATCCGCTAGACATCCAGGCGGGGCTCCTGGAGATGGCAGGAGTTGGGGGTGGCGGTCAAGGGCCGTCCTGAATGCCCGTGTAGGCAACAACTCTCCCGGACGCCCCGGGGCCCACCGCGGCCCCAGAGCGCCCCCTTTCCCCACCCTTCCTCGCCCCCGCATCACCCAGGCGCCCCCAGTGCGCGGCTCTGCCCTGCCCACACCCACCTCCGCCGGTCCTCGCGGTCGGTCAGGCCTCGGGGGGGTGCCTAGTGGGCGACCCATCGCCCGAGTCGGTGGTGCTGCCCCTACCCCATCCCGGCCCGGGCCCGTCGAGGCGGGTAGCACGGGGCGGGTAGCACGGGGCCGAGCTGCGGGCAGAGAGCGGAGGCGTAGCGGGCGCTGGTTGCAGGGTCCCCAGAGCTGGGACCGGCGGCGTAGTCTGTCCGTGAGCAAGGGCGGTGCACCGCCTGCCCGCCGGCCGGGGTGCGGGTGCGGGTGCGCGTGCGGGAGGCTGTGCGGCCGTCTCCGCCGGCGCCTGCAGCGGGATGTGACCGTTCCAGCGCGCGAGCCGCCGCCTTCTGCAGCGCTGGCCCCGCTCGCTCCGCCGCAGCCTGGCCAGACGTTCCGGCCCCCGCCCCGCTCCGCTGGGGTTCCTGCTGCCGTCACTGCCCCCGCCCCTCCCGCACCTCCCTTCTTTTCTCGGAGCTCCTCCCACGACCCTGCCCTTGGCGGCCCCCCAGGTCCCATTCCTTCAGATCCCACGGCTCAGTCCTAGGAGCCCGCGGGGGCGACGGGAGAGGCACTGAGTGAGGGTCTCTGGACCCCTCCCTCCTCGGATGGAATTAGCCAAGAGTGCGGGAGGGGACAGAGTGATGGAGACAATTGTTTCAAGAATCTCCTACTTGTAGACTGCGTCAGCTTTGAAGTCTTTTCTCCATTCACGATGTGGTATTCATTCCTTCAGTCTCCCTGTCATTTATTAAGCAAATATTTATTGAGGGTCTCCTATGTACCTGGAATGTTAAGAGCCTGAGATACAGCGATTATTAAGAGTCCTGAGTTTTTAGGGGGAAATTTAAAGAGCAACGACTTACCTGTCTTGCCTTACCTTTTCAACTTAACTGTGTGGCCTTGGGGAAATGGATTAATCCAGGTCTCAGGTTTCCCACCTGTAAATCAGAGTCCACAACATCACAGGGCTGTAGTGAGGATCAAATGAGACAATGTTGGGGAACGATCTTTACAAATCTTACAGCACTGTGTGCAGGAGAGATTATTAATGTGCACCAATTTGTTAGTTACTTCACTCATGCGATAACCATCTGATAAATCCTCACGTATTTTCATGCTTTGGCTGAGCATAAGATTTGGAGTCAGTACCTGGATGTGTGTGGTCTTCAACTGACAACTTCTGAGCTTCAATTTCATCATCTGAAAAGGGAGGGTGTTAGTATTGTCCTCTTAGTGTTCCTGTACCAGATGAGATCCTGTATGGGAAAATGTAAATAAATGTTGGCTGATGTATTTAGGACAGTGCTTTGGTTTCTAATTCTTTTTGCAGCATTTCTATTTATGTGGTGCTTTCCCCTGTAATATCCGGTTCAGTGTGCACACCCCTGGGGCTCTGAAGCTTCTGTTTTCTTCCTTCTGAGAGGAGAGGGAATTGGGGCAAGTGGGGCACAGATGACTGGACGACTGTGTGCATTGAACATGTGATCAAGCCATGGCCCCAGCCCTCTGACCTCTGCTGACCCTTTGGCCTCCTGATTCATTCCTGGTCCTAGAGCACTCTTGCCCAGGGACTCTCGCTGCCCTGGGACTGGGACTGGGTGTGATTCTGCACTTCCAGGCTCCAGGCCATCCAGAGAGAGGTATTTATACCAAAGGGCAAGAGTAATGAACTTTGGGTCTTCCTCTTCGGGGACAAAGCAGGGACTGGGGGGCCTAGGTGCTTGTAAACAGGGATTCGAGAAGCTCCCCTGGGGTTACCAAATGATCTTGAGACCAGGAAAGGGTACGGGTAGAGGGTCAGGTAAAGGAGTCAGGGTACTTGGGTTAGTCATCACTGTGGCTCAGATAAGGCCCTGACCGCTGGAAGCAGAGGCCGTGGGACAGAAAGGCTTGTGTGGATGCAGAGGCAGGCAGGACAGTGTGTCCACAACATGGGACCACATCAGGCACAAAACGGTTTCAACTTGTGATTGTGGCCCGAGAGCCCCACAAATGGGAGGTGAGACCCTTCTTCATGTTGGCCTTCTGCACTGATTCCTAAATCATTTCTCCTGTGGACTTCCTTCCACCTTGGGTTTCTGTTTTTCTCCTCCTCCTTCCCATCTTCCTTCCTGATCTTCTTTCACTAATAGGCCCAGAGTACCAAGTGCAGGCTAAGACCGTGGTGTGTGTGTGTATGTGTGTGTGTGTGTGTACAAACACCGTGCCTGCTCCCCCTCCTACATCCAATTCATTAGTCATGAATGAAGCTTTGGCTTCCTGTCTATATCCTTGTCCCCGCTTCCCTCTAGCTGTCTGGGTATGATGTAGTTCTGCCAATCACAGAGAAGTCAACCCACTGACCTGGGACTTGGACAAAGCAGATGCTGAGCAAATTGTTGGATTGCTGGGGCAATGTGATGCTGAGACCGTCCAGTAGGAGGGGCAAGCCATGTCCACATACCAGGTGACCCAGACCCATGGCCTGGACACTATAAGATGCCAATTGCATCCGACCTCACCCTCTGACCTGTCAGACCGCCGTCCCTAATTTTGGAAACTCCAAGAGCCCCTTCACCTCACCTCACCCGCAGTCTACTGTCCTCTTCTTGTCTTCTGATTCCTGCCTGTTCCCTACATTGAATCAATTATGACCATCATGGTGCAAATGGCTGGAAAAGTTCAGGAAGTGCAGAAGGTACTAACACTCTATCTGCTCTCTGCCTAAACTTCTGTTTCCCTCTACTTTGCTTTTGTCTTAGTCCCATTTCTCTCTTTTACAGATCTCAGTTCTCCTTTCTCGCAGGCTTCCCTCTTGAGTCCTTGTTGTCATCTTATTCAATAGTAATTTTTTTAAAATGTTTTTATTGATTTTTTTTTCAGAGAGAGAGAAAGGGAGAGGAATAGAGAGAGAGAAAGAGAGAAACATCTATGAGAGAGAAACATCATTGATCAGCTGCCTCCTGCACGCCCCCTACTGGGGATCAAGCACTGGGAATTGAACCAGTGATCTCTTGATTCATGGGTTGATGCTCAGCCACTGAGCCACACTGACCCAACTTCAATAACAATTTTAATAATAATAATCACCACCCAGCTGGCATGGCACAGTGATTAAGCAGTGACCTATGAACCAGGAGGTCACAGTTCCATTCCGGGTTAGGGCACATGCTCAGGTTGTGGGTTTGATCCCAAGTAGGAGGTGTGCAGGAGGCAGCCGATCAATGATTCTCTCTCATCATTGATGTTTCTCTCTCTCCTTTTCCCTCTCCCTTCCTCTCTGAAATAAATAAAAATGTATTTTAAAAAATAATTATCACCTGCATAATAATTTATCATTGACAATTTACTTTCATACCCATTGCCTTCACAAAAACTTGTGGAGCTAGTATTATTGTCTGTTTTTGTGTGTGTGTTGTTGTTTTTTCCAGATGGCAAAACAAAAACTGAGGATAACCACAGTAGTTTGCCCAAATAAACGCAGTTTTTAAAAAACCACCCATTTCAGGGTACCATGCCTACCCCAAGAATCAGCTTCAGTAATTCTGGAGTAGTGCCCCAAAATCTGTCTTTTTAAAGTGCTTCCCAGATGACTCTGAAGATCAGCCAAGTTTGGAAGCCACTGATTTAAGGAACAACTGGAAGATCTCCATGCCCACATTGTTTGGATTCCTTCATTTCACTTAGTCACAGTGCCTGAAATTAGCATCCGCTGCTGCAGATATATTTTTGGTGAAGGAAAGGCCTCCATTTAAAGGATCACGGTAAAGAGTACCTCAGACTCATGTATACTTTCGTATGAATTGCACTACAAGCTTGGGAACTGGGACTTGAGAAAAGTACCTCGGAAGGAACCCAGCTCATCCCTGTCCCCCAGACCACCCCTAAATACACAAAGCTGCTCTTGAGTGATCCACAGGCTTTCTCTGGAATGCCTCCAGGGACAGGAAGCCCTCAGCTTTATCAAGTGGCCCACTCCAATGGTTTTTTTTTAGCAGAGTTAAGCCTGGCTGTACATCAGAATCTCCAACGGATGCTTTCAAACAATAGACATTTCAGGGCTTTACCCAAAACCTACCCCAGAGCTCCCACACAAAGGGTTAGAATCAGCTTTTTTTTTTTTTTAACACTCCCAAAGCAGCTCACCCACAGCTTTCTGTTTGCTTGTTTTTTGTTTTTTAACCCTCACCCAAGGATAGAGTTTAATATGCTGACCTTCTCTGAGATCAAAGTAGCCATTTAGAGAGAGAAAAAGAGGGGTGGGATTTGGGGGCACAGGACTCTCAGGAATGGGGAACAGGGAGGGAGCCTCTGATTTTAGGTTCTGTTACATCTTGTCTAAATTCCTGCCATTGTATGCCAACTAAAATGTTGTAAATCAAATCCTATTTTCTCATTTCCCTTTTCACTTTAAAATGTGTTATTTCCATCCATTTAAGAGACAGGTCTCTTAAATCAGTAATTATAAAACACCTAAATGGCTAGAGTAGTTTCTGGGTTTTTTTTCTTTATTGATTAAGGTATTACATATGTGTCCGTATCCTCCCCTTGCCTCTCCCCCCTCCCACACCCACCCCCGCTCATTCCTTCACTCCCCTACTGTCTGTGTCCATTGATTGTGCTTATATGCATGCATACAAGACCTTTGGTTGATCTCTCCCCTTTATCCCACTCTCCCCTACCTTCCCTCTGAGGTTTGATGGTCTGATCGATGCTTCTCTGTCTCTGGATCTGTTTATGTTCATCAGTTTATGTTGTTCATTATATTCCACAAATGAGTGAGATCATGTGATATTTATCTTTCTCTGACTGACTTATTTCACTTAGAATAATGCTCTCCAGTTCCATCCATGCTGTTGCAAATAGTAGGAGTTCCTTCCTTTTTATAGCAGCGTAGTGTTCCATTGTGTAGATGTACCACAGTCTTTTAATCCACTCATCTGCTGATGGGCACTTAGGCTGTTTCCAAATCTTAGCTAAGGTAAATTGTGCTGCTATGAACATAGGAATATATCTTTTCTGATTGGTGTTTCTAGTTTCTTGGGATATATTCCTAGAAGTGAGATCACTGGGTCAAATGGGAGTTCCATTTTTAGTTTTTTGAGGAAACGCCATACTGTTCTCCACAGTGGCTGCACCAGTCTGCATTCCCACCAGCAGTGCACAAGGGTTCCTTTTTCTCTACATCCTCGCCAGCACTTGTCATTTGTTGATTTGTTGATGATGGCCATTCTGACAGGGGTGAGATGGTACCTCATTGTCATTTTGATTTGCATCTCTCAGATGATTAGTGCTTTGAGCATGTTTTCATATGTCTCTTGGCCTTCTGTATGTCCTCTTTCGAAAAATATCTATTTAGGTCCATTGCCCATTTTTTGATTGGATTGTTTATCTTCCTTTTGTTAAGTTGTATGAGTTACCTGTAAATGTTGGAGATTAAACCCTTATTGGAGATAACATTGGCAACTATGTTCTCCCATGCAGTGGGCTTTCTTGTTTTATTGATGGTTTCTTTTGCTGTGCAGAAGCTTTTTATTTTGATGTAGTCCCATTTGTTTATTTTCTCTTTAGTTTCCATTGCCCTAGGAGCTGTATCGGTGAAGATATTACTTCAGCATGTGTCTGAGATTTTGCTGCCTGTGGATTCTTCTAAGATTTTTATGGTTTCCTGTCTTACATTTAAGTCCTTTATCCATTTTGAGTTTATTTTTATGTATGGTGTAAGTTGGTGGCCTAGTTTCATTTTTTTGCATTTTTGTTTTGTTTGTTTTTTGTTTTTTAATCCTCATCCAAGGATACATTTATTGATTTTAGAGAGAGAAAGGGGGAGAGGGGAAGTAAATGAAGAAAAAGAGAGAGAGAGAGAGAGAGAGAGAGAGAGAGAGAGAGAGAGAAACATCAATTGGTTGCTTCTCTTATGCACCCCAACTGGGAACCAAACCCACAACCTAGTTATGTGCCCTGACCAGGAATTGAACCCATGACCTTTGGGTATATGGGACAATGTTTCAGAGCCACACCAGCCAGGGCTAGTTTCTGTTTAAAGGAGTTTGTGCTGCCCGGCCAACGTGGTTCAGTGGTTGAGCATCGACCTATGAACCAGGAGGTCACGGTTCGATTCCCAGTCTGGGTACATGCCCGGGTTATGAGCTTGATCTCCAGTGTGGAGCCTGTGGGAAGCAGCCATCAATGATTCTCTCTCATCGTTGATGTTTTCTGTCTGTCTCTCTCTCCCTTTCCCTTCCTCTCTGAAATAAGTTTGTGCATCTGTGTGTAGAAAGTATTAACTAAAGTATTAACGGTGGATTGCTTTAGGTCTAATTTATATATTTCAATTTCATACATAGACTTTAAAAAAAAAAGGAACGCAGTTTCATTTTTCTGCCTTGTTAATCCTCTCCAAAAATTGAGGTGGGCCTCCTACTAGTAAGCCTCCAGTGCTCCTGTTCCTTTTTTCTCTAGATTTGGATGTGTATCCCTAGCATCCTCTGTCCTTCCTTTACAAAGGCCTTAGCCCAATCCCTGCTCCTCTGTGCCAGTGATGGGCACATCTGTGACATTCTCCTTCATCTTCCTTTTGTGAGATAGGAAGGCAGGAATTCCATATACGCACAAGTTCCACATCTTTCATCTCCCAGATGCTCATCTCTCCTCCTGTCTGCAATTGTTTACTTTTAATCTCCTTTTCTCAGACACTGGGAATCGAACCTGAGATCCTTTGGTGGTGGGCTGATGCTCCAACCACTGAGCACGCCAGCCAGGGCTCTTATTAGTCTTTGTTTCTATATTTTTGTAGATGTTTTCTATGTAGAGACATTTTACTTACATTTTTATATAGTCCAATCTATCAATTTTTATGTTTTTTGTGTTTTGCTTGATTCAAGTTTTTATCTTTCTAAGTAAATGTATTGCAATTGTTTGAAATAAGGAGGCTTCCATGAGGGCTTGTAAATCTTTAGTTGTCGAAATATTTTTGATGTAAACTCCCCCACACTTTCATTTTGAAAAATTTCAACTTACAGAAAAATTGCAAGAATCAGACAATAAACACTCATATGCTTTCCCTATCTTCACCAAACAGCATTTTCATACATCTGCTTCATCTCTCTTCCCCACTGAATCATTTGAGAGATAATTGGAGATATGATGACACTTGACACAAATTGCTTGTGTCCCTTATGAACAAGGGCATTCGCCTACATAACTACAATATAATTATCACACAAGGAAAATTACAATTAAGACAGTACAATTATCTGATATACAGACCATATTCCAATTTCCACAATTATCTCTGTAATGTTTTTATTTTCCAGATCCAAGATCCAATTAAGGATAACACATTGCATTTAGTTATAGGTCCCTTTAGTTTCCTTTAATCTAGATGAGTTCCTCAGCAGTTTGTCTTTCATGACGTTGATATTTTATAAGTCTAGACCAACTGTTACCTAGAATGCGCCTCACTTTGGACTTTCCTGATTCTTTCTTCATTATATTCAGGTTAAATTTTGTGGCAGCAGTACTGCACAGAGGAGGCTGTGCCTTTATCAGTGTATCCCACCAGGAGGTGCCTGATAGCAGCCTGTCCCTTTATTGGTCATCTATGTTTGATCATTTGGTCAAAATGATGTCAATTAGATTTCCTCATATTCTAGGCCTCAGCAGTCTTTCATCCAATGGTTTTAGCATCCACTGATGATTCTTGTTTGAATCAATCATGACCATGGTCATTTTAAAATGGTGATTTTTCTATTTTTATGCTTCCATCTACATTTATTAGTTGGCATTCTTCTGTAAAGAAAGCCTTTCTCTTCCCTCCCTACCCCATCTACATTTCATTGGCCACTGACCCAAACCTATTTCAGCATCTCTATATTCCCTGTCTCCAACATGTAGGTACACACATACACACACACACACACACACACACACACACACACACACACTCCACTCCAAAATAACATAAGGAGAGGAGGTAACTTAGATAATTCTAAGGGAAGAAGTTGTGTTCCCAACACAGGACACCCAGAAAAAGACAATCCCACTTAGGCATTCCAGGATCTTCATCACTAGAATGAATGTTACATCCACACATTAGACCATGAATTGAGAGTTGCAGCCCCTGCCCAGTATTTGTAAGGCGAACACGAGGAACTCTGGGGGAGCTGAAACCCTTTACTGGTGGGACCCAACAAATACTACAAACGCCAGTCTGTACATTTTAGATCTCAGTTGCCACCAGTTTTGATAAATCAAAGTCACCCTCTCTCATCCCAGACCCATGCCAGCTCTTCAGTGCCTATGATACATTACTCTGATAGTAGAGAGCTGGCTCCCCCTTGTGCCTGAGAAATACCCAACTAATAGACACCCAGGAATTCGGGACAAAACCTCTCTGAAGCTCATGTAAACCTTTTTAGGGAGGAGGGTGACTGCTAAGTAGCCAAACAGATTTTGGTTTTATGAGTATAGAGTAGTTAACCTTTTAAAGGCTCTCCACATACCTGTGGGCCTCCAGTCTCTATCATCTGAACTCTCTTTTCCTTTTTATATCTACATTTACATTAGATCTTTTTTTAAAATATATGTTTTTATTGATTTCTGAGAGGAAGGGAGAGGAGAGATAGATAGAAACATCAATGATGAGAGAGAATCATTGATCAGCTGCCTCCTGTACAACCCATACTGGGGAGCGACCCTATAACCCAGGCATGTGCCCTGACCGGGAATCGAACGGTGACCTCTTGGTTCATAGGTTGATGCTCAACCACTGAGCCATGTCGGCTGGGCTACGTTAGATCTTTAACCAATGCCCTGTCCTCAACCACCACCGCTCCCATAGTGCCTTCAGCCTATCATCCCTTTGGTTTTCATATTCTGCACACACTTCTTCCTAACTCTACAACTCGAGATGGGTAAAATTAGAAAAGGATCCTGCAAAGACTCTCTGTTTCTTTTTACCCACAACTCTCTCCCATGTGCCTTCACTGAGTAAAGTCCTCTCTCATCTTGGCATCATGAGCAGGGTCAAGTCAGAGAAGAGACCCAGCTTTCTAGGCCCAGGGAAAGCAAAGCAGCCCTTCATCCTATTGATGAGGCCAACATGTGCAGCGGCCCCACTCCCACGTTTGGAATGGATCTGATACAGAATTAGATTCCCCAAGGCTAGATACAGGAGGACTCTAGACATCCAGAAGGTTTTCTTTTTGCTTGCCAAGTACTTGGTACAAAGACATCAAGTGAATTAAGTTCTTATACAACTGTATATGATATTCAGGTGTTTTGAACAACATGGAGGACTGCTCACCTTGGGGGACTTTAGAGGCTGGCTACACTCTGCCACTGTGGAGGAGACAAAGATGACTAAGATCTGACCTCTACCCCTAGGAACTCACAGGCACATGATGTAAGCAATTGCAATATGAGAATGAGAGTTAAAGAGGATTAGGACAGTAGGCTAGGTGCAGAGAGCTGCCAGAACTGTTGGGGGAGATTACATGATAGGCCAAGAATCAAGGAAAATTTTGAAAAAAGGTGGTGGAGGTGGCGTGAGGGAACACCCAAAGAAAACATGAAGGATCAAATAGTTCTAATTTTATGCAAATTCTTTCAGGGCATTCAAAAAGAGGAACCATGCCTCAATTCACAAGTCTAGCATAACCTTGACACCAAAAAATCTGAAGAACAGAAGAATGAGAGAGGAAATTTACAAGCTGATCTCACTCATGGAAATAGGTAACAAAAATCCTAAACAAACTATCAGCAAGTAGAATGCAGCAATATAGTTTAAGACAAATACCCAGTTAACTTATGCAAATGTGTACACAAGTTAGTAATTATTAATAATCAGAAACATTTAGGTTAAAACCACAATGAAATACTATTACCACATATACCAGATTGGCTAAAATTAAAGGGCCTGACAATACCACATGTTAGCATGAGAGCAAGAACAGTCTGCCATTCACCACTGGTGGAAATGTCAATATAACCACTTGGGAAAATAGTTCGCCACTGTCTACTAACTTTAAGTTACATATACTCTATAACCTAGCAAGTCCACTCCTAGGTAGATACCCTAGAGCAGGGATTCCCAAAGGGTAGCCCCTGGACCAACAGCATCAGCGTGAGCATCACCTAGAAACTTACTAGGAATGCAAAATTCCTGCACCCACTCCAAAGTTACTCAATTGGCAACTCTAGGGTCCAGCAACCTGTATTTAACAAGCCCTCTAGATGATTCTGATGCATGTTAAAGCTTGAGAAACACTGCTATGGAGAAGTAGGAATGTAAGTCCACCAAGGTACATGAACAAGAATGTTTTTAACAACATTGTTTATAATAGTCAAACACAGAAAACAAGCCAAATGTTCATCAATATAATGGATAAATAAGTTATGCCATGGTTATATAATGCAATGCAATAATAAAAACAAATGAATGTCAGCTGTGCAAAATAGCATGCATGACTCTCAACCATAATGGTGAGTAAATATTTAAGACACAAAGAATACGTTTTGTATACATATAGAAAAAGGTTCTTGTCACACTCTACCTATATATTTTAAGAACCAAAACTGTACCTTCAGCCGTAATCTTTTCTTAGCACTCTGGGCTGGCATATAACTAGTACCTGCCACATAATGTGTGCTCAGTATGACATCTTATTCCTTATAATAATAATTTTTTTATCTTTATTTTATTTTGTTAAGTTTTGGTTTTTTACTTAGGAGTAGGATATTCTTTTTAAAAAAATATGTTTTTATTGACTTCAGAGAAGAAGGGAGAGGGAGAGAGAGATAGAAACATCAATGATGAGAGAATCATTGATTGGCTGCCTCTTGCATGCCCCCTACTGGGGATCAAGTCCGAAACCCAGGCATTTGTCCTTGACTGGTATCGAACCCTACCCTTCAGTTTACAGGTCAACGCTCTATCCACTGAGCCAAGCTGGCTAGGGCTATCTTTATTTTTATTGTTATAATCTATATAGTGACTGCAGAGTATTTCATAATATGAATATACCATATTATTTAACCTCTTCCTTGTTGATGGGCTTTTCAAGAATATTACTTTGGTTGCCCCAATATTTTGTCTCCTTGTTTGGGGGCTTTGGGGGCTGTTTTCTGGGAAACAGAGCACGGAACAGGTGGCAGCAGAGACAGACTCAGACTCAGAGGTATGAAAATTCTATGAGGTAAGAGACCATGAATGTCTTTTTCTAAGACCTTGTCTGCTATTCAAGTTATTTAATTGAATTGATTTTCCAGGTTAACTTTTCTCTAAGGAAAAAAAAATGTCCTGGCCTATTTTATTTATCTTTGTTAGGGCATGAATTGATTCCTTGTAAATTTTGTTTACAGTGAATTAACCCCAGAGAATCCAGTCAACTGGGTGTAATGACAAGATAAATGAGACCATGGATTCTGGAGTAGGGTGATCCTTGAAGGCAGTGGTTCTCAACCTTCTGGCCCTTTAAATACAGTTCCTCATGTTGTGGCCCAACCATAAAATTATTTTCGTTGCTACTTCATAACTGTAATGTTGCTACTATTATGAGTCGTAATGTAAATATCTGATATGCAGGATGGTCTTAGGCGACCCCTGTGAAAGGGTCGTTCGACCGCCAAAGGGGTCTCGACCCACAGGTTGAGAACCGCTGCTCTAAGGTCATTTAATTTCCCTATATGACACCTCTTATCTGTCTCAATGCAACAGCAACTAAGAAGTGTGTCAAGGCTTAGAGTTAGGGAAGCATATAGCTCACATTTTCTGAGAGTACCTATTTAAGATATCCTAGCTTTCTCAAATGTACTTGACCCATTGTAACTTGTGATTTGGAACATATGACACCATACCTGGATCTCTAGGGAATAACTGGCTCCAGAGAAGATGCTTGTAGGGCAGGACAGGCCGCTTGGGAGTCCTGCTCCTTTGAAACCTTGCCTCCATACTCTCTGCTTGATGACAAGTTTTCCAGCCCCATTCTAGAAGAGTCGTAAAAGTATTGGCTGTCAAAGCAAAGACTGTGGGCAGCTGCTGGAAGGAGCAGCAGATGGGCACGGCTCAGAGACGAGACTCAAGCAGCATGCACAGTGACGTGTCAGGTTTACCTTGCAATGCCCATTGTGATGTCATATGGAGTCACAGGCTTGAGAAAGAAAACTGTTTGACGGAGAGGGGCATGGAGTTGAGTAATGGCGCTGACATGGGGGCTGGCCCTTCCACTGCCATCACATGTCAGTCTTCTACTGTTATTTGGTCTCCTTGTTTGGGGGCTTTGGGTGCTGTTTTCTGGGAAACAGAGCACGGAACAGGTGGCAGCAGAGACAGACTCAGAGGTATGTGATGCAACACCCTCTTGAAATTCACTGCTCCCTGCCCCTACGCCTGGAGCAATAGACACTCCTACATCTTGGGCCATGGGGGAAATTGGATGGGGGGGAAGAGGGGAGTGCTTTTGTGTCATTCTGCTAAAAGCAACTAAACAAACAAAATCTCTCAGCAGCATTTCCCAACCTTTTCTGATTCTCAAACTTTTTTTTTATTTTCATAATTTGTCAACCCCCATAGGAATTTAAAAATCATTTTATCCCTTTTCCATAATATATAAATGATTTTAAGTGAATAGTATTATTATATTCAGACTAGAGGCCCGGTGCACAAAAATTTGTGCACTCGGGGGGGGTCCCTCAGCCCGTCCTGTGCCCTCTCACAGTCTCAGACCCCTTGAGGGATGTCCACTTGCTGGCTTAGGCCTGCTCCCCGGGGGATTGGACCTAAACTGGCAGTCAAACATCCCTCTGGCAGTCCGGGAGCCCTAGGGGGATGTCCACTTGCCAGCGGGGAGCAGGCCTAAGCTGCAGTCGGACATCCTCAGCACTGCTGAGGAGGCGGGAGAGGCTCCTACCACCACCGCTGTGCTGGCAGCCGTCAGCCTGGCTTGTGGCTGAGCAGAGCTCCCCCTGTGGGAGCACACTGACCACCAGGGGGCAGCTCCTGCATTGAGCATCTGCCCCCTGGTGGTCAGTGTGTGTCATAGTGACCAGTCATTCCCAGTCGTTCTGCTGTTAGGGTTAATTTGCATATTACCCTTTTATTATATAGGATAGAGGCCTGGTGCACGGGTGGGGGCCAGCTGGTTTGCCCTGAAGGGTGTCCCGGATCAGGGTGGGGGTCCCGCTGGGGTGCCTGGCCAGCCTGGGTGATGGGTGAGGGCCGTTTTCAGACTGACCACACCCCCTTCAGGGTGGGGGTCCCCACTGGGGTGCTTGGCCAGCCTGGGTGAGGGGCTGAGGACTGTTTTCAGGCTGGCCACACCCCTTTCAGGGTGGAGGTCCCCGCTGGGGTGCCTGGCCAGTCTGGGTGAGGGGCTGATGGCAGTTTGCAGGCTGGCCACACCCCTTCAGGGTGGGGGTCCCTACTGGGGTGCCTGGCCAGTCTGGGTGAGGGGCTGAGGGCCATTTCCAGGCTGTCCATGCCCCCGGCTACCCAAGCTCCCAGTCTCTCCTTTTTTTCTTTTTTTCTGGGATTTATTTATCTTCTGTAATTGAAACTTTGTAGCCTTGAGCGGAGCAAGGCAACCCAGGCTCCCAGCGCCTCCTTAAGCGGAGGCCACAGCCGGCTGGAAGCAGGTATCTGGGATTTATTTATCTTCTATAATTGAAACTTTGTATCCTCGAGCGGAGCCCAGGGCTGGCTAGGGCAGGCAGGAAGCTTGGCTTCCTCCATCACCGGGGGCAACCCAAGCCTCCTGCTCACTCCAGCTCCGTGGCTGCTGCCATATTAGTTGGGTTAATTTGCATACTCGCTCCTGATTGGTTGGTGGGCGTGGCTTGAGCGTAGCAGAGGGATGGTTAATTTGCATGTTTCTCTTTTATTATATAGGCTTGTTTACTGCTTGTATATGGAAATACAACTGATTTTTGTATTCCATTGATATTGTATCTTGTAACTTTGCTAAATTAATTTATTAACTCTAATAGTATGTGTGTATTCATTAGGCTTTTCTGTAAATAAGATTGTTGTCTGTGAATAGAGGTGGTTTTATGCCGGGGTGTTTCTCAGCATCTAGAAGGGTTCAGGGATTTGGAGAAGGGCTGTGTGTAAATTAATAAAGAGACTAGTCATGAAATATAAATTTGGAATACATGGGGGAGCCAGAGGAGACCTGGCTATATATTTATATTTATATTTATATTTATATTTATATATATATTTATATTTATATTTATATTTATATTTATATTTATATTTATATTTATATTTATATTTATATTTATATTTATATATAAAGATATATGCAAATCTTTAGGTTTGGGGAAATGCTTTCAGCTATTCCAGCAGGCAATAACGTGTATCTCAACCCTGCTGAATATAGAAGCCCATCAACCTTTTGATGAAACTTCTTGCATTTATAACATGGTGGAATTAGCCTCCAGCAGTTTTACTTTTTCATTTCTAATTTGGATGTGTTTTATTTCTTTTTCTTACCTAATTGTTCTGGCCAGAGCTTCCAGTACAATGTTAAAGAGAAGTAGTGAAAGCAGTCATACCTGATTTGTTCCTCATTTTAGAGAGAAAACTTTCAGTCTTTCACTTTTGGGTATGGTATTAGTTGTGGGTTTTTCATAAATGCCATTTATCATGTTGAGGAAGTACCCTTCTAATCCTAGTTTGCTGCATGTCTTTAAAATCATAAATGGGCATTAGATTTTATCAAGTTCTTTTCCCACATCAATTGAAATAATCATGTCAGCTTTCCCCCTTAATATTATTATTATCATTTTAAAATATTTTTATTGATTTCAGAGAGGAAGGGAGAGGGAGAGAGAGATAGAAACATCAATGATGAGAGAGAATCACTGATCGACTGCCTCCTGCAGGCCCCAAACTGGGGATGGAGCCCGCCACCTGAGGCATGTGCCATCATGGGGAATCAAACCAGTGACCGACCTCCTGGTTCATAGGTCACGCTGGTAGGGCAATGATATGTATTTTAAAGTACATATGATTTTTGTTGTTGTTAATCCTCACCCAAGAATATTTTTCTATTAATTTTTAAAAAGAGTGGAAGGTTATGGGAGAGAGCGAGAAATATCAATGTGAGAGAGACATATTAATTGGTTGCCTTCTGGGAATCGATTCAGCAACCAAGGTACGTGCCCTTAGACCAGAATCGAACCCTGGACCCTTCAGTTTGTGGGCTGACACTCTATCCACTGAGCCAAACCAGCTAGGGCTACAGTACATGTCTTTTAACAATGTCTGTACTGATTGACTGTGAGTTTGTTTCTATTGCCCATGTTTATCTCTTAGTTTTCAACCATTTAGTCTTATATTTTAGTATTCATGGCAATTTTTTATTGAATACCCGGTATGTTATATGTAAAGTTACTTTTCTCCAGACATTAGAGTTATTTTTTAAAAATATATTTTTATTGATTTCAGAGAGGAAGGGAGAAGGGAGAGAGAGAGACAGAAACATCAAGGATGAGAGAGAATCACAGATCAGCTGCCTCCTGCATGCCCCGTACTGGGGATCAAGCCTGCAACCCGGGCATGTGCCCTTGACCGGAATAGAACCCGGGACCCTTCAGTTCACAGGCCGACACTCTATCCACTGAGCCAAACCAGCTAGGGCATTAGAGTTATTTTTGCTTCCAGAAGTCATTTAGAGTAGAGAAACTCATCTTAATCCAATTAGGGATTAAATTTATCAGAGGATAAACTTCAATTAAAAAAAATTATTTAAACCATATGAGCTTCAGTTTTTGAGCCTAGTTTATTTCAGGTATATTCCTATTCCTAGGTATAACCCTTTGGGAGTCTCAACTGAAAGTCTGAAATATTTATTATATAACATATAATAAATATTATATTTATTATTACCCCTAAAGTCATTTTTTATTCATCTATCTCCATAAAACTCCTGAGCACTTTGTTTAGCTGTTTAGCCTTGGCATGACAATTGGCAAATGCTTTGAGGGGGCAATCTGGGCTTACTTCTCTACAATTCCTTTTTTTCTCTGGGATCTTGGGCTTCTATGGTCCTTGATGCCTTGAAAGCTCTTCAATGACTTCAAATAGATATTTAAATTTTTGTGTGTCCAGCTTTTCTAGATGTTTTCATTTGGAGGATTCAAACAATTATTATAAACAGAAATCCTGGATTAAATTTTTATCTCAATTTTCCCTCTTCTACTAGCTTAAAAGTTATGTATTTCGTTCCTATTTTTCCATTGGTTACTCCAAGAATTATAATATGCATACTTATCCAGTTCTCTGTTCAGAAGTATTTTATTAATGCTGATAAATCCATCCTTTGAGGTTTTAATTTCAGCACTGCATTCTTAATTTTTAGAAATAACATTGGATTTTCTTTCAAATTTATCAGATCACTTTTTATGGTTTTCTGTTCCTTATAAATATATTTAAGCTTGTCTTTTATTTATTTAAATGTAATATACATTGTTGTTTCCTACTCTATCTAGATCTGATGATTCTAATACTTGGCATCTCTGTAGGTTTGTTTCTGCAGAAATAATCCATTCAATAAAATATAATATTCATGGATTTTTTTTTGAGGCCTAGGATAAAGATCTTCCTTAGAGAGTATTTCAATTGCTTTTGACTATGGCAGCATCAATCCAGGACCACTTTAAATTCATGGTTTGAGAGTTTTTTGGGACCATGTAGATGATGTGAACTTGAGCTGCAAATTACACAAAAGTCAACCTATGGTTACAACTTCCCAAGGACTTCCCTTTAGTTCTCTGAACTTCTCAGTGTCATGAGGTTCCAGTTGAATGTGGCAGGGTCTTCTACTGAATATTTATTTGCCTTATGGTTTGTATTTTTAAAAACATATGTTTTATTGATTTTTTACAGAGAGGAAGGGAGAGGGACAGAGAGTTAGAACCATCAACGAGAGAGAAACATCGATCAGGTGCCTCCTGGCACACCCCCTACTGGAGATGAGCCCTCAACCAAGGTAAATGCCCTTGACTGGAATCGAACCTGGGACTCTTTAGTTCGCAGGCCAACGCTCTATCCACTGAGCAAACCGGTTAGGGCTATGGTTTGTATTTTTGAAGTTTTCTTTAAAAAGTTCTTATGTGGCCCTGACCTGTTTGGCTCAGTGGATAGAGTGTCGGCCTGTGGACTGAAGGGTCCCGGGTTCAATTCCGGTCAAGGGCATGTACCTTGGTTGCGGGCATATCCCCAGTGGGGGGTGTGCAGGAGGCAGCTGACCGATGTTTCTCTCTCATCGATGTTTCTAACTCTCTATCCTTCTCCTTTCCTCTCTGTAAAAAATCAATAAAATATATTTAAATACAGTTCCTCATGTTGTGACCCAACCATAAAATTATTAAAAAAAAGAAAAGTTCTTCTGTGGAACAACATAAACTGATGAACAAAAATATAACCAGAGACATAGAAGCATCAAGC
This sequence comes from Myotis lucifugus, assembly GCF_000147115.1. Lineage (NCBI taxonomy): Eukaryota > Metazoa > Chordata > Mammalia > Chiroptera > Vespertilionidae > Myotis > Myotis lucifugus. The sequence goes on from NW_005871333.1 coordinate 875,960, forward strand.
AGACTGTCCAACCTATGAGGGAAGGCAGGGGGGTGGTGAGGGGGTAAGAGATCAACCAAAGGACTTGTATGCATGCATATGAGCATAACCAATGGACACAGACAATAGGGGGGTGAGGGCATGTGCTGGGGGGTGGGAGCAGCTAGGGAGAGGTCAATGGAGGTAAAAGGAGATTCATGTAATACTTTAAACAATAAAGAACTTAAATTAAAAAAAGAAAAAAAGGTTAAAAAAAAGTTCTTCTGTGCCCTAGGTCACAAAGATTTTCTCCTACTTTATTTTTTTGATATTCCAGTCTTACCTTCCACATTTTAATTTTTTGTTAATCCTCATCCAAGAATATTTTTTCCATTGACTTTTAGAGAGAGTGGAAGGGAGGTGGGATGGAGAGAGGGATAGAGAGAGAGAGAGAGATCAGTGTGAAAGACACATCAATTGGTTGCCTTCCATATGTGTCTGACTTACAACCCAGGAATGTGCCCTTGCCTAGGAATCAAACCTGCAGTCCTTTGATGCGTGGGCCAACGCTCTAACCACTGGTGGAACCAGCCAAGGCCACATCTAAAATTTTGTTGTTGTTGTTGTTAATCCTCAACTGAGGATATTTTTCCATTGATTTTTAGGGAGAGTGGAAGAGAGAGGGAAAGACAGAGAGAAATGTTGATGTGAGAGAGACACATCGATTGGTTGCCTCCTGCACAAGCCCTGACCAGGCACAGGCCAGGGAGGAGCCTGCAACCAAGGTAGTGCCCTTGACTGGAATCAAACCTGGGACTCTTTGGTCCAAAGGCTGATGCTCTATCCACTGAGCCAAACTAGCTAGGGCAGTGGTCAGCAAACTGCGGCTTGCGAGCCACATGCGGCTCTTTGGCCCCTTGAGTGTGGCTCTTCCTAAGCCTTAGGAGTACCCTAATTAAGTTAATAACAATGTACCTACCTATATAGTTTAAGTTTAAAAAATTTGGCTCTCAAAAGAAATTGCAATTGTTGTACTGTTACTAATGAGTTTGCCGACCACTGAGGGTAGGGCACACATTTTAAGTTTTAATACAACTTGGAGTCCACCTGTATATTTAGGATTAAGAAATGATCCAATTTTATTTTTCCCTTTATAGCTAGCCAGTGTTCTCATCACTATTTGCTAAATAATCTTTCCCCCATTGATTTGTGTAACTCCCTTTACCATATTCATGAGTCCATCTTTGAGTTCTCTATTCTGTTCCATTGGTTTGTTTGTTCCTGTATTTACTGCTTTAGATTTGTAGTGTGTTTTAGCGTTTGCTACAGCAGGTGCTTTCTTTGCCCTTCTTTTGAAGGTTGACTTAGCTATTAGTGGGCCTTTTTATTTTTGCCACATAATTTTAGGGAGTTTAACAAGTTTTTGAAACATTCCAACTGAAATTTATATTGGGAATGCATTAAAGTATAATTTAATTTGGGGAATACTGATATATTTATGAATTCAAATTATCTCAACCAAGAGTCTAGAATATTTCTCCATTTATTCAGATCATCTTTTATGTCTTTTATTAAAGTTCCATAATTTTCTACATAGAGGTCTTCTGTAGTCTTGGTTAACTTAATACCTTGATACTCTATCATTTTTATTCCTATTATGAAGGACATATCTTTTATTATTTAAAATTATATATTTTCCTAGTTTGTTTGCTGCAGTAGAGAAATGCTATAGATATTCATAAGTTCTGATATTTAGAAACCTTGAGTTCTTTTATTAGGTCTGATGGAGAATGTCTTTGATTATAATTTTGATTGCTTTAGACTTATTGGTCTACTCAAATGATATATATATTTTTTTTTTTTTTTGCCTACTTTTGGTATTTTACGTTTTTACTAAGAATTTAACCACTTTGCCCTAGCTGGCCTGGCTCAGGGGATAGAGCATCAGCCCTCCGACTGAAGGGTCCCGAGTTCGATTCCAGACAAGGGCATGTACCTTGGTTGCAGATTCTCTGGCCCTGGTTGGGGTGCCTGCAGGAGGCAACCAATTGATGTGTCTCTCTCATATCAATGTTTCTCTCTCTTTCTCCCTCTTCCTTCCACTCTCTCTAAGAATCAATGGAAAAATATCCTCGGGTGAGGGTTAAAAAAAAAAAGAATGTAACCACGTCATCAAATATTTCTCATTTATTAAAGTATAATTATTCAAACTGTTTTCCTTCTCCTTCCTCTTCCCAAATTTCCAAAAAGATTTTATATTTATTTTTGCCTTTTGCCAGGACTTTTATTTTCCTTTTGAGGGTTACTGACTACAAAGTGAGCATAAATTAGTATTCCAAACCAGTATGAGGATAGACTATTGGATAAAATTCTTTGAGAAGGTTGTGAGTTTTCCCCCCACCTACCCAGAGGTTAAGCTTCATAAGCTCAAGGGATATTTGTTTATTTTATTCAGCATTTCCAAGTGCTTTTGTAGTGGGGGATTATTTAGGTCTGTGATATGTAGAGGTCATTTTGAGATAAATATATAGAAATATCATTTGTAAATATATTAGCCTGTATTTTAACATCAGTTTTCCTATTGTTTGATGTTTTTAATCAATGGGCATATTATGGACATAAATGATATATGACTAAGTATAAAATCAATTTAAAACTGTTTAAAAGTGCCCTGATCAGTTCGGCTCAGTGGCTAGAGCGTCGGCCTGTGGACTGAAGAGTCCCAGGTTCGATTCCGGTCAAGGGCATGTACTTAGTTGTGGGCACATCCCCAGTAGGGGGTGTCCAGGGAGGCAGCTGATGGATGTTTCTCTCTCATGGATGTTTCTAACTCTATCTCTCTCCCTTCCTCTCTGTAAAAAAATCAATAAAATATATTTTTTAAAAACCAAACTGTTTAAAAGTTAAAACTACCACCGTGCTAGGGGTATTCAACTGAGTAATAAACTGAGTGATTGAATAATGTGGACATTCATGAATTCCTCAGTAATTGTTGTGGAAGCTCTTTTAATATACTCTCAGAGACTGATGTTCTAGTTTAAAGGGAAGGAATAAAAAATTGTTTTAGGATTTGAAATGGTAACAAATGTCACTTTTGCTTTTAAAATGATGGGGAACACCCTTGCAAAAACCCAGGAGTTTACTAACTACTGGTTGGGAAATTCTGACCAAATAAAAATGCTATACTTGGCATAATCTGGCTTCTTCCTACCTTTTCAGCTTCATCTCTCACTACTTAGTAAAAGTGCACTTAACAATCATGACTTAATCTCGGTGATGTTCCCACTTGCCTGAAATGCTTTTTCTTTACCTAAAAATCTTCTGCTTTTTCTCCAAATGCTAATATAAATGGCAACTTCTTGAGTAATTCTTCCTTTCTCTCCCAAGTAATTAATGACTGTCCTTTGTATTCCATAGCACTTATATTTCTGTTTCAGCATTTACCACACAGTATTATAATTTATCTCTTTAGAGATCTGATCTGTTTTCCTTATTAGTGTAAATTCCTAAAATACAGGGATCATATTTATCTTTGTAGTCCTGGCACCCCATACAATACCAAGAACTTAGTAAGTCCTCAATAAATGATTCATGAATAAATGAATGAGGTGGTAATTGTTGCTGTGATTATGGATGCCAATTATGTCAATATTTGTGTCTATAAGATAAAATGCACTGTCTAATTCTCTAACCTAGAATATTACCTGATTTTTTTCTTTCTTTTTGTGCTTCTCTAGACTTCAAAGCAGCATAGATTGGAAAAGATCCAGCCATTCACAGGTCAGAAAGACCCTATGCTTTCTTCTTCTTTTTTTTTTTTTCCTATGCTTTATTCTTAAGCTCAAGGCTAATGACAGGGCAACTGTTTGACTCTAGCCTTTAATAGCTGGTGGAGGGCTGGAGGTTGAAATGTTAATGGAAGTAATGTGCTTATTCTTTCTAGCATCTCTACTTCCAAAGAGATGCAAATGGCTCCTTAGTTCTTTCCATGCTTCCTTTCCACATCTCATTTTGTGCAATGCTCAAAGTATCAGTAAAGAAACGTGGTGAGGTTGGAGAACGGAGAAGGGGTAATTATCAAGAGTTTGGTTTGGAAAGTTTCTGTACCTTTCTTTTCTCCCATAGACATTGGATAGACTCTTTTGGAGGAAAAGACATGTATTATCATCTCTGTTTCCTCCACTCTAAGTCCTATTATTATGATTATCCCTGCTTTCCAATGGCTTCCATCTATACTACACAGTGAAGGCAGCATAGTATAGTTTAAAAAACAAACTTGAGACTTAGGTTAAACCTGAGCTTTACCACTAATTAGCTTTATGATCTTGGGCATGATTCCATCTTTGCTTCCTTATTTGCAAAATAAGAGGTTTGGACTAGGTGATGTCAATGGTCATTACATTAATAGATTCTTCACCTCTACTCCCAGCTCAACAGTGGGAAGAAAATCTCAGCATGGTTTGCATTAAAACTAATCTGACCAAGTGAGTAAAATCCATCTTCACTGTGTCTATTTTTCCTCTCTTCAGCCTATTCTACTGATAAACTGTAAAAAGTTAGAGTAAGATACCTGGGACTCTGTTTTCCTTCCCACTCTGTCTCCTTTCTAAGTTAAGTCTCTCTTCTTTTTGGTTTCCTATGTCACTTCCATTACACTGACATACTCTTTTTCACCCAGCTTTTCAGGCTTCCCTGAGCGATGGACCCAGGAATGTATACACTGTCTTCAACAGATCTCCCAGCATCTGGAAAAAACAAGGTCAGGGAATGTAGTTTCTGAGTGGGGATTGAAGGTGGTAGAGCTTTTAAGAGGGAGGTAGGAAGGGAGTGAAAGAGAGAGAGGAAGGAAGATGAACAAGGAGAGAGGGAGAAGAAAAAGAGAGTGAGTGAGTTGGATATTTTGGAAATAGGGGAAAGTTCTGGGTTTAAAAGAATTTAAAGAACCACTGGTCTATTGATCATTTCTGACTGGAATGGGACAAATGTCTCCCTTGGTCCTGGAGGAGGAATTCTTTCCATAAGTAATTAACCTTTTGTTGTTGTTGTTATTCTCCCTCAGTCCAAAATATTTTGCATTTGAAATGGCCATTATTTTTCCCCCTTTCTACTTTTCCTTTTCCTGTTTTGAAGCAAAATGAAACTTTTCTCTTTATTCCTTAGATCAGCTCTTATGGGACCATATTTTCCTGAACTGCAGGATATTTCTTCCTCCACCTCCTGTGTTTGTGTGACTCAGGAGCCTATTCTACCTTTTTGTGACTGTAAGATGACAACATATTCTACTATGCCCTGCATCTCCTCTGGATCATCATGCAACAACTCCAATTCGTCTCACTCTTCTGTCTTTTCTGAAGGAATAACCTGGCAATCCCGGAGCCACAGTTTACCTATTTTATCTAAAAAGCAACCACCTGTGTTCAAGAATCAAAGCACATCCCTGCCTCCTTTTCAGCTCTCAGAGCTTGGGAAATCAAAAATCTTTCCAAATTTGGCAGCTCTTTCACCTTTAAGACCTCAAAGCTCTTTAATCAAGTCTATTTTTGAATCCTCAGATTTCTGCAAGCAAGTGAAAACAAAGTATGAGGGAAGGAGGAAGAATCATTTGACATCAGATCATTGGCCAAATTCTGTTTTCAAAGAGAGACCTCGAGTCTCAGGGTGGGCTTCAACCCAGCTCTCTCCTTTGACTAGGAGAGAGTTAGAGGGACATATGGCTTGGAAGGTTTGTACTTTGCAGAAACAAACAGTGCCTTTGCCTGTGAGGGAATCATGGGCAATGTTGAATTATTTAATTGAAGTACATGGAAGCATCCCTGAACCAGAGAAACCCCAAATCCAGTTATCTATGCCCATTAATCAAAGCACTGAGCAAAATATCAACAATAAATCCCCAGACCTTCCATCATTTCAGCGCCATGTGAACACTGGAGTGGAATCTGTATTAAATAGAACAGAAACAAAAATTTCACAATCACTTATCCCAGGTAAGCAGTCACAACCTGGTGGTGGCCCCCAAGTCCTTGGATCTAAACTGTTAGTTACATCAATGGGCATTCCACCTCCCAAAGGTTTAGGAGTTGACATAATTCAAAAGGAAACCACTGTACTGGAGAAGGACCCAAAACATGTGCTAGAGCTTAATTTAGAGCAGAGGGTAAGAGGTCTTGGAGAAAAAAGCATACAGCAGCATGAGACCCAAGTGACTAATGTCGAGTTGCCTCCAAAGCTACCATATCAAGTCACAAATAGCATAAAGGTAACACCATTGGCATTACTTCAAGTCATGGATTCAATGGGGATGAATCCAGAATCACATTCAGAATTGACAGAATCTGTAGGTTTGTTTCCACAGCCAAATGAAGTTGTGCAACCAATAGAAACAGCGAGTGTAAGATCAAAACCAGCATATCATATAATTGAACCTGTAGAGGTAACCCCAAAGCCTCGGCATCAAGTTACAGAATCAAAGAAGATGACCTCAAGATTACTGAATCAAGTCACAGATAATGTGAAAGTAACTCCTGAAGCACTGCTTGAAGCCATGGATTCCATGGGGAAAATTAAAAAATCACTCCCATATATAACAGAATCAGTGGAAATGACCCCAAGGCTACAATATCAAGTTAAGGAGTCAATGAAAATTAACACATTGTTGGGCCATCAAGTCATACAACCAAGAAAGATGGGTAGAAGGCCACAGCATACAGTAATGGAAAAGGTGGAAATGACCCCAGGGCCACAGCATAAAGTTATTGAATCAGTAGGCATAACTTCAAAGCCACAAACTCAAACCATAAAACCAGTGAAAATTATTCCAGAACCAATATGTCAAAACAAAAAATCATTGAACATGATACCCAGGCCATTGCATCCATTCATAGATGTCATAAAAATAACTCCTGTGGCACTATTACAAGCTATGGATTGCATGGGAATAATTCCACCAGCACAGCCAGATGGTACCCCAGATTCACAGACTCATATTTCAAATTTGACCCTAAGGGCAACTCAACCAGATGATTTGATGTTTTCTAGTTCTCCTACTACTATTGATCCACATGGAATTAGAGAGTATGTGAGTGTACCTTCCAACCTACCACCTAAAGTCATGGAATCAGTAGGGATGCCATCACTTCAATCCATACATTCTCTGAAGACAACCCCAAGGTTGGGGTCATCCATTGAAATAATCATAGAACCACAGTCACAAGTTGTAGAATCCCAGGATTTGACCCCAAGGCCAATATCTCAAGTCAAGGAATCTCTGGAGTTGACTCCTGGGCCATGTATTCAAGTGCTAGACTCCATGGCGATGACTCCACAACCATATCATCAAGGCACAGAATCTATTACATTAACCCCAGTGTCAACTCAAGACTTAGAATCTTTGAGGTTGACCCCAAGGCATCAAATCCTGGAATATCCAGAGATGAGCCAAAGGCAAAGCCATCAAGTTATAGAAACTATAGAATTGACCTCTGACATATGGCTACAAAGGAAGAAATCTTTAGAGTTAACACAGTCACATCACCAAATAATGGAATCTTTAGGGACAATCCCAAAGTCACTGGGTCAAGATACAAAATCTATGGGAATGAGTCAAAAACCAGCACATAAAGTTACAGAATCCACAGTAATGACTATTACACCACAGCTTCAAGGTGTGAAAAATATGGGGGCAAAGTCAGTGCCAAAACTTCAAGTTATAGATTCTATGAAGCTATCCTCAGAGTTGCCAAATGTAAAATCTGAGAAGCAGACCATGGGACCAGGGTTGCAAAATATAAAATTTGTAGATATGACCACAGGTTCAATCCCACAAATAGTAAAATATGAACAGCTGATTCCAACTGTGAACTCTATAGAATTGGCCATAGAAGTTCAACAGCAGAGTGTAAAAGCTGATAAGTTGAACCCTATACCACAGTTGCAAAGTGGGAAATCTGTACAGTCATACCCAGGATCTCAGCTTCAAGGAGAGAAATCTATCCAATTGACCCTCAGACCACAACAGCAAAGTGAAAAATCTGATGAGTTAGCCCCAGTACCACAGTGGCAAAGTAGGAAATCTACAGATTTGACCTCCAGTTCACAGTTGCAAGGTATGGAATGTGTTCATTTGATCCTACCACCAGGATTGCCAGGTATAAAAACTGTGGAGTTGACCCCAGGACTACAACAGGAGGATATGAAATCTGTGAAGTTGACCCCAAAGCCATGCTTACAAGACCTAAGATCTGATGAGACAGACCGAGTGCTATTGCTTCAAGATGTGGAACCTCAAGTGGTAAAATGTAGGAGGTTGATTCCTGAGACACAGGTAGAAGGTATGATATATAAAGGGCAGACACCAGGGATACACATTCCAGGAGTAAAATCTGTAAAGTTGATCCCCAAATCAAATCACCAAGCCACAGAACCTGAAGTATTGACCCCATGGCAAGCTTCAGAATCTTTAGGGATGATTTCAGAGCCAGGATATCAAGAACCAGAAACAAAGTTGACCTCTGACATTTGTCACCACAACAAAGAATCTGTGGGGTTGATACAATCATCTTTAGGAAATACCCCAAGCTCTGACAATGACATTTCTCATAAATTTATCTCAGAGCCACAGATAGCAGATTCAAAATCTATGGAGTTAACTCCTGGGCATCAGTTGCCAAGTCTAAACTTCTCTGAGTTGACCAGAGGACCACAGTTACAAAGTATGGAATCTTCTGAATTTATCCAAGTAGCACAGTGGCAAGATGTAACAACTGTGGAGTGGACCCCAAACTCAAAGTTTCAAGGTTTAAAATCTGAGGCACTAATCCAAGAGCCACAGCTGGAAGATACGAAATCTATGCAGTTAACACCAAATCCACAATCGGGAGATGTCAAATCTATGGTGCTAACCCCTGGGCCACAGGTGGGAGGTGTGCAACAAGTGGAGCTGACTCCAGGTTCAGAACTTCAAGGTTTAAAGTCTGAGTTGTTGATTTCAGAGTCAGAGCTGGAAGATGTGAAATCTGTGGCCTTACCTCCAGGAGAATGCCTGAGATGCCCAAGTCCACAGCTGGAAGGTGAGAAATCTGTGGAAACAACCTTAAGCCCACAGATAGATATCAAATCTGTAAAAACCACCCCAGATTCCAAGCTTCAAGGTATAAAATCTGTTCAGTTGCAAGGTGAGAATTCTGTGCCTTTTGTACCAGGGCCATTGCTCCAAGGGCTTAAATGGCAGGGTATAAAACCTGAGGAATTGACGTCAGAGCCACAAATGCAATACATGAAATTTTTGGAAATTACCCCATGTTTAAAACTTCAAAATTTAAAATCATTAGAGGAGACTCCAGATCCACTGCAAAGTATAAAATCTGTGAAGTTGACCCGAAGTCTAAAGAGGCAGGTAGATATAACCAGAATACGAAAGTTTCAAAGAGTAAAATCTGTGGATTCAGCACCAACGCAACAGTTTCAAGGGGTATCAAATGTGAATGTAAGTACTGAGACAGAACAGAATGGTGAGATATCTGTAGTATCACCAGAGAAGCAATGTGTGAATTCAGAGCAATTTAAGAGAGGGTCTAAGTCAGAAGATGGGGTGTCTTTGGAGTTAAATCCAGAGCTAAACTTTAAAGATGGAAAATTAGTAGACCTCAACTTTGAGTTACAGTCGAAAGAAATGAAATCATTTGAATTGACCCCAGAATCAAGTATTCAAGATGTAAAATCTAAAGAGTTTAAACTTGAACCACAGTTGCACCAAGTGAAACCTTTGGTGTTAACTTCAGAACCACAGCTTCAAGGGGTGAAAACTGTTGATTTAAAACAGGAGTCACAGCCTGGATGTATGAGATGTATTCAATGGATACCAGGACCTGAGTTCCAAAATGTGAAATCTATAGGGTTAAATCTTGGGTCTCAACCTCAAAAAGTCAAATCTGTAGAGTTGAAATCTTTTATACGGTCAAGAGATGCGAAATCATCTGAATTGACTCCAGGGCCAAAAACTCAAGGTGCAATGTATATGAAGTGCAACTGTGAGCCACATTTGCAGAATGTGAAAACCCTTGAGTTGCCCCCAGGATCACAACTGCAAAAATGGAAATTTCTGGCATCATCATCAGAGCCACAGCATCAAGGTATGAAAAGTGTAGAGCTAAACCAAGAACCACAGCTTAGAAGTACAAAATCTGTTGAGTGGATACCTGCACTAGAGTTTAAAGGTATAAAATCTCTGGTAAATCTTGAGTTACAATCTCAATGTGTCAAACCAGTAGAGTGGAAAACTTTGATACAGTCAAGGGATAGGAAGTCATCATCTACATTGACTTCAAAACCAGAGCTTCAAGGTATACAATCTTTGGCATCATGCCAGGAACATCAGCCTCAGGGTTCTGATTTGAAACCTTGTTTACAGCTTCAGGAAGTGAAACCATTATGGTCATCCCCAGGAACACAGCTTCAAGGTGTAAAGTGTCTTGAACCACAGCTTCTGGAGGTGAAATCTAGGGTATTAAACCAAGGGTCACAAAGTGATAAAACTATAGAGTCCACCTCTCCACTATACTTGAAAAGTGTAAAGTCATCTGAGTTGGCTCTTCAAACAAAGCTTCAATGTGTGAAATCTGAGGATTTCAACACTGGGTCACAGTGGCAAAGTCTAAAATTTTCTAAGTTTCCACCTAAGATAAAGTCCCAAGATATGAAATCTACAGAGTTAAATCCTAACTCACAGTTGCAAGGTACAACTTTTTCTAAATCAACTATAGGGACAAAGATTCAAGGTGTCAAATCTACAGATTTCAAACCTGGGTCATTGTTACAAGGTATGAAATCTTCTCAAGGGATCTCAAAGACAAATCTTCAGGATGTAAAACATAAAAAATTAATCCCTGGCCCCCAGATGCAAGTTGTGAAATCTAAGCAAATACTGGGGACAAAGCTTGAAAAAGCCCTATCAGGAGAATTCACAGGCCCACAGTTGCAGGATATAGACTCTTCTAGGTTGCTCATGGATATAAAACTTAAAGATGTAAAATGTATGAATTTAAGGTCTGGACTACACTTGGGGAGTATGAAATCTTCTGAAGTGGTAAAAAAAAAAAAGCTTCAAGATATGAAATCTGTAGAATTGAAACCTAGTCCAAAGTTACAAGGTGAGAAATCTGACTTGGCCCTGGGGGGTAAATTTCCAGGTACAAAATTTGTAGAGTTGGACTCAGATCCGCAGTTACAACATATAAAATGTTCCGACTTGGTCATGGGTATAAAGCTTCAAGATATGAAATCTTTGGGGTCCAATTCTAGACCACATTTTCAAGGTACAAAATCTTCTGAAGTGATCCCAGGGACAAAGCCTCAAGAAATGAAATCTTTTTTTAACTCTGAATCACAGATACAAAGTAAAAAATCTGAGTCAATTCAAGGGACAAAGCTTCTAGATGTGAACACCATAAGGCTCAAACATGGTCCAAAGTTACAGGGTGGAAACTCTTCTGATTTAACCCAGAGGAAGAAGCTTCAAGGGGTGAAACCTGTGAAGTTCAACCGCGGACCACAGGGACAAGGTGAGAAATCTGATTTGACACTAGAGTGGAGGCTTCAAGATTTGAAATCTGTTGAGTTAAAACTTGTTCCACAGTCACAAGTTGTGACATCTGAGTTAACACCAGAGACAAAGCTTCAAAGTGAAAAATATGTGGAGTTCATCACTAGACCAATGTGGCAAGATATGAAATCTTCTAAATCGACTCCAGGTACAAAAGTACAAGATGTTAAATCTTTGGGGTTCAACTCAGCCCCACACAATAGGATATTGTCTATGTTGACACGAGGCACACACCTTCAAGGTATGAAATCTATGGAATTCAACTCTGGAGCAAAGTTGCAAGGTACAGAATCCTCTGAGTCGATAAACCTTCAAATAATGAACTCTACAGATGTCAATGATGGCCCAAAATTTCAGGTTGCAAAACCCTCTGAGTTGGCCTTGGAATCAGAGGTTCACAGTGTGATATCTCCTGAGTTCAATGCTGGAAAGCAGTGGCAAGATGAGAAATCTTCTAAGTTAAATTCATGGCCAGAGCTTCAAAGTGTCAAATTTATGGTGTCCAACCCTGAGCCATATTTGCAGGGTGTGAACTCTTCTGAATTAACTTCAGTTTCAAAACATCAAGGTATGAAGTCTTCTGAATTGAATCCAGAGATTCAAAGTGAGACATCTATGGTGTTCAACCCTGGACCACATTGGCAAGGTTTGAAATCTAAATTGATTACTGGGTCAAAGTTCCTAGACATAGCACCTTTGGAATGCAACCCTAGGCTACAGATGCAGTGTGAAAATTCTTGTGAGTTGAATACAGGGACAAAATTACAATGTGTAAATTCTACTAGATGTAACTGTGGGCCACCCTTGCAAGGTGTAAAATCTTTTGAATTGACTTCAGATATAATGACAACAGAGTTCAACTCTGGCCCAAAGCTGCAAGGTGTGAATTCTTCTGAATTGAAATCAGGGTCAGAACTTCAATGCATGAACTCTATAAAGTTTAATCCAGGGCCACGGATACAAGGCATGAAGTCTTCTGAATTGAACCCTGGGCCAGAATCTCAAGGCACAAAGTCTATTTTATTTAATCCTGGATCACATTTGCAAGGTGTAAAATCTTCTAAATTAACTCCAGGGATAAAGTTTCCAGAAGGCCAAGTTTTGCAGAACCACCTTGGGTCACAGCAACAAGCTGGACACTCTGTTTTGGATCCTCAGTTAAATGGTACAAAATCTGTGTTACATGAATCAGAGCCACTGTTTGAAGATACAAAGTCTGTGAAGATGAACAAAGAGCCATTGCTTTGTGGTGCAAATTCTGTGAACTTGATTTCAGGCTCTGAGATGCAGGACTTAAAATGTGAGGTGTTTGCCCTAGAATCATGTTTTCAAAAAGTGAAATCTGTGGAGTTAAATCCACAGTCAAATACTGAAGTGAAATCTGCAGAATTAACCTCACAACCAACATCTCCATTTGAGGATCCTACAGTGTTGACTCATGAACGAGGGCATCAGGCTGTGAAATCTATGGGGATAAAAATAAGGCCTCCTCAAGTTATAGAATCTGAGGATTTGAATTTAAGACAGGTATATCAGAAGGGGGAATCTGAGGGGTTAACATCAGGAGAAGAGTTACAAATAAGGAATTATTTCTCTAGGCTTCTACACAACTCTTCAAACTCAGTCATCTCAAGTTCTGCCAAAACAACATCTGAATTAGGTCTTTGGGATTCTGAGATGACAGAAGTATCAAGAGCGTTGGATATAAAAAACCTTTGGACAGATATTTTGCAGCCTAAAGAGTCCTTTATAGATCCTGCTTCAACTTTCCCCTTTTTCTTTCATAACCAACTCTCTGAGAAGACAACTAACACTGTAGAAACCTCCCATTCTGAGATCCCATGGGTGTATAACGTATTTCAGGAAAGGATTCAACCGAGGCAGGTAGCAGAGGTAGAGAACTCACTCCAGGGCCTCTCCCAACATCCACCACAAAGCTGGAGATCACCATCTAAGACCTTCCAGGCAGGATCAGGGGCTCGAAGAGGATTAACCTGGTCTGTCCTGGGAAGACAACAGAATGTCTGGGAGAGTCACTCCTGGAAGCAGAGACTACCTAGAAAGTACCTCTCCAATATGCTAATGTTGGGGAATGTCTTGGGAACCACTATGGGAAGGAAGCTTTGTTCTCAAACATCTTTAACAGAAAGGTCTACTGCTGATACCTGTCAGTCTATTCAGAATTTATTTGGGGTTCCTGCTGAATTGATGGAATTTTCCCAGAGTGTGCTAGAGACAGGTCGAGGCACTATTTTTCAGGCTTCAATGGTCAAAAACTACATTCAGAGACATACTTCATGCCATGGTCATGAGAAAAGAATGGCCTTAAGGGTATGGACACGTGGTTCTATGTCCTCCATAATACAGCAATACTCTGGCACTAGAGTGAGAATAAAGAAAACAAACTCAAAGCTCAATGATATACCCCAGGAAGTCATTCAGCACAGTCCTGTTTCATATACAGAGGGTCAGCTTCCTGACCCAGTAGAGTCAGAATCCTCCTTCAATATATTTTTCACTGTGAAAGATCCTGTTCCAGTGGAAGAGAGTGAGAACTCACAGAGAGATTCACAGACAAGGATTTTTGAGTCCCAGCACCCACTGGAGCCGAGTTTTCTTTCCCAGGCCCAGGATGACCTCTCAGAACAGTTCCAATTGCTAAAAGATCTGCAGCTAAAAATAGCAGCAAAACTGTTAAGGAGTCAAATACCTCACAATGTACCTCCACCTCTCACTTCAGGTCTGGTCCTAAAATACCCTATCTGCCTACAGTGTGGCCGATGTTCAGGATTTAATTGTCATAAATTACAGACTACTTTTGGACCTTATCTTCTTATCTATCCACAGCTCCACCTTGTAAGCACTCCTGAAGGCCATGGAGAGATTAGATTGCGTCTTGGCTTTAGGTTACGAATTGGGAAAAGATCCCAAGTTCCAAAGTATTATAGAAGAGACAGACCCTTGACACCTAGGAGCCCTAGATCAGCAGCTAAAATCTGTAATCAAGCTTCCAAGAGTCCTGCTTCTACCATAGATTTCCTGTCTCAGTCTTCCCAGTCTCCTGCTTCTGTACAAGTCCACATTAGCCCTGACTTAGAAGGACAGACAGATATTAGAGAGCCTGGGCACTATGAATTCACTGAAGTTCACTCGTTATCAGAGAGTGACTCTGAAAGCAATCAGGATGAAGAGTGGACTAAAGTGAGAAGCAAAAATATCCATGATTCAAAAAATCCAATGGAAAGAATCAACAAGAGATTTAGAACACAAAACAAAAAGTCCTACACAAACAGTAGAACCATAATGCAGAGTCTCTCTAGGAAATTACCATCCCAGTTGAAAGGGAAAAGGAATGGAGCATCTCAGGCAGCTACTGCCTCTTTAAAAAGGCACCCCAAGAAATTCTCCCAACCCAAATTCATTAAACTGCTTTTTCAGGGACTAAGAAAGGCATTCCAAACCGCACGAAGAATTATGGCATTTGTTGGGCCAAAGCCTGAGGACAGGACAAGGGCGGACCATTTGTGGTCGAGCGAAAACTGCCAACCAGAACAAAAAGCCTCTGACGATAGTTCACAAGGAGATAGCGAAAGAGACAGGATGCCAGTTGTCAAGCTAAAGCCAACAGACCCAACTACTGAACAGGAGAGCATGCCCTGGGAAGAATTAGAACAGTTCTGCTCAGCACAACCACCAAAAACAGATAGCTCTTTCCAATCCACCCCTTCCCCACTGCCCAGGTGCGGAGTTTCCCAAAGAAGTATCACCACAATCAGACACCCTTTGGGTACAGTTCAGAATGAGAGTGGCAGCAGGGCTAAGGAAAACTGGTATAGAAAAGAAATCTCTAGCCCAGAGTCCCAGGACTCCAAAAGAGGAATCCGAGTTCAGGCCCAAGGGAGACTCCTACATGGAACCCCTAAGAAGAGAACCTCCTACAGTCACTTTAAAGAGATACTCATGCCTAGGAAACCAAACCACCACAGCTTCCATAGGGAAAGAGCCCCATGTAATTTCTCTGACAGGAGCCATAGCAGTCCCTCTCCGAGGAGACATCGCAATCCCTCTGGGAGAAGCCATCGCAGTCCCTCTGGGAGGAGACATCGCAGTCTGTCTCGGAGGAGCCATCTCAGTCCACCTCGGAGGAGCCATCACAGTCCACCTCGGAGGAGACATCACAGTCCCTCTCGGAGGAGCCATCCCAGTCCCTCTGGGAGGAGACATCACAGTCCCTCTGGGAGGAGCCATCTCAGTCCACCTCGGAGGAGCCATCACAGTCCCTCTGGGAGGAGCCATCGCAGTCCCTCTGGGAGGAGACATCTCAGTCCACCTCGGAGGAGCCATCCCAGTCCCTCTGGGAAGAGACATCGCAGTCCCTCTGGGAGGAGACATCACAGTCCACCTCGGAGGAGCCATCAAAGTTCTTTTCAGATGAGCCATCCGAGCTCCTTTGAGCGGAAATGCCGCAGTCCCTCCGAGCGGAGATGCCGCAGACTCTCTGCGAGGAGAAACCACAGCCCCTTTGAGAGGAGAGGACATAGTCATGCCGAGAGGGGCAGACACAGTCCATCTGAGAAAACCCAGGGGAGGCCCTCGGAGAGAACTCACAGTCGCCCCAAGGAGAGACTCAGACACAGCTCACGTTGGGAGAGGCCCAGACATACTTTTTCTAAAGATTTCATGAGAGACTCAAATATCTTCTAGGGATCACACACAAAAAAGCCCCCCCAAGCAGGGCAAGTTTGGAGCCCTGAAGGAAGCAGATGAGATGTCCGCCCCCATTATTCATTTATTCCCTCAAGTCTTCACCAAGCTCGCCTTTCCGGGCTTCTTTCCTGCTCAGCCAACTGACCCCAATCCTTGCATCCTCAGCAATGAACGAGCCTATGCCTCTCTACCTGGGGGCTGGGACGGCGGGAATGGGTCTGCAATTTCCGATAAATAAAGGGGCAATCATTAACCTCCTGTGCATCTAGAAAGACCACTCGTCGTGCTGGGAATGGAGGGTGGAGATGACGGAGAGGGAGGGGGTCCTAAGGCCAGGGTACGGCTCCACTGCTCCCCTGGGTTCCACCACGCAGCCCTGGGGCGGGGTCTCCGAGGCATTGGCGAGCGGCTCGTCACGTGACTCGCGGCGGCGGCGGCAGAAGCCCCCTCGGAAGCCGCCCGGCGGAAGTGGGCGTGCGGGCCGGAGTCGCGCGGCGCCGACTGCGCAGGCTCCACATCCGGGAGAGGCGCGGCGAGCAGAAGTGGCGTTGGTCTGGCTGGAGCCCCGGGGTGAATTTGTTAGGCGCGAGAGGGAGTGATGTCTTCCAGGCTCGGTGCAGGACCCGCCGTGAGTTTCCCGGTTTGGCCGTTACGCTTTCCGCGGGAGCGCTGTGGAGACCCGCGGCACGCGGGCCTCGCTTTTGTCCCGAGCTCACCGTTGGTTTTCTCCGAGCCCCTCGCAGGCCCCACCCCGCTAGGTCAGAGCTACCTGTGCCCCTCTTTCTCCCCACTCCTCCGCTGCCGGTGCCTCCCCACCTTGGAGTCAGCGCGTCGCCACATTGCCATTCGTTTCTGTTCTTTTTACAGAATCCAATGCCTCCCATATCCATTGTCCTCTCTTTTCTCCTCCCTTTAGAGCCTCTATCCAGACAGGGTTTTCAGAATGGGGAAGATGAAGGCTCTGGTGTTGTCACCTGTCCTAGGAAGATAGGACGGCACACTTTTCCTAAAAAAAAGCCCTGCCTCCTTCGGTTTGAGGTAGCTGCCCCGGGAGAGCTGCGTGTCTTCTGGGCTCGGGGGAACTGTCTTTTCGTGGTCAAGGTCCAGAGATCCCCGGCATTCACTCATGTGCTTGCGTTTGATAGACTTCGGGACCCACATCCTTTAAGCAGCAGAGGAGCACGAGGATCGTGGGAACTAAGACGTAAGTGAGGTTTTCTGAGGTCCATTTGTAATTAGAACTATCGGTGATGATGGAAATTTTCTGTATCCCCACTGCCCGGTACTG
>NW_005871333.1:893608-918403 GCF_000147115.1 Myotis lucifugus
TGAGATGTGGCTAGTGTTGAGAAACTATCTTAAGTTGCTTTTAATTGAATTATTTAAAAAATTTTTTTAAAATATATTTTATTGATTTTTCACAGAGAGGAAAGGGAGAGAGATAGAGAGAGTTAGAAACATCGATGAGAGAGAAACATCGATCAGCTGCCTCCCTGCACATCCCCCACTGGGGATGTGCCCGCAACCCAGGTACATGCCCTTGACCGGAATCGAACCCGGGACCTCTCAGTCCGCAGGCCGACGCTCTATCCACTGAGCCAAACCGGTTTCGGCTTATTTTAAATTTGAATAGCCAGCTGTAGCTAATGTCTGCCTGATGGGACAGGGCAGGTCTAAACCCAGAGAAAAACTTAGCTTGCAAAAGTACGAATTATAATAAAAATGGAAGGTGGGACTCAGTGTAGCTCTCCATTTATGTACTCATGGATATGTTGATGGACATAGGAAGGAATAATAAAAATGACTATAAGACATCCTTGTATTTTCAAACTGTTTGGCTTCCAGACTGGTGTATTTTGTATATTGAATGTGCTAAGCTTTTACATTTTAATGCAAAAAATAGTTAACTAGGTATTCATTGGAAGGGATTAATTCATTCAGATAACATTTACCAAATATCTATGTTCCAGACACCACTGACCTGTTTTCTGTCACTGTACAGTGGTTTGCATGTTCTAGAATTTTATATAAATGAAATTATACATTACGTTGTCTTTTTGCATGATTTCTTTCACTCAGAATAATGATTTTGGATGAAAGTTAGTTTCTAATACTGAATAGAATTCCATTATGGACAGACTATAATTTATTTAGCCATCTACCTTGATGAATATTTGGGTTATTTACAATTTGGGGGTATTACAGTAAAGCTGCTATGAACATTCTTGTGCAAGTCTCTGTGTGGAAAAATGTTTTCGTTTCGCTTGATAAATATCTGAGATGGTATTTATTGACTAGGATGGTATTTAGCATTTAAGATGGTTGGGTCATATGTCAGGAGTGTGTTTAACTTTACAAGACATTACTTGTTTTCCAAAACGGTGGTATTGTTTTACATTCCTGCCAGCAGTGTATGAGAGTAAGTCTTTAATTTTAGCTAATTTAGTGGGTATATAATATTGTTTCATTGTGTTTTTTTTTAATTTATTTTTCAGTTACAATTGACATACAGCATTATATTAGTTTCAAGTGTACAACATAGTGCTTAGACATATAACTTACAAAGTAATCACCCTTATAAATCTAGTACCTTTTCCTTAATTTCAAATGTGTTTTATTTCATGGAGCATAGTTATAATAGTTGTTTTAAAGTCTATGATAGTTCAAACATCTAGATTATCTTGGGGTTGTCATCTCTTTATCATCTGTTTCTTTGAGAATTTGCTCACATTTTCCTGATTGTATATTGCATAATTTTGGAATTCTCAAGATTGTGAATGCTATATATATAGACTCTGGGTCATTCCAGAATCTTCTGGGAAATGTTAATGTTTTTATTTTAGTAGGTAACCTGTTTAGGTTCAGACCATAAGTTGTTTTGCCTTTTGAGGGCATTGGTTCAATATCAGTTCCATTCTTTGAGTCTTTGCTATGATAGTTTAGGTCTGTTTTGTACATAAATAGCTCATGGGTTAGTCTGAGACTTTTTTTTGGGAGTTTCAAAACTTGTTTTTGCTCTCAAAGCTTTTGATACATTGGTTTGGGTCCATCTCACACTAGTAGCTCAGGGGTTGGTCTGAGACTTGTACATTTGTTCAAATCTTATTTCTCTTTTCTAAGCCTTTACAAAAGCTGGTTTGGGTATGCTCCAGACATACATAGCTCAGGCTAAGTTGTGATTTGTGTGGATTCATACCCAAAATTATGGGATCCTTTTTTTGCCTATCTCTTCTCTATGACTCCCCCCACCACACACACACTCTATAGGTATCCCTCTTCCTGGTTTCTCTGGCCAGAAAGGTGTAGATTCTATTGGAATTTAGACTGGCCATGTTGCTCTGCAAGTGGGGTCCACCCTTGTTGCAAAGCCACAGGTGAGGGGGGAAAACTAGGAAACACACCCTCATTTTTTGACTCTTCTCCCCAACCCACGTGATTTTACTTACTTTTCAGAGTCCAGAGTTCTTAGTTATAATTAGCAGGAATGGTGGGCTTATGCCACTATGCCAGAACCAGGACTTCTTTGTATTAAATTGATAATCTTAGAGCTCATGTGCAGAGAGCTGAAAATCATTCTGCCCTTTTTGTAACATTTGACATTATCAGTCCCTGTTATTTTTTCTTTTTTTTATTTCTTTTTTTTTTATTAAATCTTTATTGTTCAGATTACATTTGTTCCTCTTCCCCCCCCCCCATAACTCCCCTCCTCCCAGTTCCCGCCCCACCCTCCGCCCTCACTCCCCACTCACTGTCCTCATCCATAGGTGCACGATTTTTGTCCAGTCTCTTCCCGCATCTCCCATTCCCCTTTCCCCCCCAAGAATAGTCAGTCCATTCCCTTTCTATGTCCCTGATTCATTATAATCACCAGTTCATTCTGTACATCAGATTATTTATTCACTTGATTCTTAGATTCACTTGTTGATAGATGCATGTTTGTTGTTCACAATTTGTATCTTTACCTTTTTCTTCTTCCTCTTCTTAGAGGATACCGTTCAGCATTTCGTATAATACTGGTTTAGTGGTGATGAACTCCTTTAGCTTTTCCTTATCTGTGAAGCTCTTTATCTGACCTTCAATTCTGAATGATAGCTTTGCTGGATAAAGTAGTCTTGGTTGTAGGTTCTTGGTATTCATCACTTTGAATATTTCTTGCCATTCCCTTCTGGCCTGCATAGTTTCTGTTGAGAAATCAGCTGACAGTCGTATGGGTATTCCCTTGTAGGTAATTGAGTCTCTTTCTCTTGCTGCTTTTAAGATTCTCTCTTTGTCTTTTGCTCTTGGCATTTTAATTATGATGTGTCTTGGTGTGGTCCTCTTTGGATTCCTTTTGTTTGGGGTTCTCTGCGCTTCTTGGACCTATAAGTCCATTTCTTTCACCAGGTGGGGGAAGTTTTCTGTCATTATTTCTTCAAATAGGTTTTCAATATCTTGCTGTCTCTCATCTTCTGGCACCCCTATAATTCTGATGTTTGTACGCTTGAAGCTGTCCCAGAGGCTCCTTACACTATCTTCGTATTTTCGGATTCTTTTTTCATTTTGCTTTTCCAGTTGGGTGTTTTTTGCTTCTTCGCATTTCAAATCTTTGACTTGATTCTTGCGCTCCTCTGGTCTGCTATTGGGTGTCTGTATAATATTCTTTATTTCAGTCCGTGTATGCTTAATTTCTAGTTGGTTCTTTATCACAGCATCAAGGGTCTCATTAGATTTCGTGAGGCCCTCATCAAGTTTATTGGCAGCTTCTAGCACATTATTGCAAGCCCTCAAAATTGTGTTTTTTAGCTCTATATCCTCCATTTCTGTCATGTTTTTTTGTCTCCGCATTTTTTATGCTTTCTTGGTGCACCCCCTTGTGGTCTTTGTGCGCAGTCTTGTTCTAGTTAAGCCTTGATTGTTGTAGTTAATACTAGAGGGATTTGACCACCAGGCCGACTGGCTGTGAGAATCACCTGTGTCTGCCGTGGGAAAACTTCTGTCCTCTGGAGAGGTGCTAATCTAGCCTTTGCCTGAGGCGATCCGGCAAATGGCTCTGCGCAGGGCTTGGGGCGGGGGGATCAACAGGGCGGGCGGAGGGAGCAGTTATGGCTGCTCTCAGTCCCGTTCCCAGAGGCTCTGCTTCTCAGAACCCCAGCAACCGCTGCAAACCTTGGAGAGAAAGCTGCCCTCATGTTCCAACTGATGCCAGACAATCCCGCGTCTCCTGTTTGAGTCTGAGTCCCTAGAGACTCGCCCGGATCTGGAGCTCAGAGTCTGAGACTCCCTCCTGATTGAAAACGACAACTGCGCCCTCAGCCACCAGCCCGCTTTGCATGCGCACCTCCGTACCTTTGTATTTTCCACACTGCGCCTCCTCTGAGCCTCGGTATGCTGTTGTCTTTCCTTCTAGTTGAAGAGTCTCTCCTCAGCCAGCCTTCCTGTGGTTCTGGGTGATGTCCGTTCCGTCTTTTAGTTGTATTTTTGAAGTGGTTGTTTGCGGCAGCAAACTCCGGTGTTTACCTATGCCGCCATCTTGGTCTCTCTCCCTGTTATTTTTTCTTATTCCCATTTCCATCCCCTTCCTCCCAATAGACAACCATGTTAACAAGTTTGATATTTACCCTTAAATAGAGGGGTGGGCAAAAATAGGTTTACAATTGTGAGTATGCAAAATACAGAGTTTATTTTTATACTAGAGGCCCGATGCATGAAATTTTTGCAAGAGTAGGCCTTCCTTCCCCCGGCTGCCGGCACCGGCTTCCCTCTGGCACCCAGGACCTGGGCTTCCCTCTGGCCCCTTGCAGGCACCCGGGACCCAGGCTTCCCTTGCAGCCCTGGCTTTGTCCGGAAGGACGTCCGGTCTAATTAGCATATTATGCTTTTATTATTGTAGATAATTATTTAGTAGTTATTATATTTTTCCATTCAAACAATTGTGAACCTACTTTTTTTTTAGATTTTTAAATTGATATTTAGAGAGAGAGAGAGAGAGAGAGAGAGAAACATCAATGTGTGTGTGTGTGAGAGAGAGAGAGAGAGAGAAACATCAATGTGAGAGTGAATCATCCATCGGCTGCCTCCTGCACAGCTCCTACAAGGGATCAAGCCCAAAACTCAGGCATGTGCCCAACCAGAATGAAGCCCAATCAACTGAGCCACACCAGCCAGGGCTGTAAACCTACTTTTGCCCACTCCTGTATTTATGAATTCTTGCAAAATAGCTAGTAATGTTTACATGTGTATTTTTTTTTATACTTACTGAATTGACATTGTACTATAGATCTTGTTCTGTTTCTCTTTTCATTCAATAGTATGCTTTTTAGCCCTGACCAGTTTGGCTCAGTGGATAGAGCGTCGGCCTTCGGACTTAGGGGTCCCAGGTTCGATTCCGGCCAAGGGCATGTACCTTGGTTGCGGGCACATCCCCAGTGGGAAGTGTGCAGAAGGCAGCTAATCGATGTTTCTCTCTCATCGATGTTTGTAACTCTCTATCCTTCTCCCTTCCTCTCTGTAAAAAAAAAAAAATCAATAAAATATATATTTTTAAAAATAGTATGTTTTTTAGTTATGTTCATGTGTGAAATGGTTTATTACTTCTATCAATTTTACTTACATAGTTTCTTAAGAATGGTCATCTGTCTTTCTTCCAACTCCCTGCTCCTTAAACTTCTATCTTTAATTCTTACCAGCTATACCTCTAAAGTGTTATCTTGAATATGTCAGCTTATCTTTACTACAAAACCTTATAGTTCATGCCCTTATCATCTCATCCATACAACTTCCTTTATTCATTTTTTCTCCATGTATCATCTTCCATACAGCATCCAGAATGACCTTTCTAAACCATAAATCTAAAGTGGCCTTACACTTAGTAATCAGCCAAAGACCTTGTATACATATGTACCTAATCCATGGATGCAGACAGTGGGGTGATGAAGGCCTGGGGCAGGGGGTGGTGGTGGGCTGGAGGGGGTGGGGGGAAGGGGAAGGGGACATATGTAATACTTTCGACAATAAAGATGGAAAACAAATAAATAAATAAAAACATTAAAAAAAATAATAAAGTGGCCTCACACCTTGACAACTGTTGTTCTCCCATATCCTGAGCCACCTAGAAGATATTTTGTAGTTAATCATTAAGTTTGTTAATGACATACTGACTTGTCTTGGATTTGGGAATTTGGGTCCAACTGTATATCAGATTTCTTAGCCAGCTTAACTAAGACAAGATGGCACCCTTCCTTTAGCTATAGGAGCTAAGTATCATGTTGCCTAAGTAAGATAGGGTAGCTCTGACAGGGTTTAGGGAGAAGGCACATGGATCAAACTAGGGCCTACAAACTGTTCTGTTCCTTTATTCTCAGATATATTACCTAGTTACTGACCCTCTGAGAAATAAGGAGACCTGGATATACCTGGTTACAGATCCAGGGGATCTTCTGGCCACAGAATACCCTATTATTTTAGACTACTTTCTTTTCTTGGATGAATCTAGGAAGGAATGCCTTCTTAGGCTGCAGAGTATTCATTTATGTGAACAGCTTACTCTTTCGGGTTATAATGAAGTATAATACTAGTTGTATGTGTTGTGTTAGATCAACTGTTGTAATTGTTTGAAGATTATAATCTAAATTGTTTTATTATCAGACTTCTTTGTTTTTACAAAGGTAACCAAGTTGGTTATCTTCTTAATGATATAAAATAATTAATAGGAACTTTATTCCACACCCTCCTTTACGGTATATATCTTTGTGTCATATTAGTAGCAGGACCAAGTGCTCCATAAAGGATAACAGTTTCCAGTACACTATTCCTCACGATGATTCCTTCAGCGGCTCATCATCTGCCTCGTCATGTGAACCAGTAAGTGATTTTCCAGCAACCTTCCGAAAATCTACCTACTGTATGAAGATGAGAAGGATCAAGCCAGCTGCTACTCCCCATGTTGAAGGTATCATTTTCATAACTTTTTAAAAATGTTTTTATTGATTTTAGAGAGAGAGGAAGGGAGAGGGGGAGAGAGAAACATTGATGAGAGAGAAACATCAACATCAATTGGCTGCCTCCTGCCTGCCCCTTACTCGGGATTAAGCCCACAATCTGGGCATGTGCCCTGACCAGGAATCGAACCGGTGACCTCTTAGTCCATGGGTTGACGTCCAACCACTGAGCCATACTCATTCTCTGTATCTTATTCCCAAGACAGAGCATTCTCTAAAGTTATATTTTGAGGTAGCTGCTATACGTGGCCCTTCGAGTATTAAGTACCACATACGTGTTTCTTGTTAGTGATTAATTTTTTTAAGGCTATCACATACTGTTAACTTTGGGAATGGTCTCTCTGTTTTATAGAATAAAATTTGCTGATCTTACTCCTTTAGGATATATCAATCTTTCCTCTTCATGATTTGAACCTCTTTCCCCTTGTTCTAGTTTGATCCTCTGCTGAGGGTTTAGGGGCTGGTTTTTCTTGATATTCATAATCTCAAGGGTCCTTTGTAGCCCATTATTTTGAAAACTTCTGCCTCAGTGTTACCCTCAGATCAAGATGAAACAAAGTGCCCTGCCTGGAGGCTCTTATTATCCACAGGGAGCTCTTCATCCCTTGTGATAGAGAGCAATACAAAAGGAAAGGGAGGTTAATGAAGAGCTATACCAACTTCTTTAACAATGTCACGGGCATTTCTGAGGCCTGTGCTTGCTAACGCTTTTCCCCTGGAGCGGTTCTCAACCTGTGGGTCGCAAACAATGAAAATACATCCTGCATATCAGATATTTACATTACGATTCATAACAGTAGCAAAATTACAGTTATGAAGTAGCAACGAAAATAATTTTATGGTTGGGGGTCACCACAACATGAGGAACTGTATTAAAGGGTCGCGGCATTAGGAAGGTTGAGAACCACTGCTCGAGGGTCTTGTGAGTGATGTTTTGAAGGCAGGCCCAGATGTTCACTTCTAGACCCTACTTAGGTCTCGTGTGTATGATATTTCAGGGTCAGGTGGAGTATCAACCAAAGGAAAAAGGAAACCCAGGCAGGAAGAAGATGAAGATTATCGAGAATTTCCTCAGAAGAAGCATAAGCTGTATGGTAATGGAGTAACTTGGCTAGTTCTTTTTCCCTTGGGTACCTGGGCTTTACTCTTTGAGGGAGAGAGACTTTAGGGTTTGGCCCTTGAAACACTTTTGAACCCTTTGGATTTTTAGGCAAGGCATGGCTTCCATCCTGCCTTATTTTACCCTCATTTTCCTTCTGTCATGATTTAAGGAATCAGTTGGTTAAGGGACTGGGGCATAGGGTGTTGAGGAGAGGAGGGAAGAGATTTTGGTACTAGAGAAGGGTTAGCAAAGGTGATATGTTGGGCTTCAAGTTTCTGTCTTGCGTCAGGGAGGAAGCAACGGCCTAAAACTCAGCCTAATCCCAAATCCCAGGCTCGTCGTATTCGGAAGGAACCACCAGCTTATGCAGCAGGTATGCTTTCTGTTGGAAGCTTTGTGGGATCTAGTTCTCTCATTCTGATTTTTGTTGTTATTGTTGGTAAAGGAATGATGTAGAAAAGCATTTCTTTAAGAAGGCACAGGTAATAATAGCATGGGTTTGAAGGTCAGACAGACCCTTGTTCAGGTTTTGGCTCTTCATTAATTTTCTCATCTGCCTCAATTTAATTTCTGCAACCTTCAATTTCCTTGACTCTAAATAGGGATAATAAAGGCAGTCAGAACTGTGAGAATTAAATGGGATAAAAACATTTAACAAAGTCTCAGACATAGGAAGCACTCAGCAAACTGGCTGTTACATATCTCAGTATCCCATTATTAAATGCTGCTATGAAAAATGTTGCCTGTTGTCAGTTATATCTCAATAAAGCTGGAAAATAAATGTTGCCTAGTTCTTTAAGCCATTGGGATTTGGATGTTTCTTTGATGTTTTTTAATCATGGGGAATTGAGTAGAAGTTTCAGAAACTCCTCACTTGTCTGAAAAAAATTATTTCTAGAAGTTATAAACAATAGGAGACTCTTCCCCAGGAAGGGGAAAAACCATTTTGTGATACTTTTCCTAAGTGCTGGAATTGTGCTTTTTGTTTCTGGAGAGTACCACAGATTATATCATGTTCTTTTATCTTCTTTGTAGGCAGTTTAGAGGAGCAATGGTACTTAGAAATTGTGGATAAAGGCAGTGTCTCTTGTCCTACCTGCCAGGCAGTGGGGAGGAAGACCATAGAGGGCTTAAAGAAACACATGGAAAACTGCAAACAGGTTAGATATTTTGTGGCATTTCATGACTGTTATATTATGATCTTTTACCCAAAGTTGAGACATCTGGCACTGTGTTGGGTATGCTGATTACCATGGAGAAGAGGCAACATTGGGTCATAGGGAAAACATAGGCTTTGGACTGTGACAGACTTGGGTTTCAATCTTTAATCAGCCACTTACTAGTTGTATCATTTAGCTTTTTATGTGTGAGACTTGGTTTTCTCATTTATAAAATAGAAATAAAATAATTACTACTTTGGGTAGTTTATTAGAGGATAAGAAAGAAATAATACATGCTAAATTCCTACCCCATTATTTGGCAAGTATTGGCACTCAGTAAATGGTAGTTTCTGTTTTTTAAGAAATGAATTGCCTTTAATTCTTTTTCCTTGAGGATGTGACATGGAGCTTGTGGGATTTTGAGATTTATTGACTGTTGAGTTTGGGAAATAAGATACAGAGGACAGCATTTGAATAGGACTTTGTGGCATTCTTTTTCTCTGTTGAATAGTCTGGCACTGAGCAGTATTTTTTCTCTGTAGGAAATGTTTACTTGCCATCATTGTGGGAAACAACTTCGTTCACTGGCAGGGATGAAGTATCACGTCATGGCAAATCATAATAGTTTGGTAAGAGTGTCTTCTGTCCTACATGAGCCTACGTGGTGTTTGGGTGTCTTAGATGAGTATAGATAACTCAGCGGAGATGGCTAAGGCTCTGGGACTTTACAGGGGTGTGAGTAAGAAGATCCTTTCAATAGAAGACCTATGTACAATGAAACCTTTGTGGTGGATATATTGGTATTTGTGTGTTTAGGTTAGTCCCAAAGGTTCATACCCTGAGAGGTAGAGGCTTAGAACTCTAATTTCCATTACATTCACTTCCTTGTCTGTCTAGGTCTAGGAGATAGAGAAAGCCAGGAGTCAGATGACATAGGCTTCATGGGCATCAGCTTAGGTGCTAGTCTAGTCCTTGATTCTTCTACGAAATAATTTTTTTCTATATCTGTCTTTTCCATGAATTATCCGCTTGTTTGCTTCTCTTGCTTTCTAGCCCATTTTGAAGGCCGGAGATGAAATAGATGAGCCAAGTGAGAGGGAACGGCTCCGAACAGTTCTAAAGAGACTGGGAAAGCTCAGGTGCATGCGTGAGGTAAGAACCCGAGGACAGCACCTCCTTCTGCCTGGAGTCTTAGGTCCATGTCTACCTGTTACTCTCTTCCATTTCTCCTCCTCCTCCCTTGTAGACCTGGTTCGGTATCATCTTCCAGCGTAAGAGTGGCTCCCGCTTTTCCAGGTCTCCTGAACTCATTAATAGGTCTTTATTTTCTTTCTCATCTCCAAAAAATTATTTTTTTCCCTTTATACTTTGTTTGAAGGGGTTTCTTTGCCACCCTTTCTTTGGTGTGACGAAGAGATCCTAGTAACCTCACTGTGAGAAACTTTGATATTGCTGGGTATTGGATATTGGATCATAGACTAAGGAGGAAGCTCTGACACACAAGAGGTGCACAGTTCTAGTTTGTTAAATGTGGACTGAACATTGAATGTGATGCTTGGTGGTAGACAGAGCAGCCGTTGGGCCAGAGACAAGACGGGGGTGTGCCAATGGGAAATGCTGGAGAGGGTCTAGTGACATCAGAGGGTCTATTTGTGTGAGTGGTGGTTGACTGCCTGTGGCTGTGGAGAAATTTAGAGATCATGTCAAAAGATATAAGATTATAGTTTCGGTTTCTCTCCTGTGTTCAGAGTTGCTCTAGTAGCTTCACCAGCATCATGGGATATCTGTACCATGTCAGAAAATGTGGCAAAGAGGCGGCGGAGCTGGAGGAGATGATCTTGAAGTGTCACCACTGTGGGAAGCCGTATAGATCGAAGGCTGGGCTTGCGTATCACCTGAGGTCAGAGCATGGGCCTGTGAGTACTGATTACTTTCCAGACCCTGTTTGGGGATATATTCTGTGGTAGCTGTTTAGCCCTACATCTTTTCATACATTCTTGGTTCCTCGTTTGTATCCTCATTTAATTATGAATGCTTTTGTTCTCTTTTCCTTGTTCTTCCTTTGTTCTCTTATTTCTGCCTTTTGAATATTCTTAGCTTAGAGAAATCAAAGTTCATTGTACTGTCTAGGCAGAAGTAAACACATTATTATTTTTTAAAGCTTAAGGCATTCTGAATCCCTTAGCTAGAAATTTGTGGGAATCTGTCCGGCTGTTTTCTATATTCCAATTTATTTGTCTTGACTTTTTTTTCTGATTACATTTCTACATTCCCCTCACCTCATGTTTGTTTTAAGAGTTACGTTTCAAGATATAATTTACATATGGCAATTAATATTCACCCTTTTGGTGTACAGTTATAAAATTTTTTTCAACTTCATAATAGTCATGTAACCACCACCATAATCAAGATATAGAACAATTTGATAATCTCCCCCAAATTCCCTATGTCTCTTTGTAATCAGTTCTTCTCACCATTCCCAACCCCTGGCAACCACTGATCTAGTTTCTGTCTTTATAGTTTTGCCTGTTTTAGAATATCATGTAAATGGAATCATGCAGTATGCAAACTTTTGAGTCTGGCTAATTTCACTTAGCATAATGCATTTGAGATTCATTTATATGTTGGCATGTATCATTAGTTTATTCCTTTTAATTTGTATCTAGGATTCCATTATATGGATGTCTCACAATTTGTTTATCCATTTACCAGTAGAAAAATGTTTGGTTATTTCCATTTGTGGGTAATTATGAATAAAGATGCTATGAACATTTACTTAAAAGTTATTGTATGAGCTGTGGCTGGTGTGGCTCAGTGGTTTGAGTGTTGTCCCATTCACCAAGATTGCTGATTCAATTCCCCGTCAGGGCACATACTTGGGTTGTAGGCTTGGTACCCAGTGGGGGGAGTGTAGGAGGTAGCCTATAGATGTTTCTCTCTCTCCCTTTTCCCCTCCCTCTAAAATCAATAAAAACAAAAAAAAAAGTTATTGTATGACACTGTTGGTGGGAATGCAAACTGGTGCAGCCATTATGGAAAACAGTATGGAGTTTCCTCAAAAAATTAAATATGGAACTGTCATTTGACCTAGTGATCCCACTTCTAGGAATATATCCTAAGAGTTCTGAAACACCAATCAGAAAGACTGTACACACCCCTATATTCATAGCAGTGAAATTTACAATAGCTAAGATCTGGAAACAGCCTAAATGCCCATCAGTAGATGAGTGGATAAAAAAGCTATTGTACATTTACACCATGGAATACTATGCAGCAGTAAAAAAGAAGGATCTCTTACCCTTTGAGACAGCATGGAGGGACCTGGAGAGTATTATGCTAAGTGAAATAAGTCAGTCAGAGAAAGATAATATCACATGATCTTACTCATGTGGAGTCAAATGAACAAAATAAACTGATGAACAAAATAGATCCAGAGACATAGAAGCATGGAACAGAGGGGAGGCGGGGGAGGGTGAGTTTGAAGAACTTGTATGCATGTATGCATAATCCATTGGATACAGACAATAGGGTGGTGAAGGCCTGGGGGGTGGGGTGGGGTAGGACTAGAAGGGGTGAATAGGAGGAAAAAGGGGACATATGTAATAATTTCAACAATAAAGATTTTTTTAAAAGTTACTGTATGAAAATAAGTTTTAACTTTTCTTGGGTAAATACTTAGGAATGGAATTACTAGGTCATATGATAAATGTATGTTTAACTTTATAAGAAACTTCCAAATTGTTTTCCAAAGTGGCTATGCCATTTTGTCTTCTCACCAGCAAAGGATGAGAATTCCAGTTGCTTTGCATCCTCCTCAGCACTTGCAATTGTCAGTTTCATTTAAAAAATCCATTCTGAGGTATGTAGTGGTATTTTACTGTGGTTTACTTTTGCATTTCCCTGATTTAATGATGTTGATTATCTTTTCATGTACTTATTGGCAATGTCAATCTTTAGTGAAGTGTCTTCATTTGTGAAGGGTCTGTTAAAATCCTTTGTTCATTTTATTATTTGAGTTTTTGTTGTCTTACTATTAAGTTTTGATCATATTCAGAGTTTTTTACATATTCTGGACACAAGTCCTTTATCAGATGTGTTTTGCAAATATTTTCACCCATTCTGTAGCACTTTTCATATTTTATAGTGTTCTTCAAAGAGCAGATTTCTTAATTTTGATCAAATACAATTTATTTTTTTTTCTTTTATGGATAATGCTTTTGTTTTTGTATCTAAGATATTTTGCCCAACCCAATGTATAATTTTCTATTGCTGCTGTAAAAAGTATCACCACAAACTAATGGCTTAAACAATACAACTATATTCTCTCACAGTTCATTAGGCCAGGAGTCCAGGTACAGTCGGTTCAGCTGGCTCCCCCTTGTAGAGCCTCGCCAGGCTGGAATCAGTTTCATTAGGGCCATTCCTTTCTGAGGCTTGAGGGGGAAATCTGTTTCTAGGCTCCTTAAGGCTGTTTAAGAATTCCATTCCATGCAGTTGTAGGACCCCATTTCCTTGCTTGCTGTAGGCCAGGAGTTGTTCTCAGCTCTAAAGGCCACCTACATTCTCTGGCTCATGGACCCTTCATTTTCAACAACAGTATTGAGTTTATCGCATTCTTTGAATCTCTCTTGCTTCTTCTTCTGTCACATCTCTCTTACTTAAAGTCAACTGATTATGGTCTTTAATTAGATCTATAAAATACTTTCACATCAGCACCTAGATTAGTGTTTGAATAACTGATGACTGCAGCCTAGCCAAGTTGACACATCAATAAACCATCAGACCCCTAATATGATATTGTATGCTAATTGTAACTGAAAAATACATTTAACAAAATTATACTTAGGATCACCAAAAATTTATCCCTTGGTTTCTCCTAGAAGTTTTGTTGTTTTATGGTTTACACAGGGCTCTTATCCATTTTGAGATAATTTTTGTATATAATGTGAGGTAAAATGTACATTAAGATGGTGGAGCTTTATGATAGTGATTACAAGCTAATAATAGCTCTTTTGCTATTGAGAGTAGAAAGGACGGCCTTTAATCACCTCTTATGGAAGACACTTCTCAGGCTTGTGTTTTGCTATGTTTTGTTTTTGCAGGTCTTTCCAGGGTCAGGACAGCCAGAGTGCTTAAAAGAGATGAGCCTGGAGCCAAAGAGTGGGGGCAGAGTTCAGAGACGTTCTGCCAAGATAGCTGTGTACCACCTGCAGGAGCTGGCCTCTGTGGAACTGGCCAAGGAATGGCCTAAGAGGAAGGTTCTTCAGGATCTGATACCTGATGACCGGAAGGTAAGGTAGAAACTTGTATTACTTTTGAAGGAGTATGTCTGTTACTATGCTTGTTACATACAGAAGAGTAAATGCACATGAGTGAGTGTACAATAAACAATGCTTTGCTTCTTTTTTTAATTTTATTTTTTAATCCTCTGCCAGGGACATTTTTTCATTGATTTTTAGAGAGAGTGGAAGTGAGAGGGAAAGACAGAGAGAAATATTGATGTGAGAGAAACACATTGATTGGTTGCCTCCTGCACGAGCCCTGGCCAGGGCCGAGGCCGGGGAGGAGCCTGCAACCAAGGTAAGTGCCCTTGACCGGAATTGAACCCGGAACCCTTTGCAGGCTGATGCTCTATCCACTGAGCCAGAACTGGCTAGGGCATATTTTGCTTCTTTATCCTTGGAATTAAGTACATTTGATCCAGCTCTAGTGTTTCTGATCATGTAGGTCTTAGAGAAACAGTATGTTTCAGAAGCTCCTTTAAGGAGCCTCTTAATTTTGGACCATTCCCGTGGGTACCTAAATTCCCAAATTAATTTTTGCTTGGTCCTTGCCTAATGTGTTTCCACTTTGTTAGTTCATATGTAGTAGTTTATATTTAACTGAGGTAAATGCTAAACGCTTGATTAGGGTGTGTTGTCCAGTTTTTTCCATGGCAAAATTACAATTTTCCCCTTTCTAATTAGTGAATATTTTGTGGAGAGATTGAGACTACATAATTAACCTGTGTTTTATCATACTTCTACCCACTTACTGTAGCATCCATCAATGATTCATGCTTGCAGCAATTATTACTGTGGTGTTTGCTTAATGATTTTTTTTGTTTGTTTCCATCATTTCTTCTACAATTATTAAGAGACAGCTCTGGCCGAATTCGGTTTGGCTCAGTGGATAGAGCGTCGGCCTGCGGACTGAAGGGTCCCAGGTTCGATTCTGGTCAGGGGCATGTGCTTGGGTTGCGGGCACATCCCCAGTAGGAGATGTGCAGGAGGCAGCTGATCGATGTTTCTCTCTCATCGATGTTTCTAGCTCTCTATCTCTCTCCCTTACTCTCTGTAAAAAAATCAATAAAATATATTAAAAAAAAAAAAGAGACAGCTCTGTTCTTTTCTTCTAATTTGTTTTATATGAGTATAGACTCATGGGTATTTATTTTATTCAATGGCCTATGATTCAATGCTATTATTATTTATTTTGCTGCTCAAATTGCCCCAGATTTGGCCATCAAAAGCTCTTTTTAACATTCCCCTATCATTTTTAAAAAAATATATTTTTATTGATTTCAGAGAAGAAGGGAGAGGGAGAGAGAGATAGAAACCTCAATGATGAGAGAGAATCATTGATTGGCTGCCTTCTGCACACACCCCCACTGGGGATTGAGCCTGCAACTGAGATATGTACCCTTGACCAGAATCAAAACCTGGGACCCTTTGGTCTGCGGGCTGATACTCTATCCCCTGAGCCAAACTGGGTAGGGTAGTTTCAGGAACTTTAAAGGGTCTTACATATTACAATTTTTTTTTTTATATTAAAAAATACTTGTGGAACTCCACAATTACTTGAAGAGTTGGGTTGAAACTTTTGGGGTGTTTTGGAAGTTGGATTCTTCAATAAAATCTTTCTTATTTTGTAGTTAAAATACACTCGCCCTGGGCTACCTACCTTCAGCCAGGAAGTACTACATAAATGGAAGTCAGATATCAAGAAGTACCATCGTATTGAGTGTCCTAACCAGGTGGTTCTTTCTCATTCATTTATTCAGTAAATGTTTATCAGGCATCTGCTGTGACAAAGCCCCTGAACCTGAGCAACTTCACATCAATTATTTTATTGTTCACAATTCTGTAATAATTTTGTCAGGCCTGGGATAGTTTTCCTGCTGTACATGGCATCAGCTAAGATCACTCATAGGTTGCATTCAGCTGGAAACTCAGATGGGACCTGAATGTCCAAAATGGCTTCTATGCAGCTAATTGATCTGGAGCTTGGCTCTCCACATGGCCTCTCTCTCTAGCAGGTAGTTAGATTACCAGCAGAGTACATATTCTAAGAATATGAAAGTGGAAGCTGAAGATCTCTTAAGACCTAGTTGCAGAATTTGTTCAGCATCTCTCCATGGCATTCTATTGGTCAAAGGAATCACAGTGCTAACCCAGATTCAAGGAGAGGATAAACAGACTCCACTGTTTGATGGGAAGAGTGGCAGAGAATTTCCAGCCGTCTTTAATCTAACTTACCTATATATACAGTACTTTGCAGAGGAGTAGATATATAAGAAATAGAAGACATTTGCACTAAAGAAAGCAGATTTTTTTACAAAATCTGTGTAATTTTCTATGTTTAAGTATCAGAAAAAGTACCAGGGATGGGAATATGTTAAGCTTTTGTAAACAACTTGTTTACCTTTTTATCTTTTTATTTATTTATTTTTACCGTTTGTTGGTTTTCCTTCTTGCTTTTGTGGCTTGCATGTGAATTCTTTTCCTGTTTGGTTGTGGTATAAACGTAAGGTTGGTCATAGTGAACAACCAGATTGCTGAGAGAAGGATGCTCTTTTGTATAGTCCTCATGTTGTTTTTTCTTCTTTTTTTCAGGGTTGTGAGGCTGTCTACAGTAGTGTATCTGGCCTTAAAGCTCACCTGGGCTCTTGTACTTTGGTTTGTAACTTTCTGAACTATTTATCTTAACATGACTTCTGAACTAGAAGAGAATTCAGTTTAGATGAACAGCTAATCGTCCTGTTTTCTGTTGTCTTCAGAGGCTGATTTAGTTTTTTATGTCCCAAAGAATCTTGGTCTATTATTGGGTGGGATGCCAGGTTATGTTCAAAGTGCAGAAAAGGCCAACATAGCCATAAGTTATATCAATTGAAGAATTTGGAGAAAAATATATTCTGAATCCCTACCACACTGGACCTGACCTGTCTTATTGGGCCTTAAACTTTCTAGAGTCAGTTTACATGCACTTAACTGGACTAGTGAAGATCCTTAAATGCATCTGAACTATACTGGCCTCTGGAGGTGGGAGGTGGGAGGTG
The DNA here is from genome assembly GCF_000147115.1 of Myotis lucifugus. Lineage (NCBI taxonomy): Eukaryota > Metazoa > Chordata > Mammalia > Chiroptera > Vespertilionidae > Myotis > Myotis lucifugus. The sequence continues at coordinate 910,835 of NW_005871333.1, forward strand.
GGAGGTGTGACCCAGGTGCCCTACAACCCACCAGCCATGGGGATTGGTGCCACTTTCCAATCCCTTTTAGAAGTATCTCTTCACACAAAATGAACATCATGGAAACACAAAGTATCTCTTCACACAAAATGAACATCATGGAAACAAAGCTTCAGGAGGGGAGCCTAACCAGATCTGTCCAGGAATGCTGAAGAGCTGGTCGTCTTGATCTTAGTTTCCGAGTCCTTAAAACTCTGTGTTATGGATGACACTCTCCTAATCCTGGATTTCTAAGGCACTCTTTGCAGCAATGGAGTATATTGGGGAGAATTATACTTTGGTGCCTATAGTGAAGTTCAGAAGTTTGATAATTTTGGGGGAGGAACCAAGAGAACCTTGGAAGTGAAGTAAATAAGAGAAGATAGAAAGATGTGACATGTCACATAATAAAAGTAGGATTTCAGGTTGTGTTGAGGGGGTGGGTGGTTTTGGTAGAGAATTGCCTTAGGATAGATACATAGTGGTGGTAGTCTGCCCGAGCTGTTTTTCCTAAATATATTGCTGTTTTGGATTTTCTTCCTTCTTACCTTTGCTGAAGTAGAATCCCTTCTTTTCATCAATAATAGTCCCTGCATGTGGCCCAGGTATGTGTTCCTGAGTTTGTCAATAATACTCTTTTCTTTAAAACAGGGAAACTTTGTGGCTGGAAAATACAAGTGTCTTCTATGTCAGAAAGAATTTGTGTCAGAGAGTGGTGTCAAGTATCACATCAACTCTGTCCATGCTGAGGTGAGGGTCCTGCTTTCTCACAGTGTTTTTATTTTCTAATCATATTTCCTTTTCCCATACATACACCATAGGAGAGATGGATTTTGTGTCTGTTTTTGTGGGCTAGGACAGTCAGGGAAAGTAAAGTGGTCACCAGAGACATTGGAGTTCAATCCAGTTAAATCAGGCATTTGGGAACCAGGCTGAATTTACACCTTCTTATTTAACAGCAGTCTCTCTACTTCCATTTTCTAATATTCTTAAAAAAAAAAAATTTTTTTTTTTTAAATTGATTTCAGAGAGGAAGGGAGAGGGAGAGAAAGATAGAAACACCAGTGATGGGAAAGGACCATTGATCGGCTGCCTCCTGCATGCCCCACATGGGATTGAGCCTGCAACCTGGACATGTGCCCTGACCCACAAGCGAGCCATGACCTCCTGGTTCATAGGTCGCCACTCAACCACTGAGCCACATCGGCTGGGCTTCTAATACTCTAACGTCTTTGAACGACCTGTTTTTAATGCTACTTAAAATACCTCATGGAGCCCAGCTGGCTGATTGATGATTCTCTCTCATCGTTGATATTTCTATCTCTTTCTTCCTTCCTCTCTGAAATCAATAAAAACAAATTAAGAGAAAATAATAAAATAAATACTGCATAGAAACAAATATAAAGGACACTGAGACAATTGAGGAATTTTGAATATTAACTATATTAAATAATAGCAATGTGTCCATGTTAATATTTCAAAATGTGATCATTGTAGTTATGCAGAAGAACACCCTTGTTCTTAGGCAGATACATGCTGAAGTATTTAGGAATGAAGTAACATGTTGTCTGCAACTAACTTGCAAAATGGTTCAGCAAAAAGAAGGAAGGAAGGAAAAGAGAGAGAGGTGAACAATGATAAATCTAGGTGTTCATTAAATTAATAACTTTTCTGAAGATTTGTAAATTTTCAAACTAAAAAACTCTGTGTTTTGCCCTAACCATGCCTTTTTAAATTCTTCCCATACCTCTTTATGCTTTCCACTATGTTTTGACTGGATACTGTTTCTATTTTGCCTTGTAGGATTGGTTTGTTGTAAACCCAGCAACAACCAAAAGCTTTGAAAAGCTGATGAAGATAAAGCAGCGGCAGCAAGAAGAAGAAAAGCGGAGACAGCAGCACAGGAGCAGGAGGTCTCTGAGAAGGCGGCAGCAGGCTGGCATGGAGCTTCCTGAGCCAGCAGAGCTGAGTCTTAGAGCAGGGAAAGATCAGAGGAGGAATAACGAGGAACTGCTAGTGTCGACCTCCTGTAAAGAACCAGAGCAGGAACCAGTGCCAGCACAGTTCCAGAAAGTAAAGCCCCCAAAGGCTAATCATAAACGAGGAAGGAAATAGGCAGTCAGTGTGAGAGCGCTCCTCGGAGAGTGGATGGATGCTCTTGTCACGGGGACCTGTGCTGGAGGACTGAGTTATGGGGCTGAGTGAAGAGAAATGTCCTCTTTCAGTTGTTTGTGAAAAGCTACAACTTTCTCAACTCTTTTCTCCTGTATAAATTTCACTGTTTTCCCTGCTTATTCACTTTGACAACCTCCCTTCCCCAACCCTTTTTTGGTAGGTTTTCCTGCTATTCCTCATTGGAGTCTATTATTTTTCTCTTATCTTGCCCAAAGAGCTCCCTCTTAAGGCCAACCATAGGCCCCTCTTGTCCTGTACAAGACTAAGAAAACTGGTTGTTCTTTTCTTCCTGGGGTGTAGAATGTTCTTGGAAGTTCTATTGATTTAGTAGTCTCCATCGTCAAGTTTATAAAACAATTCCACATTAAATTTTTAAAACCATACTGATTAATCATTTTGTATTTGTGCTATAACATGCCTAGAAGCTAGAATAAGATTACCCTCTTTGGGAAACAAACTTTATGGAGGTTGTTCTCAATATGGTTTTAGTATTGAAAGAAAGAATGGGTTTAGGATGAAAAAGCTAGAACTTCCCTACACTAATTCTACTGGGAAGTGTTTTGTCTGCCCCAAGTAGCAGTGACTAACTAGACCCACAGGCATAAAAAAGCAGCCTTAGGACTAGTATGTACCAAACATTAAAGTGGCGGGAAAGAAGAAACTAGAAGAAGCAATAACTACTGCCTCAACTTCCCTGGCGCTTGAGGCCTCCTCATCTGTCGTCATAATCGGTGCCCTCCTGAAGTTTGTTTTGTCCTCTCGGTTCTAAGGATTGAGAAATAACCAGGTTGATTGCCCCTGATTTTTTTATAAGAATCCTAGTGTTCCTGGTAATGCCACTAAGATCAGTAGCCAAGACACTCGTTCGTTCTCTCCTGGACTTGACCTCACTTGCTAGTCTACACCCCACTAAGTCCTCATCCCTCCCTTTAGTCAACCTCTGTCTGAATTTTCTGAGAATATTGCTGTCTATCCTCTTTTATGTGTGTTCTATCGTCTTTAATCTTGAGACTTTGACACCAGATACCGATATTTATCTGGAGTTGGAAAGAAAAATTCTTTTTCTGTACCTCATGTCTAACTGATGTCTAATGGGCTGTTAGATGTTTTGAAATAAGTGAAGGACATGGTATATCCACTGTACATTGTCATTTGCAGTTGTGCTCTTAGAGCCCTTTCAGTAGATGAGGATTGTCAGGAAGAAGAAATGAAGAAGCTATATTAATTTGTGGTAAGACTTGGGAAATGTTTGGCAATGACAAAAGAAATAAATGACTCTTAGATTGATGTTTCCAGTTGTTCATTGACTCCGACCTGCTACAGTAGGTCCTCGGGTCACATCGGAGATCCGTTCCTACTGCGCGACATAACTCGATTTTCGCTGTAAGTCGGCACCCACCTACATAAGCACCTATGTCACTCACATGGAGCACAGACACAGCAGTAATGAAGTGAAACAGTAAAAAAAAAAAAAAATTTTAAAGAAAGATAACAATTCCTGACCTTTACTTGTGGTAAATAAATAATAAACAGCCGAAACCGGTTTGGCTCGGTGGATAGAGCGTCGGCCTGCGGACTGAAGGGTCCCAGGTTCGATTCTGGTCAAGGGCATGTATGTTGGTTGCGGGAACACCCCCAGTAGGGGATGTGCAAGAGGCAGCTGGTCGATGTTTCTCTCTCATCGATGTTTCTAACTCTCTATCCCTCTCTCTTCCTCTCTGTAAAAAATCAATAAAATATATTTAAAAAAATAAATAATAACAAAGCACATATGTACATACGTCGGAACATTTTTTTTTTAATAAATAAACTAGAGGCCTGTTGCAGGAAGATTCCTGCAAGAATAGGGCTTCGCTCCCATCTCTGCCGCTCCTACCCTGCCCTTCTCTGCCGCTCCTGCTGCCTAAAATGAATAATTTGAGATTAAAGTGAATTAAGTATAGGAAACTTGCCCAATCTCATGCCAGGCCCTTAGAGGCATTCTTTGTCCTTTTTTTTTTTTTTTTTTAAATATATTTTATTGATTTTTTACAGAGCAGAAGGGAGAGAGATAGTTAGAAACATCGATGGGAGAGAAACATCGATCAGCTGCCTCCTGCACATCTACTGGGGATGTGCCCGCAACCCAGGTACATGCCCTTGACCGGAATCGAACCTGGGACCTTTCAGTCCGCAGGCCGACGCTCTATCCACTGAGCCAAACCGGTTTCGGCGGCAGTCTTTGTTCTTACTTGATTTTAGAGAAAGGGGGAGAGATTGACGTGAGAGCAGAACACCAGATTCACTATCTGGGATGATAGGAATTAAAACTAAACTGAGATGAGATAGAAGTTCTCCATTCCTGAGTTAGATAATTGGGCCAGCAATGGCAGGAGGGGAATTAAGAGCAGAAGAGTAAAGAGTCTAATATCAGCCTGGGTGTATATTTTCCTAGAGTTTTTGCATCCAGAGAGACTAAGGTTCCAAATTTATCTTGGATACCATGCTTTTCAAGTGCCATCTTTCTGTACTTTCAACTCATGAATTGAAGTATTCAGTTTAAGGTACCTGCATGTTATCTAAAGTCTTCTGCATTAAAGTTGCAATTTTATTATTTGCATACATACTAGTAAGTATAAGATAGCAAAAGTAATGAGAAAAGTGATGAAGTAAAAAATATATTGGAACAATAAAATCAATGGGTAAATTATAGTCCAAGTAGGCTTTTATTTTTTAACAACAAATTTGTTTAATAAAGAAACTACATATTTAACAGAAACATTAAAGCTAGAAGTTAAAGGTACATTAAGGGAGAGACCTTTGTTTAACCAATTTAAAGGAATACATTTTACATATAAATAAGAATTCAAAATTATTTTTAAGTTTTTTTATTACTGATAATTTCTGGAGAACAAAGTTGATTATATTTTCTCATAGGGGAGCAATGTTAAAATATGAGGTTTTATTAGGATTCAGCATTCAAAAAAATCACTGATCTAACCATCATATAAGTGCAAAAAAACCCACAACAAAAAAAACCCTACCCTAAATGTCTACAGTAATTTAAAATACTATTCCCAGTTCTATTAAATAGGCCTAAATATATGGCACATAATAATTACAAACAGCATTTAATGTATTAAGTGCATATATAGTAAGAAAATATATATAGTACTATATTTAACACTAAGTAATTTTACTTATCATCTTAGGATTTAGGATGTTGCTAGAGAAATAGATGGCATGAGACTTTAAAAGTTATCCAAAAATTTAAAACTTTAGGAAAATGATAACATTTTCCTAAAACAAGCAGAGGCATTCTGCCACCTCATTAATTCTTGAGGTATTTCTTCACAATAAACATTTTCAAAAGTAAAAGCTGAGATATGTTCCCTTATTTTCTCAAGTCACTCAAAAGCTAAAATTGTTAAGGGCTGCATCAGACAATAGGTCACTCTGCAAAGTGTTGATCTTGCCCTTATTAGAGTACTTTTTCCCTCATGAAAACTATAGGAGCTACCTGGCCATTGGCACAAACTTAAAAAAAAAAACCCTTAAAAACACTGCCTTTGTGTTCTGAGTTGGCCAGAAGGAATGAGGATAAACTTAGATTGGTTGTTTACAGAGGAGAAAGCTCTGAAAAGTCAATCTGAGATGCTATCCTGAAAGGTGATTTTTCTTTTTTTAAATATATTTTATTTTTTACAGAGAGGAAGGGAGAGGAATAGAGTCAGAAACATTGATGAAAGAGAAACATCGATCAGCTGCCTCCTGCACACCCCCTACTGGGGATGTGCCCGCAACCAAGGTACATGCCCTTGACCCGGAATCAAACCTGGGACCCTTCAGTCTGCAGGCCGACGCTCTATCCACTGAGCCAAACCGGTTAGGGCTGAAGGTGATTTTTCTATAAAGAAATCTGACTCAGCTAGATGAAATAAATAATGCAACTATTTCCTTTCACTTCCTCAAGGTGGTTTTCTCAACCTTGTTTTATGTATGAGTGTCTGGCAAATGGTTTTAGGTTATCTGGAGGTTTGAGGAACATCCTTATTAACAAGAGCTAATTAAAAATCTAAGGAAAGCTGGTTCACACAAGTATCTAGTAGTATGGCTGGAAAAGAACATCTAATCCTCCACACTAACATGTCTTGATGGATATTCTACCACAGCAATGAGACCCAAAAGCCTTCCTAACCAGATTTGTGCAGCACCTAAGGAATACTTTTCTAGTCCTTAGCCAGTGATATTTAGGAATTACTGTGGATTAACCTTGATTTGGGGTCCCAGGGAAAGGGTTCTTGTGATTTTTGGAGCACCCTGTTGCAGTAGTTGCCTCCCTTAAATTAAGCTCTCCATACACCACTGTTCCTGCTGCAGCTGTTGCTTCTGACTTTTTAGCAGGCTTTGAGCACCTGCAACTCCTGGCATTGCTGAGACTTATTCCTTCTGTGACTGCTGGTTCTCTGCGGATGCCACAGTAGAACTCAGAAGTATGCCTCTCTGCTACCACCTCCAAGGCCTGGGCCTTCCTTTTAAACTTTGTTTTTCTCTTTCCCAACAGCCTTCTGTCTGGTTCACTCAGTTGTTTCTCCAGTAATGCTTTTTTCCTAAAGGAACTGGGCCTGGATTTCCTGTGCCGTTACACCTGTCTCATCGTGAGCTTTTTCTCCTCCTGTAATGTGAGTTTCTCTTCCTGTTTCTCCTTTAATAGTGATATCCCTCATTGCCAGCAACTGCTGCTTCAAAGTGGATTGAATCTTTTCCTTCTCCAAGAGCTGTTTTAAGCTCTCAAGTTTGCTCTGCATATTTGAAGTCTAACTCTTGTCTCCTTCGTTCAATCTCCCCACTTTTTAAAAAAATATATTTTATTGATTTTTTACAGAGAGGAAGGGAGAGAGATAGTTAGAAACATCTATCAGCTGCCTCCTGCACATCTCCTACTGGGGATGTGCCCACAACCCAAGTACATGCTCTTGACCGGAATCGAACCTGGGACCTTTCAGTCCGCAGGCTGACGCTCTATCCACCGAGCCAAACCGGTTTCGGCTCCCCACTTTTTTTTGGTACATAGTTGTTTCACAGCTTCTGAAGTTGCCTTCTATACTCAGTTTTGTTGGTCAGTTATTCCAGCAAGAGTTTATTTTCAGCCTGGACATGTAACTTTTCATTGATTAGCTGCCTGTTTTCCTGCATTAGCAGTTTTGCTGGATTTGATCTTCTTTTATTTGCTTGTTCAGCTTTATCATTTCCATTGTCCATTAAAAAAAATTGATTTCAGGGTGGGGGTAAGGGGAAGAGATCAACCAAAGGACTTGTATGCATGCATATAAGCCAAACCAATGGACACAGGACAACCAGGGGGGATGAGAGCATGAGTGTGTGTGTGTGGGGGGG
>NW_005871333.1:918503-922387 GCF_000147115.1 Myotis lucifugus
GGGGAGGAGGTTGGGGGTTAATGAGGGGATGAGGACACATTTGTAATACCTTAACCAATAAAGAAATTTTAAAAAAAATTGATTTCAGAGAGGAAGGGAGAGGGAGAGAGAGAGAAACATTAATGATGAGAATGGGGCTCCAGTCGGCAACCTGTGCCCATGACTGAAATCAAACCTGGGATTCTTCAGTCCGCAGGACCACTATCCACTGAGCCAAACCAGCTAACCACTGTCCTTTTTAAAAGCCCCATCGCGGCCCTTTTTTTTTGGGGGGGGGAGGGGGCTTCCCTGGCTTCAAAAAATTATTAAACTAAGATACCACGTAGGGGTATTAGTACTGTTGGAGTCCTCAGTAAACATGAAGGAAGAACAAGTGAAACATTCCCCTATCAATTCTTAACGAAAATTTAGGAAACAAAAAACGCATCATTATACTTTAATTCACAAAAGAAAATATTTTTGAGCACTTATGGCGAGGCACCGGGCATACAGGTAGGGGTGAAGGTGAAGGACTGTAGTTTACAATTTACAATATGCATTCACTACCACCCCTATGAGATATCTCAATTTTAAAGAGAAGAAAGGTTTGGAGCATCTAAGTAACTTAGCCACGATTTACACTGCTGGCAAGTGGCAGAGCCGGGGTCGGTGTGAAACCCACATTTATCTATGACTTGGTGAACAGCTGGCTACAAAGGGCCCAGAACAGACTCGGAGGTCAGGAGCAGGAATACATGTCTCAGCTCCTGCACCACCTTTTCGGTTTCCGAGGACGCTTCCGTGCAGGGAAACGCCCCTCAGTACCTACCTGCTCCGGGAATCCTAGCGTCCACCCCCCGGGCGTTGGTATAAGTCCACCGAGAGGGACTAGGACTAGTGTCAGGGCGTTGGTATAAGTCCACCGAGAGGGACTAGGACTAGTGTCAGGGGTGTCGCCAGGCGGGGACGGCGTCCCCGTGAGCCAAGTGTCTCGGTTCAACGGGCCTCTGCACCGCCCGGCAACCCCTAGGTTCGCATCCCGCTCCAGTCCAGGCCGGTCCCCCCACAACCACCTCCCTGAGCTGCTTAACCCCCTCGCCCGGCTCAGCCCTAGCAGTCGGTTCTCGGGCTCTAGTCCTGGCTCCTTTGGGGGCCGGAAGTGAAACGCACTCTCTTTTTTGCATCGTGGGAGCCCTGCTCTGGGGATCTCATCTCGTCCGGTTCTCCTGCGAACCCAGGCCCTGCGACGGCGAGCTCTTCTTCCGGTTCGCTCGCTCCAGTCCTCCCAGCGCCCCCACTCCCCCGGCAAGGCCCCCGGTTGGCTCCCGAGCCTGGTCGGGACCGGAGGACGCTCTTCTGAGCGGTCGGAGCCAGTCCCATTCTCTCTCCCGGTCGCCGCGGCGGAAGTCTCTCTAGACACGTGACGTCTCGATGGTCGAGTGGGCGGAGCCAGGAGGAAGATGGCGGCGCCCGCGGCTGCAGCCGAGCCTCAGGCGTCCGGGGGTCCTCGGCCCCCAGTGTGTCTGTTGGTGTTGGGGATGGCGGGGTCTGGGAAAACCACCTTCGTACAGGTGAGGTACATGGCGCGGGCGAAGCAGGTGTGCGCGAGAGGCGGTGGGAGGCCGGGAAAGGGAGGGGAGGGCTTCCCGAGGAGCGGGAGGGCCGGCGCGTGGCTTCCGGGGGTCCTGGCGAGACCGCAAGGCGCCTGGAGTGCATACCTGGTGCCGCTTACCACGTGGTGCTGCGGTTGTCCTGCCGGCAAAATTGCTGACTTGAAGGCAAAGGCTTACAAGTAACTGGCGATTCATAGAGTGCAGAGTGCTACCACACAGGCTTTGGGTATAGATGGCTAAAGAATTAGGTATTTCTTGTGTGAACAGAAAAGGGGTGCTGGAATAAAGTGTAATAACTGCAACGCCACCTCTCCTCTGAGAGTTGTCAGTCTGTTCTCTATCTATGAGCCTGTTTCTATTTCTAACCTCACAGGGTGATTGGATCATAAATTAGTTTTTAATTGAATTTGTTGGGGTGCAATTGGTCAATAAAATCACATAGGTTTCAGGTGTCCAGTCTATATTACACCATCTGTATATTGTATCGTGTTCTCCACCCCGTCAGGTCTCCTTCCTTCTCCATTTATCCCCCCTTTACCCTCTTCTACCAACCCGTGCCCTTCTTCCCCTCTGGCAATCGCCGTGCTGTTGTCTGTGCCTGTGAGTTTTGTTCTTCGTTTAACCTCTTCACCTTTTTCACCCAGCACTGCAACCCTACCTCTCCTCTGACAGTTGTCAGTCTGTTCTCTATCTATGAGCCTGTTTCTATTTTGTTTATTTTGTTCATTACATTCCACATATGAGTGAGATGATATGGATCATAAATTCTTAACTGGGCAGGTCTTGGTGGGTAGTCACACCCCAGCATATAACTTCTTTGGTAAAATGTTTACATGTGCTCTAAGCAAGTCCTGTTCATTTTTTTGTGTGTGCGCATCTGGGTTAACTCACCTTTGAAATGCCTCTTTTTCAAGAGAGCATGTAATCTTATTAACCATCCACTTTCCGCCTTTCTTTCTCCAACTTTATGTCATCTCCTTAATTCCAAATGCATAAGTAAAACTGCAAAACTTTCATTCTTCGGAGCATTTGCTGCCTGGTTACTGTCATCATTTTGAGTCAAACACAGGCAATGGGGATACAGTGAAAATGAGGTTGACAAGGTTCTGCATTCATGGAACTACTGGTTTATTGGAGGTGATAGGATAAAAACCCCACACAAAGCAAGTAAATAAGTGATGGAGGGAAGAGGAGGCTCTGTTAAATGGGTAATAAAGAAAGGTTGCATTTCAACTGAGAGTTGAATGTTGGAGGTGAGTATTTCAGATAGAGGGAAATGTCCTTTGTCCTCTTATCATGCCCTCTTTGTCTCCATCCCGCACCTCACATCTCTGCAGAGGCTCACAGGACATCTGCATAGCCAAGGCTCTCCGCCTTATGTGATCAATCTTGACCCAGCTGTGCATGAAGTTCCCTTTCCTGCCAATATTGGTGAGTAAACTACCATTTTGTATAAAGTTTCTTGGAATGGAAACCCTCCAGCCTGCCAGTTTTCAATGCTTTCATTTTTTTCTAAACTACCTACTTTCATTTCCCATGGATTTGCTAGAATTCTTGAACAGGCTTCTGCCTTATTCACATTTTCTCTTTGTTTACGCCTTTCCCTTTGTTTCCTTTCTACTCAGTGTTATTTCTCCTTTCTGACCCTGAGGTATCAGGCTATTGTTGTTTGGGAAAATGAAGTGGCTTCTCACTTCTAGGCCCTAAACCCTTCAGCAGGCTCTGATATATGCACCTCTTTATTTAGTTTACTAGGGGCTCAGTGCACGAATTCGTGCACCTTGAAAGGAACTGTGGACCACAAGGCTGTGGTGGGCACAGAGGCAGGACTTGGCCCATCCTTCATGCCCCCACCCAGCTCCTCCTGCCTTGGCCCCTGGTCCTCTGTCTGCCGGCAGCCCCGCTCCCATGCGCTGACAGTGCCGGCCCCACTCACACCTGCTGATGACGCGGAGCAATTGGGGCCGGCGCCAGGAGCAGGTGTGAGCAGGGGTGAGCAGGGGTGAGCAGGGCCGGTATTGTCAGTGAGTTCGAGCTGCGGCTGCTGCCCTGATTGCCCCTCAGGAGCAGGGGGAGGTGGAGAAGCCCTCAGGGGTGATTGGGGCTGGCAGCCGCCGCTCGCACCTGCTGACAGTGCCGAGTGATCGGGGCTGGTGCTGGTAGCGGGTGCAAGCAGGGCTGACACCAGCAGCAGGTGGGAGCGTGGCGGGACCGCAGTGCGTAGGAGCAAAGAATTTTCAGTAACCACCAGAGGCTCACTGGATGACAGGTGACTGGCGGCCCCGCCTTGGG
>NW_005871333.1:922578-974383 GCF_000147115.1 Myotis lucifugus
CCCCCCCCCCCCCCCCCCCCCCCGCGCTCACCTCCCCATCGCGCCGTAGCCCTTTATGTTCCGTGCGCGCCCCCTGGTGGTCAGTGCACGCCATAGTGACCGGTTGTTTGGTTGTCCTGCCCTTTGGTCTATTTGCATATTAAGGTTTTATATATATAGATAGATTTTTCTCAAAGTTTAGTTAGAGTATAATGGTTCTTGTGTGGTAGTTCACTTAATGATTTGTAGGAACCTTGCTTCCACTCCCAAAGTTACATGGAAAAATGTGCATAGGTATGCATATGTGCATTGTTTTGGGGAGAGGTTCCCAGTTATGCTAATAGGAATCTGTGACTATAAAAAGATGAGAATGGATGTGATCCAATGTCATGTTTCTTGATAGGATCTAGGCTTCCTGATCTAGACTTTCACTGTGGTAATCTTTTTCTCTTCTTAATCCTGTTAAGATGCTTATAACCCAAACAAAGGAAGGCCTTATATTAAGAAGCAGAGATTGTGCTCTGGCCAGTGTGGCTCAGTTAGGTGAGCATTGACCTCTGCACCGAAGGTTTGCTGGATATATATATATACACACACACACACACACATATACACACACACATATATATATATATATATATATATATATGGCAAAGGATTTGGGGAAAAAAATCTCCCATCATCTCACTTAAAGAATGGAATTCTAATAGTTGATGGGGTAGGTTTATAGACTGGTAGATAGGTTTAGTTAGATATTACTGGATAAATTAATTCCTTTTTAAAAATCATGTCTGCATTACCTTTGTTATCAGTAGCAGTTAAAAAGAAATAAACGTTTTTTTCTTGATTTAGCGCCCTTTTTCTATCATATGGTTACTGACAAGGTGTTTAAGTGCATAAAACTTTTCTCCCTATCTCAGAACATCTCAACCGTAGCTTGAGAAGTTGTAACCTAACATTCTTCATGGAGGACTTGACAGTTATCCTTTGTAAGGACAGGAACCATTGTGAAGCTGGTAGAAGAGAATGCTGACAAGAGAATACTAAAAGCTACTTTTCATTTCTTGCTGATAGAGAAAGTACAGGACACCTTCTGCCCTTCTATTCTTTTCCTCACAATTTTGCTTCTTTTTCATCACAGTTCAATGATCTTGGCTTAAAAATTACAAAACAAATTTGAAAAGTAACTCATGCTTAGAGGGAAACTTATTTTTTTTCCTCAGGGGATCAGAGATGACTTGAGAGACCTCTTGGCTTAGGATAGTATTGGTGGAGAGCCTCAAGCTATATTGTTTCTTATGCGTTAAATTCTAATTAATTCTTCACCCTCTTTCCCCAGATATTCGTGACACTGTGAAGTATAAAGAAGTCATGAAACAGTATCCTTTTTTACGTCTTCTTTGGTGTTGACTCTCTGTATTTTGCAGCTTTGAAGGAATGTTTTTGGGTTTCCTTGTGAAATATACTAGCAAAATCATTTTGATTACTTTAAAGTCATTTTATTAGGAAAATGAAAGATGAAGCTGGGAAAAAGTATTGTAGGTGATTAGAAATATTCTTTGGGCTTGCGATTTTAGTTTTTTTACCAAATTCCCAGACGGCAGGCTCTTGTAATTAGAGGGCGTAGATAATGAGAGGCTAGCTGGTAGCGTGCCTAGGACCCAGAAAGTAGCATTGCCTTGGAAGCTACATCCATTGGTCACCTCTTCAAACTGGGAAACCCAGAAATGAGTAGGATCACCTCTTGGTACATTGCTGTGTGAAATGTGTACTTTCCCTCTAGGTAAGTCTAGGTAGGAAAACTAATTATAATCAGCAAGTTGCTTGATTACTGAGGATCTGAGCAAGGAGTGTTATATAGATGATCTTAATAGCTAATGCTAGCAGGCTGTCACTGCCTGATGCATCTGTCTATTATCTTTTGGTCCCTTTAGTTTGTTCATTTTGCCTGGCCCTCCTTAAAACAACAAATAAATGAAGAAGACCTTGATGAATGTTTCCTATGAAGTTACAGCTGTGTGGTACATACTAAGTCAAGGATTAGCTTGCCAATATTCATTAATAGACCACTAATATTATAATGTTTGTGTGTATGAACTTTATCATCTGATTTCATCTATAAACAATTTAAATCCTCAACTTAGTGTCTAGATATGGACTTGGACCCAATGGTGGCATAGTGACCTCACTCAATCTCTTTGCTACTAGATTTGATCAGGTATGTCTGTCTGTTTTCACTCATATAGGCATGACTGTGTAAAAACCAATGGCTCTTAAATACCTTAGTTTGATAACGTTGGGAAAGAAGAGCAATTAACCTGGGATATAAATATCCTCCTATATAATAAAAGGCTAATATGCAAATTGTCCCTTGGATTGGGAGTTTGACCAGGAGTTCGATAGGGGGTGGGGCTGGCCTGCCAACCGCCTTCGGCCCCTCCCCCTGGCTGCCCCCGCCCCTAATTGCCCCCCCACCCCGATCGGGGGCAGGGCTGGCCAGCCAACCTCCCGCATCTCCTTCCCCTGGCGGTCCCCTTCCCCTGGCCGGCCCAGCCTGATCACCCTGACTGGGGCAGGCTGACCGGACCCCACTCGTGCATGAATTCGTGCACCGGGTCTCCAGTAGAAAATAAACAGGCATTTTGGTAGACAGAAAGAGGCTACTAGTATGAGAGGATGATCAGTTTTATGAACACTTCATACTTAATATTTGGGACAGCCAGTAAAACAAATACAGGAGACCGTGTTTGTTTCTTGATCTGTTATTGGCATATAGTGTTACCCTGAGGATGGAGTAAAGGGATGAGGGGAGAGATGAGCTAGCAGGCATGGAACAGACAAATAATGGGGCTTTTTTTTAACTTGTGACAAATAGTTATCAGCTTCTCAGACCCTTGCCCTGTGCTCCAGGGTGCTGCAGTGTTGCTGATGTGGCTGTGTTTCTGTGGTTCAGTGAGTTTATTAGCTGGTGTCCTAAGATTGAGAACACAGAGATTCAATAGTTGATGGTACCTATAAAGCAGGCCACTTGGAGAGGGCCCTGTGATTTTATGCTGAAATCGGCTCCTGTTGTAATTGGCATCTTTTTCTTTTAGGTGATGAAATTTATTGAAAAGGCCCAGAACATGTCTAAGTAAGTGATTTCAGTTTAGCGCCTGTTTATTACTCTGTAGTTAACACGTTTCTAGGCTTTTTTGAAAGATTTTGGGTTAGCATTAAGTTTTGAAAGAGTTTAGATTAAGATGAAACTATTAGAAGTGAAAAAAAGATAGTCAAGAAAATCATTAAGATGCTATATAGTGTAGAGCTAAATTTAATAGTATTCTCTCCCCAGCCTCTTTGGTATATGCCCATGGCTTCTTAGGAGATATTTTGAAACTTTGTCTCTGTTTTCTTTTGGGAAACCATATTTGTTGGCATTAAAATCTCTGAAACATCTTTCTAATTCTTATTTAAACAAATATAATTTACATAAATCAGAGAGAATAATTGTTTTTAATTTTAAAAGTATCAAAATATAAAATAAAATATTTGTTAATATTATTACCCACTGTTAATAGATTAACTGTTAATAGGTTTTTAATAGGTTTGCTTTAAAAAAAAAAAAAAAAGAAAGATAATTCATTATTTTTATAAAAAAAGATATATGACCCTTACAAAGAATTCAACTTGGTTGGTATGGTTCAGAGGTCATGCACCAGGAGATCATGGTTCGATTCCCCATCAGGGCACATGCCCAGGTTGTGGGCTTGATCCCTGCAGGAGGCAGCTGATCCACAATTCTCTCTCATCATTGATGTTTCTGTCTCTCTCCTTCCCTCTTCCTTTCTCTCTGAAATCAGTAAAAATATATTAAAAAAAAAACCAATTCAAACCAGACATAATTTAAAAGGCACAGTTATCACCCACTAGACCCACTAGAAATAACTATCATTATTATTCCTGTCAGTGACTATCATTTCATGTTTCTATGCATATATACATAATTAGAAGAATGGAGGGATAAGGTGTTTTGCAAAAATAGTATAATAAAAGAGGTAGTTTTAAAAAATATTTTTCTTGAGCCCCAGCTGGTTTGGCTCAGTGAATAGAGTGTCAGCCTGTGGACTGAAGGATCCTGTGTTCAATTCCGGTCAAGGACACATGCCCAGGTTGTGTGCTCAATCCCCTGTAAGGGGCATGCAGGAGACAGCTGATCAATGATTCTCTCTCATCATTGATGTTTCTCTCTCTCTCCCTCTCCCTTCCTCTCTGAAATCAATAAAAATATATTTAAAAAAAATCTTTCTTGCAATATAAACTCACATACCATAAAGTTCACTCCTTTAATTTATATAATTTAGTGGTGTTCAGTATACTCATAAAATTGTGTATTGATTCCTACTATCTAATTTCAGAACATTTTTATTATCCCAAAAAAATGTCATACACATTAGCAATCTTTCTTTTTCCCCAGCTCCTATTGGCTGCACCATTTTACATTCCCACCAGCAGTGCATGAGAGTTCCAGTTTCTCCACGTCCTTGTCAATATTTGTTATATCTTTTTTGTTTGTTTGTTTTTTTAAAATATATTTTATTTATTTTTTACAGAGAGGAAGGGAGAGGGATAGAGAGTTAGAAACATTGATGAGAGAGAAACATCGATCAGTTGCCTCCTGCACACCTCCTACTGGGGATGTGCCCACAACCAAGGTACATGCTCTTGACCGGAATCGAACCCGGGACCCTTGAGTCCGCAGGCTGACGCTCCATCCACTGAGCCAAACCGGTTAGGGCTATCTTTGTTTTTTATTATAACTGTCTTAGTGGGTGTGTGGGTGTGAGGTGATATTGCATTGTGGTTTTGATTTGTATTCCCTCAAGGATTAATGATATTGAGCATCATTTCATCTATTTATTGGTCATTGGTATATATTTGTAGAAGTGTCTATTTAAATTCTTTGCTCATTTTTAAAACAGCTTTATTGAGATATAAGTCACATTCCATGCAATTCTCCCATTTAAAGTGTACAATTCACTGACTTTTAGTATAGTCACAGAATTGTGCAACTATCAGCAATTTTAGATCATTTTCATCACCTCAACAAGAAACCCTGTATTCTTTAGCTATCACTTGCCTGTCCCACCCCCTCCCCTAAGCAACTGGATAGTTTCTCAAGAGATTTATATTCTGGTTTTTCTTACCTCATTTTTAATGCAATATGTATCTATAACTATCACACAGTCCCCTGTGATCATTTGCAGTAATTTATGCACTGCTGCTCTTTTTTTTTTTTTTTTAATATATTCTATTGATTTTTTACAGAGAGGAAGGGAGAGGGATAGAGAGTTAGAAACATCGATGAGAGAGAAACATCGATCAGCTGCCTCCCGCACGCCCCCCACTGGGGATGTGCCCGCAACCAAGGTTCATGCCCTTGACCAGAATCGAACCTGGGACCCTTCAGTCCGCAGGCCGACACTCTATCCACTGAGCCAAACCGGTTCGGGCTGCACTGCTGCTCTTATCCATTAGCATGAATATTGGACATTGAACAAAGCCTGGGGGAATGTGGTATGCATTTCAAAGACAACGGGAGGAAGGTAGACTTGGCAATGGGAAGAGGGTATTCCAGTCTTGGATAACCAGTAGTTTGGTGGTTTGTGTAATGGGATGTTTTCAGCATTGTACAAGTGTAATACTTCTTTAATGGTCTTTCTTGACACAGATATGTCTTGATTGACACACCTGGGCAGATTGAAGTGTTCACCTGGTCAGCTTCTGGGACAATCATCACAGAGGCCCTGGTGAGTATTGTAGGTATTACTGAGAGCTAGGCTGGATAAGTCTCTTTTTATTGCCTGGGACCTTATGTAGAAGGGAGTAATAGAAGCTCTGTAAAATGGTTTTCTCTTGCTAAAGAAGGTAGGAAAAACCTGGGGACAGATCATGATCCCTCTGGCTAAGGCTTTGATTATTTTGTGGCTTTAGGCATCCTCATTTCCAACGATTGTCATTTATGTAATGGACACATCAAGAAGTACCAACCCAGTGACCTTCATGTCCAACATGCTCTATGCCTGCAGGTAATTGGTTATTGCTGGGCATATTACATCAAGGTATGAGGCCTCCTCTTCTTCTTTGAGTCCTGAGTGCTTATCCCTAGATTTGTGCTCATTCAGGTTTGCCACTCAGTTTAGTGGTTGTGAGTTGGGGAGGGGCATGTGCTCTTGGCACATGTGCTCTTGGCATTCTCTGTCAGCAACTTCTCATCTTCTTCCTTCCTTGCTACAGAAAGAGGTGGTGTGTGAATATGAATCTTCTGGTAGTTGCTCACAGTTCAATGAAATCCAAGTCTAATTAAAACAGAGCTCCTTTTCTGTATTATTGATAACATGGGAAATTATAACATGGGGAGAGATTATGAGTAAAAAGGTTTATCCATAGTTCTAAAATACACAGGTTTGCCCCAACTGTGGTATGATTAGGAGAGAAAGGACATGCCTCACTAGGTTATGTGAGTACATTAGATCTAGGAGCAAGGCATGCCGTTATTGAAGCTGAGAGAATTTGATTTTTGGGGGTGCAGAAAAGCCATCACTAACATTTGCTCCTTCAAGTATGATTAGGGATGTCTCTTATTTGATGCAAGAAATCCTAGTCCAAATAGAAATCTGATGACTGACAGCATTTGCTCATTTTTTAAAAAAAATATCTTTATTGATTTCAGAGAGGAAGGGAGGGGGAAGGGAGATAGAAACATCAATGATGAGAGAAAAACATTGATTGGCTGCCTCCTGCACGTCCCCTTCTGGGGATCAAGCCCACAACCCAGGCATGTGCCCTTGTCCGGAATTGAACCTGGGACCCTTCAGTCCACAGGCTGATGCTCTATCCACTGAGCCAAACCAGCTAGGGCCATTTGCTCATTTTTATATTAGTGTTTAAAGGACAATTATTTGGTAAAAACAAGCAACCAAACACACACACACACACACACACACACATGCACGCATGCACAGAAAATAGAATCAGTAGCAAAGCATTCTTAAAGAGAGTTATGTGTGTGTGTTGTTTGTGTGATGGTGGGGGTGGTTTTTCTCTTGGGAGAGGAGGACATGTGCCTCGTAAGAATGGATACCTTATACTTAGAGTCTGAACTCAGTCCCCTTTACTCAATTCCAACTGACTGACATGGTAAATAAGAGCTGAAGTGTTTTTACTAATAATGTTTTGATGTTTGATTTTTTAGCATCTTGTACAAAACCAAGCTTCCTTTCATTGTGGTCATGAATAAAGTAAGTGGATCCTTCTGTTGTGATTCAGTACTGTATTTGTTTTTCATCAGAACTTTGTGTTATTGGAAGATTTGGAATAGGTGGGAAATGTTATTTAGATGCAGGAGAGTAGATTCAAGCTTAACTGAAACAGTCATGGGCACTTCTAGGGAGAAGATTCAGTCAGATTGAGTACTTATCACTGACTTTCATCCCACGTTATTTCAGCCTAGATAGAGCAGCCCCTCACTTGTAGGGTGTGGATTATTCCTCAGAATCGAGACAATGGGCAGAGATGGGATTGCTAGTCTATTGGGAGTGGCAACTAAAACAAAAAGACAAACCTTCCCTGTTAGTTGATAGCTAGGCTACAGCAGACTAGTTGACTGTAGAGCCTGATGGGCTGGCATCCACTGTGGTCATGGTGACTTGGCAGTGGATAGTGAAGAGAACATATAACTTCATTTAATTAACACTATACAGCAGTCTTGGTTCTTTATGGCTTGTTGTAGTGGAAGAGGAACTGGGGAAAGCAGAGAAAGAAAATATATGAATGATTGCTTTTATTTTTATTGAATTTATTGGGTGACATTGGTTAATAACACTATATACGTTTCAGATGTACAATTCCATAATACATCATCTGTACACTATTGTGTGTTCATCACCCCAAGTCAAGTCTCCTTCCATCACTATTTGTCCCCCCATACCCTCTTCTACCTCCCCTCACCCCTGAATAATTGCTTGTTATTATCACTACTTAATTAAAAAAAGGGGGGAGGGGCATTATTTGGTCTCTAAACTCATCTCTGGTTTCTCATAGTTGGCTTCTCTCTGTTGCAGACTGACATCATTGATCACAGCTTTGCAGTGGAATGGATGCAAGATTTTGAGGCTTTCCAAGATGCCTTGAATCAAGAGACTACATATGTCAGTAACCTGACTCGTTCAATGAGCTTGGTGTTAGATGAATTTTACAGCTCACTCAGGGTAAACTTTCTCTTCTGCTCATACCGACAGTTTCCCCAGATAACTCTTAACCCAATAGGGCTGGCTTTGAACCATCTTAGGAAGGAAGTTCATTACTTTTTGAAAAGTAAATTTTAAAGCATTAACTTATTAAATACTGGAGGTTTATAGATGAATAGATAGAGACCCTACCTCAGAGAGTGTATGGTCTAGTTAGAGAGAAGGCTACACACAGAATTAAGAAAGATTGGAATTTGGCCCTGATGGCAGTGAGAGGGAAGATCACTTGACATGAGAAATGTTGGAGGATATAGCTTTAGAGTATGCTTTGAAGGAAGGGTAAGATTTGTATAAGCAAAAGTGGGTGTGGGTGGCAGAGCGTATGTTAATTGCCCAAGTAAAGGCACTGAGATACTAATTTTCATAGAGAACAGACAGTGGTTTGATTTGATAGAGAATAGATAAAAAGCCCTGCTACTTGTTTGTCCCTAATTATCTTTCTTGTTCAATTCTCTATTTTCCTTAGACTTATTTCCATGACTTTTTAGTAGACATGCTGCTTTCTGGTTTAGCTTTTATTCTTTGCCAGAGACTTCTTTAAGTATCTGAACTTCTTTGTGAAGATTTTTATGAAATTTGAACAAAATAATCTACACCATTAAAAAATATACATCCCTTTGCTCAGTGGCATTAATGTTGCTTTTGTCAGGTGGTAGGTGTGTCTGCTGTTCTGGGTACAGGCTTAGATGAACTCTTCGTGCAAGTCACCAGTGCTGCGGAAGAATATGAAAGGTGAGAACAAAGGACAATTCTATTGATGACATTCTAATGACCCACAATGCTGATATGATAGCAATTTTGCCAGGCAAAGCATTTTGATTTTCTTAGTATATATATTACATTTGCCATGCGTATGTGTACTGACCACACTTAGGGGTAACTAATCCCCATTAACTGTTTTTAAAAAATAGGAGTATAAAATCTTCACTGTATTTAATGAGTAAGAGCAGGCAGGAGTCACCAGACTTTTTGTGAAAAGCCAGGTAATAATCATTTTAGACTTTGTGGACTTTGTGATCTCTCTTGCAACTGTTCAACTCTGTCGTTGTAGCAAAAAAGCATCCATAGACAGTTTATAAATGAATGAACGTGGCTGTGTTCCAGTAAAACATTATAAAAATAGGCAGCGGACTTGATTTGGCCGTTTTCCACATTGGATGAGCCCATTAGCTTTAATGCTTTGGAGTCAGACAGTTAAGAGTTGGATTTCTGTTTCCTCCACTTAATGAATAACTTCTGCAAGTTTCCTCAGTTGTAGTTCAGGGATAATAGCATGGATTGCTAAGGTCGTTGTGAGAATTATTTGAGAAAACATCTGGAGTACGCAGTGCAATTGCTGCCACATAGTAAGCACATTTCATAATAAATGATTGTTATCACTTGTCATAATTAATATTGGAATTCCATTTACCTAAAGGAAAGTGGAGTCAGAGCATGTAGATACTTTCCTTAGGTCTGTAGCTGTTAGTTGGCTGCATCCCCACATGCTCCTGTGGCCCCATAAATAGCAAGATCCTAACAAACACATTGTGGTTTTCAGACACATTATTTTGAGTTTGATTCATTAGATAAGGGTTTTTGTGTGTGTGTGTGTGTGTGTGTGTGTGTGTGTGTGATCATGTGTGATCAAAGCCTTAGGAAAAGACTGTTTTGTGTCCTTTCATAGTTGCCCTGTTAAAACCACGTAATTAAAAGTTAATATATATTGGGCTTTCTGAACCCAGCAGTCCTCGCTTCTTTTACTCATCTCAAATGTTTATCCATATGAATGCTAATAAGCTCATTAGTCAATGTCTCTAGAGTTAATCTTTCCAGCTCAGCAGTCAGAGATTTTTCTTTTTTCTAGTTTCCTGGGTGAGGACAGGTACCTTGGCTTTAAAAAATAAATAAATAAATAAATAAATAAATAATATATATATCTTTATTGATTTCAGAGAGGAAGGAAGAAGGAAAGAGAGAGAGAAACATCAATGAGAGAGAATCATTGATCGGCTGCCTCCTGCACACCCCCTACTGGGGATCGAGGCCAAAACCCAGGCATGTGCTCTTGGCCGGAATCGAACTTGGGACCCTTCAGTCCACAGACTGACGTTCTGTCCACTGAGCCAAGCCGGCTAGGGCGGTACCTTGGCTTTTAATTCCATTGGGATAGCATTTCAGTGAGTTACACTTGTTATGCCTGACATAAGACCTTTTTTTATTTTCAGATCCCTAGGAAAACAGAAGGGATGTGCGGGCAGGCAGGACATATTTTAAACACAGCAATTTAGAAATTGTTTCTCTTTCAGGGAGTATCGTCCTGAATATGAACGTCTGAAGAAATCACTGGTAAGAGAGGAGGCTGTTTGTGTGTTTTAGGGCCACTAAAAAAACAACCTCAAACCATACACTTATCCTCCTGCCATTAATACTTTTGTTTCGGCCATCAGTGTGTCTTTTAGATACTTGTTAATTTAAATCTTTAAATGTCTATATGTGCTGTCTGGATGTAGAAAGGCCCCTTAAATTATTTTTCTTTTCTTTATTTGAAGTTTTAAAAGCCAGATTTTTCTGCCCTGGCAAGGAAACTCAATGGTTAGAGCGTCGTTCTGATATGCCAACAAATTGATGTGTCCTCGCCTCCTCCCATTCCTCTCCCTCTAAAATCAATATATTTAAAAAAAATTTTTAAATCAGATTTTCTTGTTGTATGTGCTAAGCCCTTATTGCACTCTACCCCGCCCCTACTCCGAGGTCCATTTAAAGGCTAGTTGTAGAGTTTTGTTTAGGAAAAGAGAGGTGGTTCACAACTCTCATTTCAACGGATCAGGTGTCCTGTCCCCATTGGCCGCACTGGGCTCCATATCACTGAGCCTTCCTGCTGTATCTGCTTGAGGGGTCTTTTGATGTATTTTGTGTCCAGTTCCTGGAACTTCTGATTCAGTCTCCAGAGCCCTCCAGCCTGAACTGCTAATCTGGGCCCATACTGCTCAGTGTTTCTATCCATATCAGCCATTCCTTATCTGCCTCAATGTTTAGGAAGTCTCTGGCATTTGTATAATTGGTCATCTCCAGTCAAAAGATACATCTGACTTGGGGCTCTTTTTTGAATCTAATGATAGTTTTCTCTACATGTACAGGCCAGTGCACAGAGCCAGCAGCAGAAAGAACAACTAGAACGCCTTCAGAAAGATATGGGCTCTGTTCCCTTGGACACAGGAGCTGCTACAGGTATTGGAGGGTCTCTGGTGTTAGGGACTGAAAGTGGATATGTTATTTCTACTCGGCAGGAAGGCATTTATATTTAAGAGCGGAAAGAGCAGAGGGGGATGTTTTCCTTATGTAGGGTTTGCATATTTCTTACTAAATTTATTTCAAGGATTTTTTTCTTTTTAGTGTTGGAAATAGTTTTTTTTGAACGATTATATCTTCTAACTGATGATGTTAGTGTGTACAAAACTATTAATTTTTGTACATTAGTTTTTTATTCTGCTACTTTTGAGTTAGTTTTGTCATTGATTCTCTAGGGATTTCTAGGTTGGTACTCATAGTTAAATGTATACACTCCCACCCATCCACACTTACTGATGGGCTGGCCTTTAAAGGAGTGAAGTTCTATTCAGGAAAGCTATTGCTATACTCCTAGTAGAGAACATGCAAAGCTGCTTGGAGGAGATGCTAGAAATGGACTGGGTTGACCAGTTACATGAACTTGCCTATGCCGTCCTGGTTGCACACCTCATGTGCTGTGGTCTTTGGAATCACTCATGAATACACGAAGTGGCAACTGTTAAATCTGTTGCAAAGGGTCTGCTGTCCCTAGATAACCTGCTAGAAGTTGGAGGAGTTTCAGTCAGTCACTTGGGGAGATCACAAGTACAGCTGTGTAATTCTGAGTTGGGCACGGAATGAAGCAGTGACTGTTGGCACACCGTGCCGTCATCCTTTCTCAGGGCCGGGCCACTTGAGCTTTGTGCCCCTTGGTGTTGCTGCTTTTTGACACCCTGTTCCCCAGCTCATCCTGCTTGACCTCTTAGGCACCTGAAGGGAGAGTGGTCATGTCCTCCCATGGCTTTAGGTTACTTGGCACGGTTTCAGGTTCTCACAGAAACCGACCCCTGTAGGCAGAATCCCCTGCCTAGGAATGACCTGATTATACTTCTTCCTGATTATTGGAGCTCAGCCCTATTGAGTTTCCCTAAGTAGGGAATTTGCCTCTATTATTATATTCAGTTTTCCATAATCTCCCTCCACCCATCTTATTTCTGAATAATACCCTGGTTCCTCTACTCTGGGTCATTTTACACTGTGCTCTCTTCCGACCCTTTCTGAACTTAATTTCCACCAGGAAGCTTCCTCGGTGCTCCACACTGACCCTTGACTCACCAGCACTCGGGATCTGCTTGAACGTCTTGAGCCTTCATAAGAAAATGCATAGTCTATTCCAAGCTGTCAGCTATTAAAAATGAATGAGCCTGGCTGGCATGGCTTAGGGGTTGAACATTGACCTATGGCCTGGGGGTCACGGTTGGATTCCCTGTCAGGACATATGCTTGGGTTGTGGGCTCGATCCCCAGTGTGGGGCATGTGGGAGGCAGCCGATCAATGATTCTCTCTCATCATTGGTGTTTCTATCTCTCTCCCTCGCCCTTCCTCTCTGAAATCAATTAAAAATATATATTTTTATAAAGAATGACATTCCTACTAAGATAAGCTACTTGAGAATTATTTTCCTTAGTTTAAAAATAAGATCTTTAGCCCTAGCTGGTTTTGCTCAGTGGTTAGAATGCCGGGCTGTGGACTGAAGGGTCTTGAGTTTGATTCTGGTCAGGGGCACATGCCCGGGTTGCAGGCTCCATTCCCCAAAAGGGAGTGTGCAGGAGGCAGCCAATCAATGATTCTCTTTCATCATCGATGTTTCTCTCTCTTCCTCTCCCTTCCTCTCTGAAATCAATAAAAAATATGTTAAAGAAAAACAAAACCTAAAACATAAAAAGACCTCTTGACTTATTAGAATAGTGAAAGCACTTTGTGAATTAGACTTGAAATGTAATGTGGTATTAACAATACGTTTGGGAGAAGTAGGATCCTGCGTTTTATCATGGCCGCTTTCATCCAGCCAAATTAAAAATTGTAGTTATTTACCGATTCAGAATCACCTTTTGGAGGAGGCATGTGTTCATGACATGCTGCTGGTGTTTTCTCTGTAGACAGCTTACCTTCTGGGCGGGACCCTTCTGACTTGATCCTCACTCGGGGAACCTTGGATGAAGAGGATGAAGAAGCAGACAGCGACACTGATGATATTGACCACAGAGGTGAGAGGTGGCTCATGAAAACAGACTAGTTGCTTATCCTCACATAGTTTGGTCAGGACCTTCTTGTTAAGAGAAGGTCTTGAATATGCATCCAGTAATAGGGGAGAGGAGCCGTAGCCAATTGCTCAGTGGTTAGAGAATTGTCCTGCAGATTGAAGGGTTGCAAGTTAGATTCTGGTCAGGGGCATGTACCTCGGTTGTAAGCTCGATCCCCAGCCTCAGTTTGGGTGTGTATGGGAGGCAACCAATCTATGTGTGTCTCTCACATCGATGTTTCTCTCTCACTCTCTCCCCCTCCCTTTCACTCTGTCTAAAAAGAAAAAAATCAATGGAAAAAATATCCTTGGGTGAGGATTAACAAAAAAACAAAAAAAAATTGGGGAGAGAGGAGATGGTTAAGGTATAGCACCAGGAAAGAGTCTCCTGCATTGGGAGTTCCTGGCCTTCCTGCTGAATGGTTAATATTGAGCTGATTACAGGCCTTTTATTAGTCTGTCTTCTCAAGTTAGGTCCTGACTCAGTCTGAGGAATCTAGGATTTTGTTTTTTGTTATTGCTTTAAGAATACATAAGGAGGCCTCAGCAGACCTGAACTAGTCAAGAGACTGCAAGTAACACTTTGAGGTTAAAATGGCTCTGGAAACCCAAAAGGGTTAACTTGGCATAGTTTTATGGAATGTGAACAGAATCTATTTTTTGAAACAGCCCTTTTAGATCTCGCTATGACCAAGAGCAAACTTCTCTTTATTCCAGTGTACTGGATGCTAACATGTAAAGTGCCTCATGTAATCAGATTTATTGAAGTATAATTTAGAGTAAAACCCACCTTTTAAAAGTTTCTAGTTTGGTGAGTTGTGCATTCCTCCCCCCCCCCCCCCCCCAATTATAAGAGAACGTTTATTTAGAAAGTTACAGAGGTAGTAGAAGTGAGGCCCTCCAAGAGGGCCCTTGGAGCTTAGGAGAGAGAAGGGCAAAGGTAAGGTGCCTTTGGGGAAGAAGAAAAGGATGGGAAAAGCTCAGGCATGAGAGAGAGAGCACGCACGCGCCTCTTGAGGAGTTTTAACACATATAGTCTTGTAACCACCGTCATAATCAAGATACAGAACACCCATTACCCCCGAAGTTCTCTCATGCTGTTTTTATTCAGTCCCTTCCTGCATACCTCGTTCCTGGCAATCACTGATCTAATTTCTGTTCCTATAATTTTGCCTTTTCCAGATTGTCATGTAATTGGAATGACAGTATTTAACTTGCATTCAACTTTTTTCAATCAGTATAATGCTTTTGTGATTTGTGGCATGTATTAGTAGTGTTTTTTACAGTTGAGTGATACTCCATTATATGGATCTATCACAATTTGTGCATTCACCAGCTGGTTGACATTTGGGTTATTTCCAGATTTTAGCTCTGATAACTAAAGCTGCTATTAACATTCATTAACAGATCTTGGTGTGGACATACGTTTTCATTTCCTTTGGATAAAAATAGAAGTGGGACCTCAGTTACTTTATGAGGGGGGTTTTTCCCCCCCTTGCAGATAAAAGAAACTACATTTGGGGCCACATGGTAAGCAGGAGAGATTTTTCCTGACTGGGAGAAATGAACACTTAGTTTCTTAGAAACAGAGTACTGTGCCTGATGGACGGGTGCAGCAGGTCTCATCTACCTGTCTAATGGGAGAGTTTAAAAAGAATTGACCTTTCTTTCCTTGCAGTTACGGAGGAAAGCCATGAAGAGCCAGCGTTCCAGAATTTTATGCAAGAATCAATGGCACAGTACTGGAAGAGAAACAAATAGTTTCTAGATGTCCAAGAGTTTGGAACTCGGTGAAGAAACTATCCTTACCTCTGATTGGGGTTACTATAAAGAACAATTTTGTACAGAATAGCAGAGTTTCTCTCATTAGGGAGATTTCCTGACTCCAGTGAAGCCAAGGATAGAAGAAATGTGGACCTGGCAGGTAGATGTTGATTCCCTGTGGCCTTTCCCTAGGATTTTGCAAGGAAGGATTTTCTGACTGTTCTTGGATGCTGGTGTTCTGCCTGTAAACCTTCATGTTTTATCATTTGAACTCAAGTACTTTTGCTGCTAACGGACGGAATAGAGAACATATTGTTCACTTCAGATCTCTATTATTAGGCTGTATTTATAGCCTCTGTTTCCCAAGCATCTTGTCCTTGACCCATGAGCTTCCCTCCTTTTAGCAGAATGGGAGATAAGAAACATGAGCTTGTACAGAGTGGCAGTGGAGTCTCCTTGGCAACCAGTCAGTGTTGATATGAAATGCTTGGTAGCTCATTATAGGTTTGTTGAAGAAAGTGGACAAAACATATAATTAATAAGAATCCTGTTTTTGGTGACTTGGATAGAGTTTTTAATTTTAACTTTGGTATAAGCCTGCCTGTCAGAATTTAAAATAAGAAAATTATATAATTATAAATAATTTCACTTCTGTTGATCAGAGAGATTTACAGACACATGTCCAAACCTGACTCAGTAAGGTGATGTTTACTAAAGTTTCCCTGGTTACACAGGGACCTAGTAACCAGGTATAGAGCCAGGCCCTGTTTGCATTTTACTTTGAACTTAATGCAAAATATGCTTAGTGATTTTCCGAAGGCCATGGACTTGGGTCAGGTGTACATTCCATATATAACAATCATGGTTTACCCTGCCTCCATTCTTCACAGTATCTCAAAATGTAGTGCATTTTTCCTAAGGAATTTTTCCCTGCCTAATCTGTCCTCCAATGGTTCTGGAAGTGTGATCTCTGGGCCAGAAGCATAAGCATCACCAGGGAAATTGTTAGGGAACACTGAAGACCTGAATCAGAAACTGGGGGTGGGGCCCAGCAATCTGTTTGAACCACTGCTCTAACCCAAACAACCTGGGACAATTCTAGGCCAGATGACTCTCAGGTATCAGCCATATGACCTGCTTTATCAGAGGACCCCAACTTTGACCATCTGGTGCCTCTTCTCCAATTTAAACATTCTAAAAATAAAAGCATTTTATTTTACCATGAAGTATTAATTTCAATATTCTGTACCTAGTGGGAACCACTGGTCTAAAATTTTGAATCTATAAGAGGAAACCATTTGCACAGCAAAACTCTGAACATACATGGTTTTCCCCTTAGTGCCTTTGAATACTTTTTCCTTAAAGAATAACTTGTATGGCCTATACTATATGCTCCATAAGGGCAGGCATAATGTCTTGATTTTGGTCTTGACTAAAGGAGTGCTCTAAATTGCACAAGATTAGTAATCTGCATCTATAAACTTCAGCAGAATTTAACACGCGGGCACCTATTACCAAGGCATAAAGCACATGTTTGCTAATTACTCCTAATTATTCCAATGCTGCATCATTTACATAATAAATACTGATTGAGACTATCAGATGCTAAGTAGGGCAGTACTGGAATGGATGAGTGACAATAGTAAAGTTCAGGATATGATGTAGAGTAGAAAGCCTCTTTTTAGAGGCTACCCATCTAGTAGAAGCACAATTTGCAGATGTAGAATTCTGGCAAAGCAATGGGACTGCTGGCCTCTGATGGCCAAGCAGATGCAACAAATAAAATAAGCACAAACCGGTCTTTGGACAGTTCCTGTTTGTTTTATTCACAAAGGAGAAAATGAAACAGGCAATTAAATAAATGTACATAGAGAAAATATTTTAAAAATCTTAGTGGAAATAAAGATAAGGATGAGGATAGATGGAACAAATCTAAAGAAGCAAGAAGAAAATCTGGATGGGATAGGAGAGGGCTGTCTGAATAAGCAAAAAGGCTGTGTTACCACAGACCTGGTTTTATGAGACTTCATGGGCAACAAAAGTTTTAGAAAGACTCCAGATGGGTAAGTTGTGCAGAGGTTAGCGATTTCTTGCTAGGTGTTAGTACTGGATTCCCAATGACAACCAAACATGAAGTAAATTAAAAAAACTGACATCTGATACCAGCATACATTTACTTGTGAATCTTATTCAAGCACAACTTTGAGGTTTAATAGCATCTTGGTCTTCACAGCAGCCCTGCAACATAGGTCAAAGTGGTACAATTCTCAGTTGTGCAAGAGAAATGGCCTTAGAGAAGCTAAGCAACGGGTCTAGTCACAGGACAGCCATCAAAGACAGTGCTCTGATCTCCTGATTACCATCCCAGCATCATGACATACCTGTAAAATGTGGCTTGGTTGGTGTGGAAAATTACAAAAACTGAATGCAAAAGTAATAATGCAAACTTGTTTGGTTAAGTCCAATTTCACTGAAATCAGGAAAATCCACTGTGTTTAAGAGTCAAATCGCTATGGAAACAAATCTGAATATATCAGGTTTTCTGTTGGGTTTGTAGGTTTGAACAGAAAATCTCTTTTCCTTTTATATTTTCCTAATCCTCTTCTTGCAGCGCTGGTTGAAAACGGGGGAGGATCCCATGAGGCTATCAGTGGAGTGGGAGCCGTAGCTGCTGTCTGAGTCATCTGGGCTCTGGGGGATTCCAGCTTCACTCATGCCTGACATGGGCTCCTCGAAGACGTCGCTGCCCAGCACGCCGTGCCCAGGGACATTGCCTTCTTCGCTCTCTTGAGGCTCCATTTTCACGTGGGCCAGATTCCAAAGAGGGGAAGCATTTACCTCTGTACCTAAAAATGGAAGAACACATAACTACAGGCCGTCCTCGGGTTACGTCGGACAAGATGTACATCGTTTCGTGGTTACGTCACCTCCCATTTATTTATAAAAAAAAAGTTCTGTCATTTCGACATATGTACATATGTGCTTTATGTTTTTTTAATTATTTACCACAAGTAAAGGTCAGGAATTGTTATCTTTCTTTTAAATTTTTTTTACTGTTTCACTTCATTGCTGTGTATGTGCTCCATGTGAGTGACATAGGTGCTTATGTAGGTGGGTTCTGACTTACGGCAAAAATTGCGTTACATTGAGCCGTAGGAACGGATCTCTGATGTAACCCGAGGACCTACTGTACTGGTAAGCCAAGGCTGGAACAAAGTAGAATAAAGATCCTACCCAGGGCAGACTGATGGCCTTTGAGCTCAGCTTATATTCTGACTATTGGCTGGAGAATATGGTTATAATTCTCTGCTTAAAAAAGTTAGACCAACTCTGAATATCTTCCTTTCCACTTCTTCCTTCACCCTCCCTCACCCACCCCCATTTTTCTGAACCAGGGAAGTAAAACTGCATGCATGTGGCAAGACTCCCTGTCTCATGGCCCAAAGGCAGGCACAACCACAGGCTCTTGCTCAGTTATGTTTGCTTGTCCTTCCTTCCTTTAATGGGACTGCCTTGTTTTCCTGCCTTTTGTTTGGGTCCCTGGTCCTATCTCATTATGAAAAGTTAATGATCACTCCACAATGGTAGCAGGTCATGGACTGCTGAAGAGAGACATGGCCCCTAAGTCTGCAACAAGGCCCTCTGCGTGTCCAATACTGTTCTGTGGGCATTCTCCATGGTGAAAGGCTCTGCCACACAGTTGTAACAAATGGGGCCTAATTCTGTTTATGCCACACTGGAGGATTTGCTGTTTGCTTCCTTTGAGCATTGATGAAATGACAAATTATATTTGTAAAGAACCAAGTGTCTAGACTAATTGCAGTCTCACTGACTTAAGGATCAAGTCATCCTGGTTTGTAAGGTCATCGCGAAGTCTATCTGGAAGAAGGGGCCAGCTGCCTGTGTAGCCCCGTGCAAGCGCTTTTAGTTCCAATTCGTTGCGTTACTCTAGCAAGGAAGCCTGACTATTCAAATATCCTTGAGCAATTAACACTCATTTATCTGGAAGTTGTCTTAATTGAGTACAAGCACCAGGAAGGACCAACACAGATACTAAGGGAGGGAGGGGACATCTGCCTACCTAGCTGGGTCAGCTGAATTAACTTGTAATCAGTAGGACAACATACATTACATCCATATCCTAACTAGGAATTATTTAAAAAATGCTTTCTCTAGATCAGTGAAGCTGTACTTGTCTTTAGACTTTCATTCTCCTGCCCTCTCCCGCTTTTGTTCTTCAGAGTATAATTCCATAAGGTAAAAAGTACTGAGATTGGTAGATATCCAGAATCAAGTGTAAGTTGATTTCTCTTACTTGAAGCCTGCGGTGAAGCCTCAACCTCCAGGTTAGACGGGAAGCGCTCACTCTGAGCCCCGAGGACTCCCATGGGCAGTGACTGGTCTCCAGAAGCAAGGTCCGCCTCCAGTTCCTCACTGACCGGGAAGGTGATGTCACTCACAGGTTCCTCCTTGATCTTTACAGGTTTAGTGTCCTCTGAGGCCTTCTCAGGATTGACAATCCTTTCATACTCTTCAGAAAGTTGCTTACTAATCTGTTGGCAAGCAAGAGAGAATTTTCCAAAGAAATGTTGGAAACAAGTTGGATAGTATGGAAAAGCCAACAGAATATGAATAAAGCACCCACTGCCAATGGAAGGAATCTGCTTAAGATGTTGAGTTTGCATTTGTAAATGATAGACATGTGAAGAAAATTTGTTTGCAGAGAGTGTGTGTGTGTGTCATTAACTGAAAGTTACATAAAGGTGAAAAATAGAGATAAATCAGAAATGGGACAAAAGATCACATTTTTGGCTATAAAACTAACAGTTAAGCCCTGACCGGTTTGGCTCAGTGGAGAGTGTCGGCCTGCGGACTGAAGGGTCCCCGGTTCGATTCTGGTCAAGGGCATGTACTTTGGTTGTGGGCACATCCCCAGTTAGGGGGTGTGCAGGAGGCAGCTGATCAATGTTTCTCTCTCATCAATGTTTCTAACTCTCTCTCCCTCTCCCTTCCTCTCTGTAAAAAATCAATAAAATATATTTTTTTAAAAAGTAACAGTTAACATATGTACCCCAGGTGGGTAATGAATGGTGTAGGAACTCTGGACCACTTAGCAAAGACTTCTTGCTGTATATGTAAATGTATACAGCTTACACAGCATTAAAAATTCTTTCCGATATTTTAGGTTTGGGGAAACCGAAACAGTGAGCAAATTGCTTGCATAAGGCCACAGTGGTTAAGAGAGGAGTTATTTCCGGTTATAACCCAAAATGGTGTCTCTCCCTGCTTTCCCACCGTGGGCAGTACCACTTCACTGTGTGTTTGGCCAGGTCATTGATGAGGCCAGTGAGTCTCATCTAGGGCCATGAGGAAAGTAGGTTATGTCCTCTGTTCCAAGATCCTGTGCTCGGCATTCTACAGCAATTGTGGGATCCTGCTGAGCACCCGAGACTGCGTCCTCCAGGGCGTCGCCTCACCTGTAGCATGTAACTGTGATAGTCCTTGATGCGGTGCTGCCAGAACTTCTGGAGGGAGAGCACACTGCCAATGCCCACTTCATGGAATACCTGCTCCATCACGTCAGGAAAAGGCGTCTGCCCCAGTCGGGCCTCCCGATCCACAGCAAAGCGCAGCAACTTGGTGAACTTAAGGCAATACTCATGTGCCACATCAGTTAGGGTCTCCAGGACACTTTCATTTGCACACTCGAAGCCTGCATGGGCCAGGATGGTGGCCACTGCCTGGTAGAGGAGCTGCCGGCAGGAGTGCCAGCTGAGTTCAGTCACAGGTTCCCCTTTCCCACTGAAAGCAGACACATGGTGGTAGTGTTACGAGTGCTCCTGCAAAAGGGTGACCTGTCCTGTCTCCCTAGAAGTTTTACAATTCCAATCAAACCACTGGCCCAGCTTTCCAGGAAAATTCTATGCAGTTACACAGCCCAGTTTTCTTTTTCTTTTTTTTATTTTTATAAAAAATATATTTTATTGATTTTTTTACAGAGAGGAAGGAAGAGGGATAGAGAGTTAGAAACATCGATCAGCTGCCTCCTGCACACCCCCTACTGGGGATGTGCCCACAACCAAGGTACATGCCCTTGACTGGAATCGAACCTGGGACCCTTGAGTCCGCAGGCCGACGCTCTATCCATTGAGCCAAACCGGTCAGGGCCCCAGTTTTCTTTACTGCTTGATGGGGCGTGTCTAAGCAACCCACAGTCTTATCTCTGAGCTCCTCCAATTACATAAAGCTTGAACAGGCGATACATACCTATAAGAAACAGTGTAAAAGGGTGTCTAGTAAAAAGGAAGTTTCCTTCTTATACCAATTGCTCAATTTTGATTACTGTTAGGATCTGATTGACTTTAACAGTAGAGCTCAGACACTGCTCAATGGTGCTCGTTTCCTCACATGCTGGGCAACATATGGCCGTTCAGAAATTTACAGTCCCAGTTAGGAGATTCTTATATAACTGCAACAGCCCATTTGTAAAACTGGGAAAGCAACTCAATTTTATAAAAGCAACTCAAAACATATACAGCTTACACAGCATTTTTATCCTCTCCTATGCTGTGAAATGGGTAGCATCCATATTATTATTCCTATTTGGCAGGTGAGGAAACAGGTTCAGAGGGGCTCACTTGCCAAAAGTTGTTTGGGTATTATTAATAAGTGTCATGTGGAGCTTCTGACTCCAGATCCCATGTTCTTCATAATACAACAAATTGCACTTAATCACTACTGCAGAAATCTTAATCTCTCCAAGAAAAAACTTCAAAAGCTGTCTGATCTCCTAAAAATAACTTCTAACAATCCTGTAATAATGTACCTGTCTCCTGAGATTTCCTATCTATCCTCTGCCTCCCCTTGACAAAGGAAGTAAATAAGTAGTTAAAATATAAAAAATAGGATACAGAAAATGATTCTTCCCTGCTCCGTACTTGGCACGTGTCACCATTTGCTGTACAAAGAGTGCTGGAGGAACTCTCCGCCCACTTTACTGTTATCTGCTCAGTAGCAACTACTGCAATTCACACAATAGTTGGATTATAAGAAAACCAACTGCCAAATAACTTTTCATTTACTGTTTCCATCATCATTTCCCAGGCCAGTATCTATGCCAAATGCTTTAGGCCTCAGAAGTGCCTAATAAACAGATAGCTTCTCCTGAGTAATATATGGACCTATATATTTTCAAAGGAAAATAATTATTTTGGCATTCCCATAACTGATGCAAATTGCTTTTGTTAGACAGCTTCTTAAATATGTATAAAACAAACTAGGTATGAACTTTGGATGTTTATAGCTCTCCTTCATAATTAAAGTTAGAAAATTGACACAAACTGCAAAATTCTAAATAACACCATCAATTTAATCCGATGGATGGTATTATTTTGTTACCACTAAATTGCCCTCAAAATGGCACTGCTGGCTACAGAGCAAGTGTTTTTAAGTTGGACATCTCTATAAGAATATGTGCCATACATGTTATTACATAGTTATTCCTCCCACATTCACTATTCCCAAGACTTCACAGTGACATCATCTGGCCTCCATTTGGCCCACTGCAACTTTTACGTATTATGTCTATTCCTGTTCTTTTCTCATTAGTTTGTGACAATGAAAATAGTACTATTATCATCAATAGGCAGATGCAATAAGTGATATACAATATTATGTAGACTTTTGCCAAACAAATTTAACCTGAATCTAATCTTGAGGAAATATCAGCAAATCCAGTAAGTGGCCCATTCTACAAAACAAATGACCTGAACTCTAAAAAAAAATAAAATGCAATACATGAATCTTTTATTAGGCCCTGGATTGTGGAAAATTATCTACAAAAGATATTTTGGGGATAACTGGTGGAATCTGAATATGGACTTATTATATGATATCATTTAATTACCATCCATTTACTTTGGTATAATAATAACTGGGATTATGTAGGAAAATTTCCTTATTCTTAGGATAAGTTGAAGAATTCAGACATGAAATACTGTGATGTTTGCAACTTTAAAATATTTGGCATAAAAAAGTGTGTTTGTGTATATGTATTTGTGTGTACACACACATATGGGAGAAAGTAAATATGGCATAATGTTAACAATTGGTAAATCCAGGTTAAGGGTACTTGGGTGTTCATTGTGCTGTTATTTAAACATTTCTGAAGGTCTGGCAAATTTCAAAATGAAAAGAAAAAGGTAGTAATTTGGCACCAAATGCAAACATACACACTGACATCTAGTAGTAGTACTAGGTTATAAGTCAGTCATTCAGAGCATCTGGAGCAGGACTTCTCAAACTTAAATACACACATGAAACTCCTGGAGATTTGCTAAAATGAAGATTCTAATTCAGTGAGTCTAGGTGGGGCCTGACATGGCATTTCTAACAAGCTCCCAGGTGAAGCAGATGCTGCTGGTCTTCAACCAGATATGGAGTAGCAAGGATCAAGAATGTTTTTATATTATTATTCCTTAAACTATGTTATCAAAATAAATAATTTAAAAATCCCAGAATAATAATGCCAGAATAACTCTCTGCATCTCAATTTGAGGACACTGAGCTAAATCCACACTGGCCTGTTTTACACGTGTAGTACCTTGCTCCTAGTAAAGTGCATGGTACATAGTTTTCACTCAATAAATGTTTGTTGCATCAGAAAAAAAAATACAGACTTTGGAGATCAGGATTCAAGTCTTAGACTTCCCATT
Source organism: Myotis lucifugus (assembly GCF_000147115.1). NCBI lineage: Eukaryota > Metazoa > Chordata > Mammalia > Chiroptera > Vespertilionidae > Myotis > Myotis lucifugus. Next base: position 946,656 of record NW_005871333.1, read on the forward strand.
AATTACCTGAGCAACTTTGGCCAAGTCAGTGACTCTTAGTTCCCTCATGGAAAAGTTATTGCATGTTTAACACGGTTGTTGGAAAGATTTTTTGAGAAAAGTAAGATGTAGTAAACCCTTAACTTACCGATAAAAGTCACTTTCCGGGTCACTGTGCCGAATCTGGAATGGTGCATTGGGATTCTTACAATCTAAAGGCAGGAGGTCATCAGGAAGAGGAGGTGACCCAGGGCAAGAGGGAAGAGGTTCGCTCTCTTCAGTCTTTACACCTTCCGTCTGTTGCTGATTCTGGGCCTGAGCTGTAGCAATGAGGTTGCGCAGACGTCGGTTGTGCTGGATTAGCTGAATGGTATGGATGGTGAGGCTGCATGGCTCTGAGGGGATATCCAGCATCGTAGGGGGCTTGGGCTTGTTGGCTGAGGGTTGGTGCAGGGGTGGGTCATGGACTTCCACCAGGCGGAACTCCCGAGGCAGCAAATCAAAGGAACTTCTGTTGGTCTGGCTTGATGAGATTGGTATCTCTCCCCAGTATCTCAACATTTTTAAATAAGAGCTTTCAAGTTAAATGTAGATGATATCCTAAAAGTAGTGTTTTTTAACTCTCTGGCAGCTCTAGCTTATAGGTTTCTGAAGTGGAAAATATGAAGTCTAGTTGTTATTTACATAAAAAGTAGGCTATTCAAGACCACTTAGAAAAATGTCAGTGTCAGCAACACTGTAGGACCAAAGATGTTCTCCCTGCAGGAATGAAGAGAAATACAACTGTTACATGACAGTCATCAAATCACACATGATGATAACACCTACTGGACTGAATGAACCACAAGGTGGAATTTGGATTCCAGCAACTGGTACTCTATGTTCCATCTCACTCCACTGATTTACCATTAGAATCACCATCATTCCCAATCCTGAACAATCTGCAAACCCAGTTACTTAAATGAGACCTGAAATATTTCTTAGAGTATCTTGACACGTATGTCTTGGATCAGCAGGAGAAAAGGGAGTAGAGTGAAAAACAGGAAGAGGCGGTTCTCATTCTGTGCGTCAGGTACGGGAACTTTTAACTGGTCCTGGTGGGAAATGTACTAACAGTAACCTTAACGTGTTCAATTTCTGACATACATATGGGAAGAATCTGAGACATTTCTGTTGACTCCTAACTGGTACTCCCTTCCTCCGTGTCTCCTTGTGTCTTATTTGTTCTCCAGTGCTGCTAAACTTACTCTTTAAAAACTCAGGTTAATGGCTTCCCACTGCCTATTGGAACAAGCCAGTCAGAATTCTTTGGCCTACCATTCAACAGAATTCACAATCTGTCTGCAACCCAGCGTTCCAGGTTCATTGCTCTTATGTCTCTTCAAGTTCAACAAACATGTACCAAATGCCAGGCATTATGGGAGGAGACAAAGGCCAATGCAAAATCCCTGACCTGAGGCGAGGGAGAGAAGCATAAAAAGAACATTTCAGTATGAAAATATGTGCTAAGTGCTGTTCTGGAGGCGCAGACACGGTGCCGAGAAGTCCAGAGGAGCTTCCTGGGGGAAACGACCCTCTCAGTTCTAACCATAGCATACTTCTCAGTTTCCCGAGAACGCCACGAAACCCCACATCTGACCCTTTAAGGAATTTCTCTGCCAGAAGTCCCGTGACATCCCTGGTGCACTTGTACTCATTCTCAAGCACAGCTTCCCTCACCACCCTCCTTAACCTCCCCTGTACATCTCCCTCCATTATATTCTCTCAGCCCTTTGCATGTTCCATCACAGCATTTATCCCTGGATTTAAACCGGTACTTGCCTCAACTGATGTTATCCTCCCATCTACCTCTCAAAACCGTGATCTTAGTACAGCATCTGGCTCACAGTATTATCTGCAATTTACGGAGTGCTTATATGTGCCAGACTTTGCCTTCATTGTTTAATTCCATTTTCCCAACTACCCCCTGAAGGAGATACTGTTATCATCCCACGTTTCATATGTGGACGCTGAGGCCCCCTGTCCTGCCCACTGTCACAAACGGCCAAGGGGGAAACCAAGCCCGGCTTCGGAGTCTGCACTCGGAACCACTTCACTCGGCAGCCTCAGTAACTGGTTTTGCAAAGAATAAAAGGATGAACGAACTAATGAATGAAAGAAGTGATTAAAAAGTCGCCCTTTCCCCCTAACTTCACCGGAAGAAGCCCCAGGAATGCCCCGATGCCGCGGGAGCTCGTCGGCCGGCGCAGGCAGAGCGCAGGGTCCTGGAGTCGCCTGATGGCGGGGCAGCTGGGAGACAGGGAGGGCTGGTCCCGGACGGTGGGCTGGTCCCGGACCATTCACTGCCGCGTCGTGGGAGCGCGGCCGGGCTGCGGAGCGACTCCCCGGGCTGCGGCCAGGATTACTTCAGGCCCCGAAGGCTGCCTTACGGGTTAGTGGTCCGCGGCTGCCGGAAGCGCTGCTCCTAACCGGGACCTAGGAAGTCTTTAGAACCCGATGTGCAACCTCTAAACGCGTCCCCGTCCGACAGCCGCCCGACCGCCTCCGTTGCTTTCCTCCTATTTATGACCTTCCTGTCGTCTGCACCTCTTCGCGCACCCGCACCTCCGCGGCCCAGAGCAGCGCCGGGAGCGGGGCAGAGAGGGGCGCGGGGAGGAACGTAGGGACCGAGGGGTGGGTTTCCCAGGACCAGTTTTCGAGGCTGCACCCGATGAAGGATGGCTGACAGCCTCCCTCTGGCCGAGGCAACGGCTTCACAGGAACTCAATGGCGACTTCAAAAAGCCAGCCCTGCCGGTGCCCCCGGCGGTGCGGGGCAAGTTCCCGGCCGCCAATCCTTCAAACTCTGAGGAGGTGAAGGAGGGGCCCGCGGCACTGCCGGAACCCAGATTCCGGGGAGCCCGACGTGCCCCCGGCTGGGCCGGATCCGGCGGAGACGGGGAGTCCTCCGGAGGAGAAGCCGCGGGCCCCCACAGCGGCTCCTGCCCCCGACGGCCCGGCCCGGGCCCCCCCTTACCGAGAGCCGCCGTGGGGCGGCCCCGTCTCGGGCCCCTACAGCCTCGAGACCCTGAAGGGCGGCACGATCCTCGGCACCCGCAGCTTGAAAGGGATCAGTCGCTGCCTTTTCGGGCGGCTGCCGAGCTGCGACGTGTGCCTGGAGCACCCGTCGGTGTCTCGCTTCCACGCCGTGCTGCAGCACGGGGGCGGCCCCGACGGGCCCTCGGACGGCCACGGGCCCGGCTTCTACCTCTACGACCTGGGGAGCACCCACGGCACCTTCCTTAACAAAGCCCGCATCCCGCCCCGCACCTACTGCCGGGTCCACGTCGGGCACGTCCTTCGCTTCGGCTGCAGCACCCGGCTCTTCCTCCTGCAGGTAAGTAGGGAAACCCAGGATGGAAACCCCCGGAGCGCAGCGGGCTGGGTCCCCGAGCTCCTGAAGCCTTCGCCCCGGAAGGCGATTCCCCTACTCGGCGATGGCAAAGGTGGAGGGTGCTGGCCCCTCGCCTCCAGACCGCAGAGCGCACGGCCGTCTCCCTGGAAGGGGCGTCAGCGACCCTGGACTCTAAACGCATCCCTTCGCTTGGTTCACCAGGGACCAGAGGAGGACCGAGAGGCCGAGTCCGAGTTGACAGTCACGCAGTTGAAGCAATTGCGCAAGAAGCAGCAAATGATGTTGGAGAAGAAGATGCTAGGGGAAGACTCAGATGAAGACGAGGAGATGGATGCCATTGAAAAGAAGAGAAATACTGCTGGTCAAGATGACGAAATGGGCTGCACCTGGGGAATGGGTAAGAAATCAAACTTGCTACCGAGGTTAATATTTAAAAGTCATTACTACCCTCAGACCTTTTTTATCAAGCAAGTTTTCATGATAGATGGGACAAATACAATTTTCACACGAGGTTACCAAAACCCAGAGAGATGCATTTACTTTTCTGCAATAAAACAATTGAATTATGGGCACTATGGGTTTCTTTTCATTTGTTTTACAAGTTCACTCCCTTGTTGGAAACTCTTCCTTAGCATACAATTAGTTTGGTGTTTTTACCATTTAAAAATATTTTTTTTATTATCGACTTTATCAATGAAAGGGCTGGAACTACATTTAAGCACATAAATGGAATATTATTCAATATAGGATATGACCTTGAATATTTTGTGTGTGTTGTGTAAATATCCAGAAGTGTGAAATATCTCATCGAGAGAGCTGGACCCTTTGCCAGAAGAGCTAGGAATGGGTACTCAGGAGCTAGGAATATGAAAAGATAGAAAAGGCCTTAATATGTTGTTGGGAGGACAGGATTAATATGAAATTACTGTGGTAAATGCCAAATCTAGAAACCATGCTGGAGTAAGGGTTCAGAGAAGAGAGCAATCACTGGGGACTTAGCCCTGCACTGTCCATGGTAGCCACGAGCCACATGTGTTTACTGGACACTCAGTGTGGCTAGTCCAAATCATCATGTGCTGTAAATGCAAAAAACGCACTGGATATCAAAGACTTAGTATGAAAAAAGAATGTAAACTATCTCATTGATAATATTTTTACATTGATAACATGATAGTAATTTCACCCGTCTCTTTTTTAAAAATATACTTTTATTGATTTCAGAGAGGAAGGGAGAGGGAGAGAGAGAGAGATAGAAACATCAGTGATGAGACAGAATCATCGATTGGCTGCCTCCTGCACGGATGTGCCCTGACTGGGAATCGAACCCGAGACCTCCTGGTTCCTAGGTCTATGCTCAGCCACTGAGCCATTCCAGCCGAGCTATGTCCCTTTTTTAATATAGCTACTACAAATGTTAGATTTACACATATGGCTTTTATTATATTTCTGTTGGGCAGCACTGACTTAGATCTTTGGGAAAGTTTATAAGCGGAAGAGTTTTGAGCAGTGACTTGAAGGAAAGAAAAAGTATCCCTTAGGAAGCTGAGCATTGAGAGGGCAGGGTTTGATGATTTTAAGGGAATAATGAATAGACCAGACTATTTGACAGATATGAGAAGTATTAGGAAATTATATTGGAGGCAAAGTATGAGACCTGGAGCTTAGATTTTTTTTTCCATAGAAAATGTGGTAGGTAATTTTGCTTTTAAAACATAGTGATGGGGTGGGGGAGGGGAAGGGCCACAAAAACAACTTGTAACTTGTCACACAATTTAGAAAATCTGAAGATGTCAACACTGGTGGTTTTTTTGGTTGTTTGCTCCACCCCCCCCCTCTTCTTTTCATCACCGATAACTGTATCTTTATGAAGAAAGGAAAGTGGGTATCATTCAGATGGTCTCTTTTTATATTTGATTGTCTTTTCTTTCTCTCCCATGTTCTGTAGGAGAAGATGCTGTAGAGGATGAGGCTGAAGAGAATCCCATTGTTTTAGAGTTTCAGCAGGAAAGGGAGGCCTTTTATATAAAGGATCCAAAAAAGGCTCTCCAAGGTTTTTTTGACCGAGAAGGTATGTAAACAGATTCTGACCCTCCTGGTGGAATGTGTCCACAGCAGTGTCGTTTTCTCGATCTTCAGGTATTTAGAATGCCATATTTTTTTTTTTAAAATATATATTTTATTGATTTTTTACAGAGAGGAAGGGAGAGAGATAGAGAGTCAGAAACATCGGTGAGAGAGAAACATCGACCAGCTGCCTCCTGCACATCTCCCACTGGGGATGTGCCCGCAACCCAGGTACATGCCCTTGACCGGAATCGAACCCGGGACCTTTCAGTCCGCAGGCCGACGCTCTATCCACTGAGCCAAACCGGTTTCGGCTAGAATGCCATATTTTCTCTGCTGTCTTCTTTGTTCGGTGCTTGCCCTTGTGGTCAGTTGTGTCACACTTATTTTGAAAATAGTAAAGTTCTTGTTAGTCTTTCTCAGCTTGGAAAAATGGAAGTTCTTTTTTTCTGACTTGCCTCATTCTTCTTAAGAGATCCTACATTTTGATGGCAGGAGATTGAGCCAACTAGTAATTTTTTTCTTTGTAATTCACCTGATCTTTTGTAATTCTTGGCATGGATTTTGATTTTATAGGATTTAAAAAATAATTCCACAGAGGATTGTTGCATTAGAGATTTGTTGAAGAATATCTAAGTGTGTGTTTGCCTAGATGTATATGTGTGTGTGTGAGTGCATGAATATATATATATATATGAATTGGTTGCATTCTGTGCTTACTATTTATACTTCTAAAAACCAGGCAATTGTGGCAATTTAACAACTTAAGTCTCCAACTTATACAAAAAAGTGAAAGCCACTATGTAGTGGACAAAGCTATGTATAGAGAGTTGATTGTTTTGATTTGAGTTTGCTTTTTTTGTGCCTCAAGCTCATCCTAACTTTATTATCAGACAATAGTCCCTAGGAATGAGGACTGAAATGCTTTTGAAATTTAGTTTTCAGTGTAGTAGGGGAACTTGATATTCTTATTTAACTTTTGTTCTCTTTGTATCAACTAGTAATTTTCAGATCCTGTTAAAATTGTCTTGTCTTTCTTTCTCCCAAAGGAGAAGAATTAGAATATGAATTTGATGAGCAGGGACATAGCACCTGGCTCTGCAGGGTGAGGTATGTTCTCTTCTCATTAATGTCCGTTTCTGGAAAGTGGACAATTTCAGGTTTAATTTATGGTTATAGATAACAATTCAAAAAGTAACTTTAGTTTTAATTTTAGGCTATTCCTGATTTGGGGTCTTGATAGTTTAGTAACACTTATATTACTGAGGGGTGGGGTGGGATGGGTAAGAGGTGGAAAGAAAAGATTCGAAATCTAACCTTGGCAAGATAGAACAAAATGAACCGAGAGTTTGAAAAGCCATCTTAAACCCTTTGTAATACTTTAGCGAAAAAAAAAAAAAAAAAAGAAAAGAAAAAAAAAGCCATCTTAAAAAACATGACTATTACCATAAAATATTAATTATTTTGTGTGAGGATTGGAGCTTAGTGCTGTGCTATAATTTCCTCTAAACCAATGCAGATTACCTGTGGATGATTCAACTGGAAAACAGCTGGTGGCTGAGGCCATTCACTTAGGAAAGAAAAAAGAAGCAATGATCCAGTGCTCACTGGAAGCTTGTCGAATCCTTGATACTTTGGGATTGCTGCGGCAGGAGGCAGGTGAGTAGGAACACTTTTTTCTTAACCAGCTAACTGCCACGATATTTTGAATTTAATTTAAAAAAGTCCACTGCTTGTCTCTATAGATGCTTATGGTGTGCAAATGGTTAAAGGAAAGAAAGAAAGAAAAGAAAAGAGAGGGAAGGGAATTTTAACATAAAAGATAATAAAACCCTTTTTAGGGGGAAAATATAAATTGTACAGACTTCAATGAAGTGAGAAGAAAAATTCCCTATCTCAAACCCTAAGGTAGCCATTGTTTATGTTCTTCTTTCAGACATGTTCTCTGCATACAGATGTGTGTTTTGAACTGGATCCTTTAACAAAAAACAAACACCTGTACACAAATGCAGTTAAATTATTTATCCTCTTTTGTGATTTATTTTTTTAACATAAGAATGTATCATGGAAATTATCCACATCATTACATTGCTTATCTCATTTTAAAAACTGGCACCTGGTCAAGTGCTCAGTTGGTTGGAGCATCATCCTGGGCACCAAAAAGCTTGCGGGTTTGATCCCCAGTTGGGATGCAGAAGAGAGGCAACTGATCAATGTTTCTCTCTGTCTCTCTCTCTCCGTTCCTCTCTCTCTGGGGTTGGAATTTCTGTTTCTTGATTCTCATATGCTCAGATTTCTTGGCTTACTCCTTTGTTTTAGTGGGACACATCCTTCTGTGGTTTCGGCAGGTTAAAAAGGTACAACAGTCGAGGGCATGGATGATGATAGTCTTCAATGGATTTCACATCTTTTCATTTTTCTTGGTTTGCTCTCTTGTTTTGGTGGACATCTCCTAGTGGGTTCCTGAAAAAAGAAAAGATATGTGGCAAGTAAACTATTAAACCCTTCATTCTGAAAATATAATTATTCTAGCTTTACTCTTAGCTAATAGTTTGGTGAAAGAGTTTTCTACAGGAAAGGGGGTACTTCTAAATTTTAACATAACAAGGGGAGTAAGATGGTATAGAGTAGACAAAAAACTAATAGTTACCATAGTCCCCTGTTGATGGGCTTTCCAGATTTTCAGTTAGAAATAATGATGCTTGATTTCTTAGTATAAATTCCTAGAAGAGTAATTGTTGGATCAATATATTTATTGATTTCAGAGAGGGAGAGGGAGAGAGAGATAGAAACATCAATGATGAGAGAGAATTATTGATTGGCTGCCTCCTGCATGCCCCCTACTGGGGACTAAGCCTACAACATGAGCATGTGCCCTTGATTGGAATCAAACCTGGGACCCTTCAGTCCGAAGGCCAACGCTCTATCTACTGAGCCAAACCGGCTAGGGCTGGATCAATATATATATATTTTTAAATATATTTTATTGATTTTTTACAGAGAGGAAGGGAGAGAGAGAGAGAGAGAGAGAGAGAGAGAGAGAGAGAAACATCAATGATGAGAGATAATCATTGATTGGCTGCCTCCTGCACGCCCCCCACTGAGGATCGAGCCCGCAACCTGGGCATGTCCCCTTGACCGGAATAGAACCTGGGACCCTTCAGTCCACAGGCCGACACTCTATCCACTGAACCAAACCAGTTAGGGCAGGTGGTGATATTTTAAGCTGCTTACCTACTTGCCTTCTTTCTTTTTCAAAACTTATTTTATTACCATATATTTTATCTACCTCTAGTATCTCGGAAAAGGAAAGCAAAGAACTGGGAAGATGAAGACTTTTATGACAGTGATGATGACACATTTCTTGATCGGACTGGCCTGGTTGAGAAGAAACGGCTGAACCGAATGAAGAAGGCTGGGAAGATTGATGAGAAGCCAGAGACCTTTGAATCCTTGGCAAGTTTTACTTATAGAAGTAGCTGTGGTAGTTTAATATTTAAATAAAATAATGTATTTAAATTTTTTTTATAATTACAAAAGCAGTAGCATTAAAATCTGGTACTGAGGTATAACGTTTGTGATCTGCAAATTTGATGGCAACAAACAACTAGTCTTACGCAAGTTGGGAAAAAGTTTGGCTTGCTGCTAGAGTCTCTGTCCACCTCTAGATGAATATTGGTCTGTTAATGAACATTCTTTGGATATGTTGTTACACTCCACCTCTATCCCACACACACACACACACACACACACACAAAACAAAAAAATAAAAAGGAAAAAGTTCCACATTGGGACATTCTGAGGTGAAACTGACTTTAGGTTTCTGGCAGTCAAAAATCATGAAAGGAATTTTGAGGAGTATTGTTTGATATTAGTCTTTTATTTGTTGTTGTTGATGTTTAATAGTTTTAAGCAGTGTATCCTTCATGAAATTATCATAAGGTAGCAGGTGTTTTCACTATATTAAGTGATATTCAGAGTTTAAAACATGACCAGCATCTGTCTTTTTGATTCATTATTGAAAACAAATAGCTTGAGCTTTTTCTTTTGATTAAAATAAAGTCTGTGTTCTATACATTTATTCTGTTTAATTCTGAGTTCTTTAATTCAGGAACTAATTCAATTAGAATTAAATAAACAAATGAAAAATGTTAACTCTGTAAGGAACAGATTTAACCAGACTTCGAATTAATCTTCTTAAAACTTATAACAATAGTGAAAATAAGAGGAGGAAGCTACCATATTTTGAAAGAAAAAAAAACATTTGCTAATCCTGTTATTTTGGGCGTCACAGGTTGCAAAGCTGAATGATGCTGAAAGGGAACTCTCTGACATTTCTGAGAGACTGAAAGCCTCAAGCAAAGGTAAGGCAATGACTCAAATGCTTATTGAGTATTGACCATATGTAGTGCACTATACTAGGCACTGGGCTACATTGGTTAATAAGATGTACAGAATATGGAGCCTTTCTAAGGAGCTAGGAAGGACATTATACATTATTTAGTGTAAATTCTCTATTTAATAGATGAAGGGAATGAGGCAAGGTGATGTCCCACAGCCTCCCAGCTATAACCTGTTTCCTTATTCCTAATATCAATAATGTCATTTGTCCAACTCTACGTTAGTGACTTTGGCTGCATTTTACAAATTTGCAACCATCTTTCTAACATGCATTATCCCTTTCCTGACAGCTCTATCTGAGTCAGCATCTCAGGACTCTTTAGATGCATTTATGTCGGAAATGAAATCAGGGAGTGCATTAGATGGTGTGTCCCGGAAGAAACTTCATCTGAGAACTTTTGAATTGAGGAAAGAACAACAGAGACTTAAAGGGTTGATAAAAATTGTAAAGCCAGCAGAGATTCCAGAACTAAAAAAGTAAGTCTTAGTTATACTTGGAGTTTTATTTAAAAAATTTTTTTCTTTGTAATCATTATTCATTTATTTGTGTTTAAAATTTCTAAAATTATTTTTCAATTACAGTTGATATGCAATATTATATTAGTTTCAGGTGTACAACATAGTGATTAGACATTCATATAATTTATAAAGTGCTCACAGTGATATATACTTGGAATCTATATAATAAAAGCCTAAGCAACCATTACAGTGGAACTCCCAGAATGACCAGTCGCTATGATGTGCACTGACCACCAGGGGGCAGATGCTCAACACAGGAGCTGCCCCCTGGTGGTCAGTGCGCTCCCACAGGGGGAGCACCGCTTAGCCAGAAGCCGGGCTCACAGCTGGCAAGTGCGGCGGCCATGGCAGGAGCCTCTCCCGCAGTAAGGAGTGAGGGGTCCCAGACTGCGAGAGCCCTAGACTGTGAAAGGGATGTCTGCCTGCCGGGGATCAGGCCTAAGCTGGCAGGCGGACATCCACCGAGGGGTCCTGGACTGCGAGAGTGCGCAGGCCGGGCTGAGGGATCCTCCTCCCCCTCCCTAGTGCACAAATTTCATGCATTGGGCCTCTAGTTTTAAATAAGCATGTTTGCATAGATAACATTTTGAATTATATTTTTATCTTCTTAGATAATTATTTTTGAATAGACATAGAATATAAGAAACACTTTAAAGCACAGAAAGCAGTCGTTTCATAGAGTAACTAAAAACTCATTTAATTTGTGAACTATAGACTCCTACAGATTTTTAGAGGAAACTATTAATACCTGTTTCATTGGAAGGCTCTGAATTTTATACTTCATCTTTTAGTGCAGAGTAAACTTTTTAAAGAGCAATGTGTGCAAAAGGCCCATTTCCCTAATGTGTAAAGACTAATGAATGATAAAGAGACAACCATCTACCCAAGAGAAAAATGGGCAAAGGTTGTCAACTGACAGCCACTGAAAAAGAAATACAAATAGCTCTTAATTACATAAAAAGATGCTCAACCTCACTCACAAGAGAAATACAAATACTATAATGTAATACCATCTATGATTTTAAAACCACAGGTGAATACAGACTATTTAAATTCTTTTTTTCTGAATTAAATTTATTGGGGTGATATTGGTTAATAACATTACATAAGTTTCAAGTGTACAATTCTGTTACACATGATTTGTTTATTGCATAGTGTGCTCACACAGATAGTCATTTTAATGCCTGTATCTCTTTTTAAAAAATATATATTTTATTGACTTTTTACAGAGAGGAAGGGAGAGGGATAGAGAATTAGAAACATCAATCAGCTGCCTCCTGCACACCCCCTACTGGGGATGTGTCCACAACCAAGGTACATGCCCTTGAACGGAATCGAACCCGGGACCCTTCAGTCCGCAGGCCGACGCTCTATCCACTGAGCCAAACCGGTCAAGGCTAATGCCTGTATCTCTTATTCCTAAGAACCAGTTGACAACAGTTTAATAAAAATACTTTTTAAAAATGGGTAATTTCTTCCTTTAAAAGGGGAAAAAGCATAATCCCCTGAAGTTGATTCTATTGTGAACTGATTTTGGGGAGATTATTAGAAGAGATTAACCCAAATCCATTTGCTGACATCCAGAAGATTTTTGAGTAATTTGTAAATAAGATTTCGAGATTAATTTTTCCCAGAGTTGGCTAGTGTGTGTGTGTGTGTGTGTGTGTGTGTGTGTGTGTGTATGTGTGTGTGAGAGAGAGAGAGAGAGAGAGAGAGAGAGAGAGAGAGAGAGAGAGATCCAGTCTTTTTTTTTTCTTTTCCTTTTATAGAACTGATGGGGGTGACACTGTTTTCAGGTGCACACTTTTACAACACATAATCTGTACACCACCCCAAGTCAAGTCTCCATCCTAGTCTTACAACTTGACAATATTTTTAAAAGATTTATTCTATGTGGTCTCAACAAATATTCAAAATGTTGAGTAGGTTGTTTTAGAAATAAGCAACTCATAGTAAACAGAAACCAGGTGGGCATCTCAAAAAGTGGTATTGCCTAGATGGGTTCATTCACTTAGAAAGGTAGTTAATTACAGAAAGTTTTTTCCCCTTTAGGTCAGTGTTGTCCGGTCAGCACCCAGTAATCACATATGATATTTAAATTACATAAGATTCAAATGTCAGTTTCTCAGTCACCCTAGGCAATTTCATGTGCTCAAGAGGCACATGTGACTAGTGGCTACTGTATTGGACGGCACAGAAATAGAACATTCCCATCAATGCAGAAAATTCTATATTGAACAGTGCTGCTTTAGATTGTCAGTGTTTATTCATGCCCTCACTACTGTACAAAACATGCACTTGATGCTGGGTGCATTGCATAGATGAATATCTACATATTGAGAGGCACCTCTTTTTAAAAAAATATATATTCTTGCTGATTTTAGAGAGGAAAGGAGAGGGAGGGAGAGAGAGAGAGAGAGAGAGAAACATCAATGATGAGAGAGAATCATTGATTGGCTGCTTCCTGCATGCCCCACATTGGGGATCGAGCCTGCTGCCCTGGCATGTGCCCAACCAGGAATCAAACCGTGACCTGGTTCATAGGTCCATGCTTAACCACTGAGCCATGCTGGCCAGGCTGCTATTCTTTTTTGAGGGGAGGTGCGGGGGTGGTGGGGAGACTATTTTTTTCTTCTTCTACTTTCTACAATATCTTCATTTTGCCCTTCCTCAGCTTTACCGTAGTGGGCTTAGCTTTTATGACGTTCTCAAGCCAATGAGAACATTGACAAACTCATCATTGTTGGGTCTCTTATTATGTTCTTGTCAATACTCACTACATAGGATATCCTGCCTCCCACCACACACACACACACACTTTTTTTTTTTAATCAACTGTGCTCAGAGTTGTGTGGTTATAAGTGTGGACTCCAGGTAAGTAAGGTACTTTGAGTCCTGTTTAGATGTTGGTGAAAATAGGGCTTTACACCATGGATCCATCTCCTGCCACGTAGTGGGGGTGGGATCATCTTACACATTGCCAGTGACCTTTGTACTGTAAGCATCATTTTATGAATATGAAATCATGTAGCATGGTGTAAATTACTAGACTGAGGTAGGAGCCGGAGCCTCTTGTCCTTAATAGCTCTGTATTTGACTATCTGTAGTGCCATTGTCCATTCAGACTCTGCTGGCCTGAAGTCCTCTTTCATATGCGGAAATTTTTGATTTGCTAAATGTTTCTTTGTCAGTGTCATTGTGTTTTTAGATAAATTCTTGGCCTCACCGGAATAGATGTGTATAATTATTCTTTCTTTCTAGGACTGAAAGTCACACTATAGATGCTGAAAACAAAGCTAAAAAGCTTACATTGCCTCTCTTTGGTGCCATGAAAGGAGGAAGCAAATTCAAATTAAAAACTGGGACAGTAGGGGTAAGTTGTGGGTCAAGGTGTTAAACTTCTAGCTTTTGAGTTATCTGAGCTAATTTTTCTCTTTTCAAAGTTCAAATGACTCATTTCATAGAATGAGTCATTTTTTTTTTCATAGTAATGTGGAAAAGGGCTGTGAACTTGGTATGATCACATCTTTCCCAGGTCTTGGCTCTTGGATTTTTTCTCTTCAGTTTAGGGTTATCAAGAATTAATGAAAAAAAAAAACAAAAGAAAGAAAGAAAAAAAAACTCAAAAAAGAAAAAAAGAATAAAAAAGAAATTTAAAAAGAGAAAAACAAACAAAAAAAATGAATTCTTTTATGCCAATCAGTTTGCATGTAACTGATTTATAAATTAGAATACCAGTGGACTAATATGTGATGACTATTACATTTAAGAAAGGGTCTCCTGCATTAAATGCTTCTCTCCAGGCTCAGCTAACACTTGTTAGTAGCATAGTCTATGCACCTGGCTCTGTCATGTGGTTTTTCCTTTATTTAATCCTTCCAAAACCTTGTGATATGTGGGAATTATTACCTCTCACTGGGAGGAAACCGGGTCAGAGAGGTTACATATAAGATTACATCATTAGTAAGTAATTGGACGCAGTCAGATTCAGGTCTTCTGACTGTTGAGTTTGTGATCTTTCTACTATTCTCTAATAGTTCACTCATGTATATTTTTGTTTTAGGTACATCCATCCCTATTTGTAGTTTCAGCTTTTAAAAGATTTTCATCAACCCAAAGAGCTACACCTTGTGTTTTAGTGTGTTAGGGCTGCCATAACAAAATACCACAGCCTGGGTGGCTTAAACAACAGCCATTTATTTTATCACAATTCTGGGGGCTAGGAGTCTAAGATCAAGGTGCCAGCAGGGTTGGTTGGTTTCCTCTGAGGCCTCTTTCCTTGGCTTATAGAAGGCTGCCTTCTTGCTGCCTCTACATGGTCATCCCTCTGTGCATGTGCACCTCCCTTCTTATATTGGATTAGGGCTCCATCCTTATTTTTACTTAGTCACCTCTTTAAAGATCTCATCTCCAAATATAGGTACATTCTGAGGTACTGGGGATTGGGACTTCAACATATGAATAGGGGGTACCTAAGTCAGCCAACAATTAGGGAAAACTGCCCTCTGGTGGCAGAGGTCTGAAGTCCTACCCATATGTTCTGAGTGAGTATGTGGTTTCCCAATCTTCGATGGAAGCTTTTCTGTCTTGTGTGTGTTAGGGGTGGGGTGGGGTGGGGAGGGAGGGGGGAGGATACTTAGGCTTTAGTTAGAAGAAAACCCTTGACTAAAAAGCTCTCCTTAGATGATTACTGAAATAAATCCTTTGTTTAAAACATAATATACCCAACATATACTTTGGTACCTTCTCTCTATTCCTTAAGCTGTGATCTACTTTTTCTAATAATTTTATTGAAAGTTCTTGCCCTGACCTGGTTGGTGGCTCAGTTGGTTGGAGTGTTGTCCCATACACCAAAAGGTTGTAGGGGTTCAATTCCTGGTCGGGACACAAACCTAGTTTGTGGTTTTGATCCCTGGTCGGGGCATATACAGGAGGCAATCGATTGATGTTTCTCTCTCACATCAGTGTTTCTCTCCCCCCCCCCCCCCCAAAAACAAAACAAAACAAAATATATATATAAGAATAGTTGGCCTTATTCTTCAAGAAATGCCTTCCTCGAACCTATTTTACTTACATGTCTTATTTCCTTGAAATTGTGTTAGATCTAAGATGAAAAGATTGTTTTGGAATCACTGATTCATTTCTTAGAAATGTGTGTCTGATTTACTCCCTAGAAGGTTTTGTAATGAATTAAGATCCTTTAACATCATAAGTGGGTAACAGGACAGAATTCCTGTAGCTGATACTCACCTGGAATAAATGCTTTAGTTCTTTACATGCTGTTTCCAGTGTTTCATACTTAATATTCTTTGACCTAGAAACTAACAAAAATACTCGTTAAGGGTTCATAGATGGATAAAATTTCAGGTGAAAGTCTCACTTCCAGCAAACTTCTGCAGGGTTTATCAGCATATTGAGATTAGACATTCTAACATTGAGCTTAACTCTCTGGAGAGATTTGTTTCTTTCTCATTATGTAGAACAACTTGTTCAGGGTTTTGTTTCCCTTACAGAAGTTACCCCCCAAGCGTCCTGAACTCCCTCCAGCTCTAATGAAAATGAAGGATGAGCCTGAAGTGGAAGAGGAGGAGGAGGAAGAGGAAGAGGAAGAAGAGAAAGAAAAGGAGGATCAGGAAAAGAACAAAGTGGAGGCTGGAAGCAGTAGGCTACAGCAGAAGAGAGGGCCAGAAGAAGCAGGGCAGGAGATGAGTCCTCCCATTGATCTCACGTGTTCTAAAGAAACAAAACAGCTTGGTAAGGTATTTCTTCATATAATGCATTTGAGTTAATTGTGGGTAGCTTTGAAAAAGCAGAGCTAGTTCTTGCCTGTGCACGTTTTGACTTTGCAATACTTTGTGATATGTGATACAACTGATTCTGTAAACATGCTTTCTTTAACTGCCAGTCATTTTTTATCCTCATTGCAAAATAAGGGCAGGTATGTTCAGTCTGTTCAATTATGGAAAATTGAAAGCTATAGAATCTGAAACTCTGGCTACTGTGGTCAGTCCTGAGCTGTTGCCACTATATGATTGGAGAGCAGTGGAATATGGTAGATGGTGAGTCCTGGTCAGGTGGTCTCAAGACAAGCCTCCCCTTACTCATTTGTCACCCATCCTAAAGCAGATGCTAAGCATAATTATACCCACTGGACATACTTCTCAGGAAGCATCACGACATTCATTTTTTTGTCCATGGTGCCTAGCAGAGAACCTGCATATAGCATTTACCCACCACAGCAAAGTTTGAAGAAAAAGGGAATTGATTGGTTTTTAAAAGTATTTTCTTCAGTTATAAAAGGCATTTATGCTCACTTAGAAACTGAATCATACATGAAAGGCCAAAGAAGAAAATAGAAATCGCCCATGATCCCATCCTGAAAGATGATTGTTTATCTTTTTAGTATCCTCTTATCCCTGGTCCACTGCAGGGGTTATTTTACTACAGGTTGGCCAAACTGCTTAGCAAGATTGAGTCTGCACAGAAAATAGGGAGCAAGGGGGGAAAAAACACCAAGAACTGGTATTAAATGTGTGTGAGAGTGTGTGCATGTCTTGTCTGCATAAAACACCAGGCCTGGTATGGAGACCTTTTCTTGAATCACCTTCAGTTGTTTAAAAAATTACCATTTTCTTCTCTGAGAGAGGTCTTTTTTTTGCATTCTCCTTTACAGTGGGGCCTTGACTTACGAGTTTAATTCGTTCCGTGACGGAGCTCGTAACTCAAATTACTCGTATGTCAAATCAAAAAGTGAACGAGTGAGACACGTGATGCTGGGCTGATGTTGTGGCGTTCACTGTGACGTTCGCTGAGCCAACTAGCGGTGGGGTATCTGAAGCTGGCAAGTAACCCGAATTTTAGCTCGCAACTCAAAGCGAAAAATCGGCCAAGAGACGGCTCGTATCTCGAAAAACTCGTTAGTTGGGACACTCGTAAGTCAAGGCCCCACTGTATTTAGTTATTGGCAAAATGCTTAGCCTTTTCAAAAATGGTTCTTATATTTACTTTTTATAACTCTGGTCTTTGGTCCATACAGCAGAAAGGGGAAAAGTTAGTATTGTACTTTTGTATTTTGTTTGTTTGTTTGTTTAAAGGACCAAAGCAAATATGTGTGTGTAAAAATAGCAAACTTTAAATTTGGTTTATAAGATACATTAATTAGTAAATCTGTAGCTGTTAGAATTACTTTAGGCCTTTTTATTTGTTTGTTTAACAACATTGGGATCATATTGTACATGCTATTTTATAATCTGTGTTTTAAACTATACTTTAAAAATGTGGTTCAATAAGGGACATAGTGGTCCATTACATGCATGTGCCATAACTTATTTAATCAACTCCCTGTTGTTAGACAGGGAAGGTATCTGTTAATTTTGCTATTTTAAACATACTTGTATATAATAAAATCTTAGTGCTCATCTCTGATTATTTTCTTTGAATATGTTCCTGGAAGTAGAATTTCTAGGATATGTACATTTCAAGGAATATGTACATTTTTAAGGCTTTGGTAAGTATTGCTAAAAGTTTTATCTTAACAGTGGCCAGTTTTTAAAATGGAAAATTGGTGATTCTATGTTAGACATCTAGAGGCACATTTAGCTAATGATACTAAAACTGGATGATTGTGTATTTACTTTCCTTGCTTCTGTTTTTGTTTTCCTGGTTCCCCACCAGGAATTAAATAATAACAATATGCTTTGGTTTTGCCTTTTATAGAAAACAGGTCTCAACTCAGCCAAGTGGAACAGAATAAAGATGATCAAGACACTAGTGAAACAGCTGCATCACGTGAGGAACCCTCAGGCAAGTAGACAGCCGACTCCTTTGCTGCTCTTCACACAGGCAGCTAACGGATGTCCCAGAGGAGGGGTGGCAGCTGACCTGAGGCAGCACAGAGAATGACACTGGGTGGATGCTGCTGCCGGGCCCTGGAGAGAATTGGAATATATGAGAGGTTTATGTTTGATACCATCCCATTTGTCTTTCTTTTCCTCTGGCCATGCAAAGCCCTCCACAATTTTACTTTTCCCCAAATTGAATGTGTGCCTATCATGGGAGTGATTCCAAAACTATTAAAAAGAAATCGGTTGACAGTTTGGCCTAGTCAAAGGACTTTTTTCTGGTTTTCTACTGCTTTTAACTGTAATGGTTAAACTGTGGTAAGTAAAGTCAGCTCCATTTTCCTTCACCTATTCAAATGGAGTGATTATATTCAAGTTTGTAGAATAGCTTTAGGATTTGAAAACTAGGGTTATTAGTGAAGGGGAAATTATCTTAATATATAGTCTTTACAATAGTAGAAGGAATTTTTGAGAATTTGATTGGTACATGTTTTCTTCAATAAATATAATGCTCTCATGGAAAGAATGTTTTTTCTATTTATTTTGAAATAGCTATTGCCTCTTTTTTTTTTCTTTTCCTTAAATTAGTATCAAAGAATGAATATGGGAAAAACAGAGATGAATTGAAGAAAAAGAAAGCTCCTGGTCCAGGCAAAGTAAGTGCTTTAGTCATAATCTTCACTTCTCTGGAAGTAAAAATGAATCCCCTTGTCATGGACCACATCCAAACGAATGAATCTTAAGGGACTGTCTTAGCAGAGTTCCCAACTGCCTTATATCCCCTCTTCTGGAAGCCTGGGCTCTATTTTTATTTTTGAGCGTTTACTTTTTGAGTTCTCTATTCTTATCTCCATCTACCCTGCTCCTTAGAACTGCTCACATATTTTTTTATTAATTTGTGAATCTTCATATCCTAGTATGCCATACAAAGTCACTTGAGTAATATATTCTTATTTTCCTCCTTTTATTTCACAGAAGGTAGGATGTAATGTACTGCATTCTGCATCTTATTTTTTTGTTGTTAATCCTCACCTGAGGATATTGTTTCCATTGCTTTTCAGAGAGAGTGGAAAGGAGGGAGGGATGGAGAGAGAGACAGAGGAGAGAGAAACTGATGTGAAAGAGACACATCACTTGGTTGCCTCTTGCATGCACCCCAACCGGGGATCGAACCTGCAATCCAAGTATGTGCCCTTGACTGGGAATCGAGCCTGCAACCCTTTGGTGTGCAGGCCAACACTCTAACCATTGAGAAACACCGGCCAGGGCTACATCTTGTTTGTTTTTTAAGCTATCATGGAAATCACTGTTTATGAGTACACCAAGAGCTTCCTACTGTATGAATCTACTCTATTTAACCAGCTCCCTGTAGACAGGCACTTGTGTTGTTTCCAGTCTTTTATTACATCAGTGCTATAAATAATCTTGTATATACATAATTTTGTATGGATATAGTAAGTTCCCAGAAATGAGATTGCTGGGTTGAGTGGGGAGGTCCTTAAGACCACCCTCAGGCTAGGTAATTCACAAGAAGCCTCACAGGACTCAGCATGTGGTTGTACTCACAGCTGTGATTTACTGCAGCAAAAGTATATACCAAGCACAGTCAGCAAAGGGAAAGGCACATGGGGTGAAGTCTGGGGCACAAAATTCCTAAGGTCCTTTTCCATGTGTGTAATTCCCCTGACAACGAGTTGTGACAATTTGTGAAATGTTGCTAACCAGGAAACCTCATTAGAGACTCAGTATCCACTCAGTATCCAGGGTTTTTATTAAGGACTGAGATCACATAGGCTCACCCCAGGACTGGCATGTACCCAGATTCCATTCTCCCAGAAGGAAAGCAAGTGTTCAGCATCAGTCACATTGTTTTTACTAACAGTTTAGGCACAGTGAGCCGCTCTTATCAGTTAGGATAGTAGGAACCTTCCTGATATCCAAGTTCCCAGATGCCAGCTAAGAGCAACTTGCAAACAGGTCTTTCAAAGGATAACCATCAAGTCAGCTATGCTAATTTGTTCCTGTACTTAGATCAAAAGGCAAATGCCAAATTTCCTCTACAGGAAAGAACTCAGACCTGTGTTAACTGCCCCTTTTAAAAAACATCACTTCACTCTCTCTGAAATCAGCTCGTTGATGCTTTACAGGGAAAAAAATAATCAAGGTTCAGAGAGAGAATGCTCCCATTTTTTTATTACATATATCAAGATCATTAATGGGAACTGTTCTCTCTTTGTTGTTGTTTTTTAAAAATAGATTTTTATTGATTTCAGAGAGGAAGGGAGAGGGAGGGATAGAAACATCAATGATCAGCTGCCTCCTCCATGTCCCATGTGGGGATTGAGCCCGCAACCTGGGCATGTGCCCTGACCTGGAATCAAACAGTGACCTCCTGGTTCATAGATTGATGCTCAACCACTGAGCCACTCCGACTGGGCTGTTCTGTCTTAAAAATATGTATATATATTTTTTTATTGATTTTAGAGAGAGAGAAAGGGAGAGGGAGAGAGAAACTTAACATACAACCTGGGCACGTTCTGACAGGCATAGGACAATAATTCTTAGAGTTAAAAAATTTTTTTTAAAGAGTTAAAAAATTTTGAATAAAAAAACCCGTCTTTTCTTTCCAGCTTCCACCAACACTTTCCTCCACATATCCAGAAGATGACCCAGACTACTGTGTGTGGGTCCCGCCTGAAGGTAGATTGTTCTTACTTTTCTTTTCCTCTAAGATTTAGTTATGTACATGTATGAATATGTAATATATAGGGCCGGACAAAAGTAGGTTTACAATTGTAATACAAATAAATAATACAATACTTAATAAATAATAACACAAGAATAAAATAAGAATAGTCGCCTTTTTTCTCAAGTAGGATATCATAGAAATAAGTTTATCCTTTTAATCAACCCTTTCTTTTCATACTATACAAAATTTATATTAGAAAACGTTGTTGAGATGTTTTCCAAATAAGGCAGAAAGGGGTGTTATTTGGGGTTTCCTACAATGAAATATTTTCTAATTATGTCACTTTGAATGCTTATTCATATAAATGTTTTTCTTATTCCAGATAAGGCAAACAATGTAATTTACAAAATTGGAAGCATTCTGTGCCTTGCTCTTTTGCACTTATCACTATATAGGGACTCTTCCATAGTTATTTATAGAGGTGTGTGTATGTATGGTTGCATAGTTCTCTTTTATGGTATGGATATACCTTTATTTATTTAATGAATGTTTGCTGTGTTTCCATTCTTTTGCCATTACAAATAACTCTGCAATAAGTAACCTCTAACATGGAATTTTACAAGTGCAGAGCTACATGTGTAGAAAAATATTCATAAAAATTACATGCTGGATCAGAGGCTATGAACATTTTTTTTTATTGATTTCAGAGAGGAAGGGAGAGGGAGAGAGAGATAGAAGCATCAATGATAAGAGAGTATCATTGATCGGCTGCCTCCTGCACACCCCCCACTGGGAATTGAGCCTGCAACCCTGACATGTGCCCTTGACCTGAATCGAACCCAGATCCTTCAGTCTGCAGGCTGATGCTCTATCCACTGAGCCAAACCACCTAGGGCTAAAGATATTATAAATCGCATTCTATAGACATTGTGGCCATTTACATTCATACATATATCCTTACGGCCATATAGAAGATTCTTGTTTCCCCATATGCTCATCACAGGTTGCTTTTTCTGTGGATTGGGTTTCTAATATATTAGTAATTAATAGAAATTCACGTATGCTCTTTTGTCTGCTAATGTTAGGGTAAAGTGAAAAGAGGACCATATTTTGAAATTGTATGCAAAAAGTCAAATGTCTATGGCAAAAGAAACCTTTATGTGCTTTGTGTCTTACTTTTTGGTTCACTGATGTCTTTTCTTTTCCCTCCTGACCTTGGAAAATTGAATGTCTTCCTTTCTTTTTTTTATACTCTGTTGTAGGTCAAAGTGGAGATGGCAGGACCCATCTTAATGACAAGTATGGCTACTAATTGCTTCAGAATCCTAAAGGAAGACCTTGCGGACCATGTGATATGGGATATTTAGGATAACATGTCAAGTTGAATGTCCAGAGGATTTCAGATGATCATTTGTAAAATCTGGTGATTGGCCTTCTCCCCTATCCTGTTGGCTTCCTAAATTTATCTACCCATCTGATTTTCTTGAATTTGATATTTATGTTTAAAAGTGTTTGTGTATGTATGTAAAAAGGAACCATATATTTTGAGACTTAGTAAAGTAAGAGACATGACTATGCTAAAGTGAGATGGTGAAGATGGCTCATGTTTGTTTCAGGCCACACGTCTTTCATTAAGTTTTAGGGCCTGTGCTTTTCCCGAGCGGTGGGGTGCTTCTGGCGGTTAGGCCCCAGGATTCACTGATGTTGCCTCCTCAAAGAGTGTTGAAATATAAGGTCACGCATAGATGTGACCCTGGGGGTCCCTGTCCTTCTGGGAACTAAAAAATAGATGCACAATGGGGGTTTCTTACTCCCTCCCACTGTAATCCTCCTGCCAGGTTTGAGAACAGACCTGGACTTACCAGGACCCGGTTCAGAACCATAGCATACCTCATGCACAGTCCTGATAAAAACTCAGCCCTCTGAATGTCCTGGACTCTGACCAATCAGATTTGTTACTCCTCCAGTGGAAAGGTGCAAATAAGGTCACAGAATGAAAAGCTGGATGTGTCTTGCCCAATGTGGGGCTTCTCACCTCTGTGGAGAGAGGAACAGAAGTTCCTTTCTCTCTGGAGGCATGAAGAAATGCGAGAGGATGCCTTATCTCACCCCACTGCCACCCCCATCATTAACGCCTGACTTCTACAGGAAAGGAAAGCCTAAGCGTGGAAGCAGGTAGAGAGCCTGTGGACTGGGCTGGAGGCAGATACACTGAGCAGGCAGGAGAGATGCTGTGGCTCAGCAAGAGAGTGGGCAGGGATGATGCTTTCCTCATAGGGAGCAGACGTACATGAGGTGGGCAAGACGCAGTAAGAAGAAACTTTAGTTACCCTGACAGATGTGAGAAGTCTGGTCTGCTAAGAGTGAGAAGTCTTTCATTTCTCAAAAAACAATATCACCTGGCCAGTGTGGCTCAGTGGTTGAGCATGGACCAGGAGGTCATGGTTTGACTCCTGGTCAGGGCACATGCCTGGGTTGTGGGCTCAATCCCCTGCCCTGGTCAGGGGGCATGCAGGAGGCAACCAATCAATGTATCTCTCTCACATCATTATCTCTGACTTTCCCCCTCCCTTCCACTCTCTCTAAAAATCAATGGAAAAATATCCTGGGGTGACGATTAACCAAAAAAGAAAAAAAAAAAGAAATGCTTGCTGAGTACCTGCTATAAATATTTTCTCTGGAATTGTCCTAATCTAGGATAGGAAGTATGAAGCCGCACCATGTCCTGGTAGCCCAAGCCTTTACTCATTACTAACTTCATTGGCGTAGCTCTTGTGGGAAATGTGACACAATTCCTAACAACTTATGAAACCATTAGTCACAGGCTGGGCATCTGTTGCTTTACCATTGACATACTGCCACCTCGTGGATAGGGTGTGACAAGTGACCAGCAGCTGTGGCTGGTTCCTGAGAGTGGGAGCCAGAGGGAAGCCTGCCAGTCCTGTGGCAGTCAGAAGCAGGAATCCAAGCCCCTGGTGGGCTGACTTCCCATGCAGGGTTTGGACCCAAGCAGGTTTGATGGGACTGCTGGGAAATGACATAAAACTCTCCTTGACCTTTGGGAGGCAGGTCACAGCGTCAAACCGGTATGGTGTCTTCTTGTGACAGGCTTTTTGATCTTGAGATGCCTCACTTGATGTGGGCATTGAGAACAGTTTCAAGATTTCTTCTCTGCAATCTGAACAGACTGCCTTGCTTTGGTTTTAGAGGTTTGGCACAACTATAGAAGGGTGAGAATGAGACTTCCAGTCCATGGGAGACCAGAAATCTCTCCCCCCCCAGTTGGATCTGGCTTTGATGATGCAGGTTGGTGGGCTCAGTGTGTGAGGAGATAGTGGTTCCCACCGAGGGTAGCTGCACCTTCTTCGTCCCCCCAGTCAATCTGAACAGGTTCTCTGTGTAGAGATTTTAGAATTTATCCCTCTGCATCGCCCACTGGCCTGACCCACGCTCTGCACAACGCTGACTGCGCACAGATCTCTCTTCCCCTTATCTGCCTCCTCCCTGAAGGAGCCTAAAGTACATCTGAATTAGCCTAAAGTGCATCCTGAGCAGAATCCTTTGATCTGAAAGCTCAAAGTGTTTCATTATCCAGAGAGTGAGGTCTAAATTCACTTGAGGCTTTCAAATCCCTTATCATAGGGTTTCTGTACTTTTTAAAAATAATTTATTTTTCAATTACAGTTGACATACAATGTTATATTAGTTTCAGGTATGTAACCCAGTGATTGGACATTATATAACTTACTAAGTGGGTCACCCCATAAAACTAGTGCCTATCAGATACCATACATAGTTATTACAATATTATTGACTATATTCCCTATGCTGTACTCTATATCCCTATGACTATTCTGTAACTACCAATTTGTACTTAATCCCTTCACCTTTTGGGTTCCTATACATTTTTGTTTGTTTGTTAATCCTCTCCCAAAGATATTGTCCCATTGATTTTTAGGGAGAGTGGAAGAGAGAGGGAAAGACAGAGAGAAACATTGATGTGAGAGAAACATTGATTGGTTGCCTCTTGCATGAGTCCTGACCAGGGTCTAGGCCAGGGAGGAGCCTGCAACCAAGGTATGTGCCCTTGACTGGAATCGAACCGAGGACCCTTTGGTCTGCAGGCGGACGCTCTATCCATTGAGCCAAATTAGCTGGGATGGTTCCTGTACTTTTTGATCATCATAACCACCCCCTCATATGCCCTTGTCCTTCCTTTCTGCCACCTGACCAGGTGTACCTGATATTGTAATGCTAATAATTTGCCCCAAACACTTTTGCTTTTAGTTTCTGTTTTCTGTTAATCCTTGCTGTATACATGACCTTGAGCCTTGGTTTCCTTGTCTATTGACTAGAGAAAATAGTACCTATCTCATAACATGGAGCTGGATTAAATAACTGATGTAGCTACACAATCCTTAACCATGCTGGGCACATAAACAGCTCCCCAACATGTAATTATTAGTATCATGTCTGCTAGGTAAGGCTTTACTCATTTTCAAAGTCCAACTTGAGTGACTCTACTTTGAGGAAACCCCGATTCCCGTGGTTGTTGCCTCTCCTTCCCCACCAGCCCTGTAGCATGCTATTTCTACTTCCATGATAGCCCTTAGGCGACTTGCCGGGTGTCTACTAAATGATATATGTGATTAGGTTATTTATGCTTGTAGCATTTATGAGTTGGGGACAGGAACTATATATCTTATTTTGTACCCACCTGCATTGCACCCTATGGCATCTACCAGTTCACAAAACAAGTGCTCAGTTAACTGTTGCTTTAAAAGGGTTGGAGGGCAGGTTCTAGTCCTGGCCCTCCTACCCTGGGATTTTCTAGGCAGAGAGGGAAGAAGGGACATCTTCATTTCCAGACAAGCTTCAGTTCCAGTCAAGGAACTGAACATGTTAGCGTCGTTAATGCAGACAGAGGCCTGGATTTTTGTCCTACTTGGGCAAAACCCTGTGGAACTGCCCCTTCCCGTCAAGGAGCTCTGGACTCCAGCAGCTGCCTTTAATTGGGCTGTAAGCCCTCTGCCAGCCCTGGAAAATCTTGATCTTGAGGGTTGGCTCTGGTTTCCCTTAAAAAGTCACTGCAGCTATTGCAGGGAGTTGCCACCAGAGGGCAGCAAAGATACATTACTATGCAAAAACTTGGCCATGGGGTGGGAAGCTAGTAGACATGTTTCAAAGCAGAAAGAATGAGAATCCGAATAAAAGCAGGTTTCTGAAGGAGTGAAGGGCAGCACGCTGGTGCAGCTCACCATCGTCTTCATAGGCCCAAGACCTGGAAGCAGCAAGTTAGGGACACTGGTCAGGCCCATACGGTCTCCCCAAATCTCTCCCCAACCTATTTCTGGTAGTTTTCACTGGAGAGAGTCATTCTGCAGTCATAATGCAAATACTCTATTCAGGAGTTTGGGCATTGCCTATCTAGTACTTACACACTATATTTTAGCTTTATGGTCTTTTACAGAGCATTTTCACTCCCATTTCTCCCTTTATTGAGGTATAATTAGCAAAAATTGTACTGAATTGAGGTGCAAAACTTGATGTTTTGATATATCACACCCATTTAGAAGATCTGAATCTCCTGTTGTCTTAAAAGGTAAAAAGAAGGAATACTATCATCTCTGTTTAAGGACACGGGCTCAGAAACATGAAGGGGCTTGTTCAAAGGCGAGTTGGTGGTGGGACCAAGTCTAGTTTCTCTGATTCCAGACCCTTTGCTTATTCTTCTAGTTTTCAGTTGTTTGTGTTTGTAACCTTTGTTTTTAAGAGCAAGGACTCATCTGATTCATCTTTATACCTTTGAATGGTGCCTCCTTAATCTTTAGGGTTGTGACTGGGTATGTTGTATAAGGCCTTGCCCCTTAGGAGTTGGATTCTGTGATGTCTCTCTTATCCTCCAGGATTCAGTGATTCGGTGATTTGGAGGCACAGCCCTAACAACAACAGTGATGGCCCCGAGCGATCCTGCTGGCTGAGCATCTCTACACGGCGGCCACTTAGTGACTGCCAGCCTGTGAAGGTGCGTTCTTAGTCATGCAGGTGGGTGCAGGGCAACGGGCAGTTTCTCAAAGTGGGCACCAGTCTCCCCGGTGTTACAGGAGTTGACTTAGGGGAGGAGGATGAAAATGTTCAGTTTTAGCAATGATACATACACTAGTACATACATTATTATTTACACACATACACACATGTGTTGCTTAGAACGAGGTCAATTTTCAAAGTGAATTTATTTAAAGAAAAAAAACATTAAGGAAATAATAGGAGGCTGCTATGCAACAAGGCAAAAGTATGAAGCAGGTTTACCAGTGACTGAAGTTTGAGGAACTGTGGTGAGGTGGGAAGATGTCACTAGAGTCATAAAACTAATTTCAAGTTTGGCTCTGACCCTTAAGCCATGTATCCCTGAGTTGCTGACCTGTTTTCTCATCTGTGAAGTCAAAAGAATTCTCACACTCCTTACCTCCAATGAGAACAAATGAGAGCATGCTGATGCCTGGGAGCCCCTGTGCAAATGTCCGGTGGTGCTAACATCCGATTCCCTCTTTTACCCAGGTCCATCCAGGACCTACTCTTTATCGCTACAGTGGATGCCTTCCATTTCCCAGGATCCCTAGCATCCAGCTCAGTTGGTTGCCCACACCTGGGCCTGCCACACTGAGCATGGGGAGGAGAGGTGTTGGAGAAGGCCTGGAATCCATGTGGGAACAAGTCCCAACGGTACATGTCACTGTTTGCTTTGTCATCCTGATTTAATGACCTCATACAAGGAAGGGAGGGAGCAGAAGGAGCTGTTCACTTCAGATACCTAAGGAGGTTTCTGACATCTACTGTTTTCT
>NW_005871333.1:974483-978058 GCF_000147115.1 Myotis lucifugus
CCAGGCTGTGATTTTTAAGGTCTGAGCTAATCTAGAAGTGAAGGAGAACAGCACCTCCCACAGCTGGTCAGACTCTGCAGAGCTGTGGAGCAAAGGGCCTGCAGCGGGCAGCGGGCTCCAGAACACACGGCGCTGTCCCCAGGTTCTCACCAACGTTAGTGCTGCGTGGATGAGGGCTAAGGATTGGCACGTCACCAGTTAGGGGAAAGGAGCCTGAGGCTAGGACAGTTCTTAATTGGTTCTTAGCCTGGCCTCCTGGGGACAGCCAACTAGGGTTGACAGAGGCTTCAATGACTCCGGGGCCAGGGGATGTCATCCTCATACATGCTCCTCCATCCTCACATGCTCATGGTATTCACAGAATATTTCTAGCACCTACTATGTGCCACGTCTTTTGGGCAAATGAGGCAGCCATGTGTGTCAAAAGGCTGCATAAGACTTTTTAAAAATATATTTTTATTGGTTTCAGAGAGGAAGGGAGAGGAGAGAGAGATGGAAACATCAATGATGAGAGAGAATCATTGATTGGCTGCCTCCTGCACACCCCCTGCTGGGGATCGAGCCTGTAACCCAGGCATGTGCCCTTGACTGGGATCAAACCTGGGACCTTTCAGTCCACAGGCTAACACTATCCATTGAGCCAAACCAGCCAGGGCTGCATAAGACCTTTTTTGCCACCAGAATTCCTTTTGTCATCCTTTCTTCCCTCTACCACCCTGGACTTAGATTGATATAAATTATTCTGTCAGCCAAAAAGTGCATTTAGCCCGGCCAGCATGACTAGGTGGGTGAGCATCGACCTATGAACCAGGTCACAGTTTGATTCCCAATCAGGGCATATGCCAGGGTTGTGGGCTTGATCCCCAGTGTGGGGCGTGCAGGAGGCAGCCGATCAATGATTCTCATCATTGATGTTTCTGTCTCTCCCTCTTCCTTCCTCTCTGAAATCAATTAAAACAGACCCCCCTCCCCAAAGTGCACTTATTATTTATTTCCAAGTTTTTGGTAGTCAAATATTTATATAACTGCAAATAAGTGCTCTGTGAACAGGAGCTAGTAAGTGGCATTACTACACTGACTACCCATCGGACAAAAGCAAAGTTGCTGGCAGACTATCTGAGGGGTGAGTTCAGGGTTTTAGAGGTAGTGATACAACAGCTGGGTTTTGAAGAATAAGATTCACAAGCAGAGAGAAGGAGGTTGCTGCAGGCAGAGGGGCAGAAGGACAGGTGCTGAGCCCAACACCTCCACTCCTGGCTGATCAAGTGGATCAGGCTGTAGCTTGAGCTCAGTGGGTGGAAGCTGGGGTGTGGAATGGAGCCAATGACGGAGAAGATGAGAACCAGCTATCTTACAGTTGCACGTTCCAATCTTTCCATATCATGGTCCTGGGAAAAGCAAGGCCCAGGAAGCCCCACCGGAGTCCCTCTGGTTCCCGAGAGCAGAAGGAAAGAGACCTGGCCTGAAACCTGTCTCCCACCCTGGCTGCCTGCACCTTAGCTCCAAGAACAAACCATTTTCCTGTGATTTTCTTGGCTCACCTCTTAAATGTCCCAGAGTCAGAACAGGCTGTGCCATGGCCGAAACAAACATGCTGAACAAATAAACAAGGCAGGCTGCGGGCCAGGGAAAGCACCAGATGGGGCCTCCAACCAGATCCACGGGTTCCGGCAAGTCTGCCCCGAGCCTGGGCCTCTGCTTATTCCTTGGAATGTGAGAGGTGGGAGCCTGGGAGTTTTGGGGTCCCTTCCAGCTCTGTGATCTAAGCAAGTTTCCCCCTCCAGAGCTACTGGTTCCGAAGGAGCCTCCTTCCTTTCCACTATGTACTGTGGCCAAGGCCAGGAGAGGGGAGATCTTGTGGCAAATACTGAAGCTAAAGGACACTGGCCGTTTGTTCACTCACACAGCTAGAGCCCGGAAGAGTCCGGATTCCGACCAAGGCCTGCTGGGCTCCACGGCTCTTCGGTGGGAAGGGGCTCTAGGTTGTGTCACGACATTCAGCCTTGACACAGGCCCAGGCA
The DNA here is from genome assembly GCF_000147115.1 of Myotis lucifugus. Lineage (NCBI taxonomy): Eukaryota > Metazoa > Chordata > Mammalia > Chiroptera > Vespertilionidae > Myotis > Myotis lucifugus. Next base: position 976,505 of record NW_005871333.1, read on the forward strand.
GTGCCAGTTTCCAGCGAACCCCCAGCTTACAAGTGAGTATTCTTCCAGAGTGGATGGTCAGCCCGGGAGTCTGAGTCCCACAAAGAGGCTGGTGGGGCCCCAGCCCGGTGGTCCTTGCTCTGAGCAGCCCCCGGGCTGGGAGTGTCCTGAGAGGACCTCGGGGTCCCTCTGCCTCTGCCCTTTCGGCCCAGGTGGCAGAACCATCCCCAGACATTGACTCATCAGTTCCACTCTCCCGGCATCACCGCAGCTCCTGTGCTTAGAAAGGCAGGAAATTGAACTCCAGTGTTTTAGAAAGTCTTTCAACAATAAGCTTGATTAAAAGGGGATTTTCCAGTTAACCCTGGAGAATTTCAGTTAACCAATGCCTTATTGTGTTCTAGTTCTTTGAAATGTGGTAATCTATGTTCGGCGTGTATTTATGGTAAATCTCAATAACCAGACGATTCAATTAAACAGGATTTCCCCCACCGCTTAGGATAAGTCATAGAACCACAGAATGACCAAGTTGAAAGGCGTTGGGGATCATTTAATAGGATCTTTCATTGTACAGATGAGGAAACTGAGACCCAGAGAGGGGATGCCACTTACCCAAGGTTACACAGCCCTGACTGGCATAACCATGGTGAGAAACTCCTAGTCCACAGTGCTTTGTGCTACATCACGAATACTTGCAAGGCAGGAAACCTTTGTGTCCAGGGCTACCTGCTGAATTTAGCTTGCAGTGGTGTTTTATTTGGTCTGCACCATGTTTTTAAAAATAGGGAAGTTTCCTGTAAAAATCCAAATTTGGTGCTTTTTGAAAAACTGGATAACCTGGCCATACGGGGCCTAATGTCAACGAAGGAGGGTTGAGTGGCAGCAACCCCTGTGGACTGGGGACGTGGGATCTAGATGCCGTACCCACCACTGCTGTCATTGCACACCTGGCCCTCCTCACCCATTTCACGACCTGCTGGTCCCTCTAGGCATTGGGACTTGGACTCTGCTTTCTTGTGAAGGGCACACTCCTTGGTTAATAAAAAAAAGAGGGCTGAAGTGAGCCAGAATGAAAAGTAGGGGAGACAGTGAGGAATCAGAAGCACTTGTGTTAAGTGCCAGGGTGCAGCACCAGGGGTCCCGGCTGGCCCTGGGTAAGCTCCGATCAAGGGCTGAGAAAGGGCTCTAGAAGCTCCCATTTAGGTGAGAAATGGGAAAAGCTAAATAGCAGTAAGAGAGATACCACTTGGCAAGATAAGATGCACTGGCAAAGTGCATGGACCAGGTGAGATGTGTTAAAGCAGTTCAGGTGGTTGAGAAAGTTATAATGAGATGGCTCTTGACCCAGAAGTTAACCTGTATTAAATAATGGAGAGACCAGAGACAGAAACACCAGCCAGGAAGCTACCGTGGCCATCAGAACTGAGAGCCAGGGTCAGGTGAATGGAGGTGAGAAAGGAAGGAAGAGATGGATGCCAGAGAGAGATCCCAGAGGGGACTGGGCAGGATTTGAGTCTGCATGAGGTGGACAGAGAGAGAGGAAGAGTCAACGTTGATGGATCCTTTGTGCCTGGT
>NW_005871333.1:978441-1069236 GCF_000147115.1 Myotis lucifugus
CATCAAGTCCATGAGATCCCTCTCCCAAGAGCAGAGGACAGCGAGCTGAAGGCAACGTGAGGAACCCTGCGGGATGGCCATCCTTAACAAGGCGCAGAGGAGGACGAGGAGCCAGCCACAGGGACAGCACAATCGGGACGAAGAGGACCAAGCTGGGTGTCGCTGGAGAAGCTCAGAAGAGAGCTGGAGAAGAGCCCTCTACAGTGTCAGAGAGTGTCAGAAATTAGGTCCCAGAGTCCAGAGTGTGAGGCCATCACACTGAGCATGCGTATTGCACTCTAGAGGCATCTCACAGGGCGGGAGGAAGAACTAAGACAGTAAGCACAGGGCCCTAGAGACATGGAAGGTGGGAGGCGTATCTGTAGGTGTTAGGGAGGGGTCAACAGAGGAAGAGATGGAGGATCCCCTTTTAACATGGGCGGGGGGGGGGGGGGGTCGGGACCGGGGGAGATGCTGAGTCAACATCAGCCAGCTTTCCAAGGCCTGATTCCTGTGATAGCTGCTGTGTGTGCGTGTGTGTGTGCGTGTGTGTGTGTGTGTGTGTGTGTGTGTGTGTGTGGTCGTCTTCTCATCATTCTAGAGATTTGTCATCTGACATCGCTTTCTTATTTTGGACTGTTCCCTATTTTACCTATCTGGATTAAAAACAAAAACAAAAAACTATGGAGAGCTGCCCACTCTGAGGGGGAACAGACCAGGTGTGAGTGATTCAAAGGAAACGAACTGGTCCTTCCCCTTGACACAGACACACCTGTGAAGGAGCTCAGCTCGCACCGCCGCTTTAGTCCCGCGAGGAAGCTGAACTTCAGCTTTATAACCGAGCCCCACTGTGCCAGTGAATGGAGGCTCCGGAGCCCAAGGAACTGAAGCTCTAGGTGTTGAACTGGAGTCCACGTCCTTGTCAACACCAGTCAGGCCGGACTCGGGGGCACGCCCACCTGCACCAAGTAAGCACTTACCATCGAACTCCCGTTTTACCCATTTGGGGGTGAGATCCTTGCACAAAGACGCATGGATTAGACAGAATGAGGCTGATCCCAGGGAGGGAGGACGGAGGGGAGCACTGAATCTGATCCGGAGGAAACTGGCTGGAGGAGGCGCATCTGTGGGATTCTAGGGGGCCTCTGCGCTGGGCTTTTCACATGGGGTCCTCTCCCCTGGGGTCCCAAGCACAACCCTGACATTATAAGCAGAATTGCTGTATCTCTGTGTGCACATGGGTACTTTTTGGGGAGAGGGTGCCGATCCTTCATCAGACTCTCCCAGGGGCCTTGTCCAACAGGAGAAAACCATTGATCTGTTAGCATCTACAGTCCCCTGGGTGGATCTGGACACGACGGTGTAAATTATACCCAGTCCCTGCCATTTTTTCTAAATCTTCCTAGAAATATATTCTAGCTAGACTCTCACCCTGCACAGGGCGCAGAGCCCCTCCTCCTGAAAACCTTAAGGGGGTGGGGGGTGGCTGATGATCCCCGAAGCCCCCAGCGCAGCGCTGGGCCGGCGCGGGAGGGGGAGGCAGCGGATGTCACGGCTTACCTCAGAGCCCGAATTAGAAGCTGAAAATCACAGCAGGAAATAATGTGGTGCCCAAAATAGACGCAGCGCTGGGAGAGAGGCCGGGAGGAGGTGGCATTTGAGGCTCCTGCGGAGTCCTCCCCAGCGGCGGCCTGACAAGCGCGTCAGAGGCGTGGACGCAGCGGCCAGAAAAGGCCAGGAAGCCGGGGCGGCTGCTGGGGAAGGAGGGGGCTCAGTCCACACGGGGAGGGCGGGCTGCGGTTCCGGCCAGGCCCGCCGGCCTCCCTTCCGGCCCTCCCCCTCCTCGCCCTCCTCCCTCCAGCTCCCCACCGCTGTCTCCCCCCAAAGCCCCTCCCTCCCTTCCTACCCAAACTTGGTCTCCCACCTTCCCCTAGGCCTTTGGTTTCTCCCTGTCTTCCCCTCTCTCTTCCATGCTCCCTAAAAATCAATGGAAACATATCCTAGGGTGAGGATTAACAATAAAAGGAAATAGTGGCTAAGGTTGTAAGGAACTAAAAGAAATATCAGAATAAAATAGCAATATAGTTAATATTGTTAATAGTTACTAATCACAAGACTTTGTGCTAAGCATTTTACAGGAATGAATTCATTTAAGTGACAATAACCCTATGAAATCAGTAGTAGCATCGCCCTTTGCCAGAAAACTCAAGGTCATGGAAGGCTTAGAGCCGGGGTTCTGATGGACCGAACCAGCACCCTAACTGCAAATGGAAAGGGGGTGCTGGTTTCTGCAGGTTTTTTCCTCGATATGGAAATATCTTCGTTTTGCTAGTTATAAAGATAACACATGCTTACTAAGAACAATTAAGACGATATAGAAGGGTATAAAGTAAAAATATTTAAGTCCTCTCCCATAATGCCCCTCTCCATGGATTTAACACACTTCTGCCTTTTAAGATCCTTGGTATCACAGTGTCATCTTTGGGAACCTCTGTGCCTGTGTCAGCACACACTTGATGATTATGTCCTTGATTCTCACAGGGGAATTGGTGGGTCAGAAGGTATAAACATTTACATTTTGGTCACTTGTTGAAATGGACAAGTTATTTATTTATTTACTTATTTTTCAAGTTATTATTTTGAGCCATGGTATATAATGACAGGTAAGAATGCCGTAGCCCTTGTATTGCTGGCAACAGTTCAATTAGTACAATCGTAAAGAAAGCTATTTGTTAACAGGTATCAAGAGACTTAAAAATGTTCACACTTTTTACCTTTGAGCCACTCCACTTATGGGAGCCTGTCTAACACAGGAAATAAGTAAATGAAAAAGTAATATTTAGTGTTGTAATAGGAACGATTGGGGCATCCTGACATGTCCTTTAACGAGGGAATGGTTAAATAAGTCATGCAAAAATTATGACCATTTCTGGGCTGGAAGACTATATTGTCATTAAAAACAATGGTTATGAAGACCCTAGTAACATGACGGAAATGCTTAGAAGGTAAAATCAAATGAAAAAAGTAATATACAAAGCTATATGCACGTATAATTACAATCGCATAAGAAGAAACTGTAGAGAAATGGTAGTAAAGTTGTATCAATGGTTATGTTAGTGTTGGGATCATTGTGTGTGTTTTTCATTCTTTCTGTAATGTGGTTTAAATAATGCAGCATAGATCGCAATTATCAAAGGACCCTGCTTCCTTTCCACTCTCTGGGTTGAGCTTTCACCTCTAGAATTGAAGCAGTCAGACTAGAAGTAGATGACTTCTAAGTCAGCCCCATTCTGGTATTGTATGTTCTCTGATACAAACACGTGATTCTTTCTGTTACAGACTTAAAGCCAAACTTCAGTCTTCACACTGACAGTGGACAGGTCAGACTAGAGCTTGCTTTGTCATCATTAGCTCAGGCTATGCCTGCATGTGAAATAAGTGAGGCTAGATAGCGGTCAGGGGAATCATGTTGTGATTCATTATCTGGAGAAGTGTGTGTGTGTGTGTGTGTGTGTGTGTGTGTGTGTGCAGGGGCAAGGCTGGAAGAATGGCACTCTGCTGGCGCAGCCTTCGTCAGAACCCTGAGAAGGGCTGAGTGGGCTCTGACTCAGCTTCATGACTCACTCTGTGTTGCATCTCTGAGCTCTGGGTACATCTTTGGGATTATTTCAGCTCAGCCTCGAGTGGAGGAGGGAGAAATTTGGGCCAGCACCTCTGGATGACTCACCCTGCTGAGCTGGAAGGAAGAGGCCAAAGCGATTCTATCTTGTACCCTCCTCCTCCCCCCATCACCACCCCTACCTCCCCAGAGGTTCCCATGCAGTCCCAGACCTCGTGCGTAGGGTAGGGCTGCTCTAAAGGCTCCCACCCAGGCACTTCCCACCCACCCACACCTCCCTGCCCAAACTGCTATAATTTTCTTGGTTCCTTCACTTGGTTGTTCTCTGTGCTTCCTGTGGGCATCTGAGGTCAGCTTATAAGGAGGCTTATAAAACTCTCCTGAACTGCCTTTCATTCTGTTTTTCACTTCCCACAAAACTTTCCAGTTTACAAATTAGTTTTACATCCCTTTTCTCGGTTGATTCTCTCTGAGACCTTAGGAAGCCTGGCGGAGCGGAATATCACCATCCTGTAGGGAAGGTCGAGGGAGGTCAAAGAAGTGAAGGGACCAGTAAAGGGACTGATGAAAGGCATTGAGGGCTGGGCAGGACAGAGCTGTCGGGAACTGCAAGGCACTTGGTTGGGCAGTGGGCTGGGGAAAGGGGCTGTGCTGGCTGTGACATGACAGGAAATGTGGCTGCATGGGCGCAGAAGACAGACAAGGTGTTTTGACTCTATCCCAAGACCAGTGGAAACCATTGAGGGTTTCAGCAGGGGCCTGGGTGTGGTGTGGCAGGGAATGGGAGCAGGGCAAGCCGGGAAGCTGTCCCCGCAGTTCAGATGAGAGAGATGGTCTGCCTGTGCAATGGCTCCTGGGATGTCAGCCCTGAGTATCCCCCTGCAGGGGGCAGAGCCTCCTATAGATCAGTGGTTCTCAACCTTCCTAATGCCGCGACCCTTGGATACAGTTCCTCATGTTGTGGTGACCCCCAACCATAAAATTATCTTCGTTGCTACTTCATAACAGTAATTTTGCTACTGTTATGAATTGTAAATATCTGATATGCAGGATGTATTTTCATTGTTACAAATGGAACATAATTAAAGCATAGTGATTAATCACAAAAACAATATGTAATTATATATGTGTTTTCCGATGGTCTTAGGCAACCCCTGTGAAAGGGTCATTCGACCCCCAAAGGGGTCGCGACCCACAGGTTGAGAACCGCTGCTCTAGATGGTGCCTGGAGCCAGGCAGTGGGTGAGATGGCTCAGGGAAGAGGGAGAGACACGAGGCACACCCACACTTAAGAGCCGAGCAGAGGCAGGTGTGGCATGACAGGAGGGGGCCATGCCACGACGTTAAAGCACCGCCCATGGTGACTCCATCCCTGTGCACAAGGCCCTGCGAAGGAGACACAGAGGCTCGGGGGTGAAATGACCTGAGGGGACCTCTGGTTCTTCCCTGTGTTGTGGTTCCTCTCCTTTCACCCAGTGCTGGTTGCTTGGGTCACCAACCAGGAATGGAAGCCACAGCCGTGGCAGGCAGCCAGGAAGTGGTCTCTTAGGAGAGTCCTGGAACCTCCAGCGGCAGTGACTGCAGGCTCTGGGAAGGGGCGGGGCCCCCTGAGCCCTTTCCCTGGGAGGGGTATGGTTTCCAGATAAAGTATGGAATATCCAGTTAAATGTGAAATTCAGATCAACAGAAAATAATTTTTAATATGAGCATATTCCAAACATTCCATAAGACATACTTGTATTTAAAAAGTACTTGATGATTATCTGAAAATTCAAGTCTAACTGGGTATCTGTCTGTATTTTTATTTGCTAAATTTTTCAGCCTATCGGGGGGGTGCCTCACTGCCCCTGCATCCCTGGGCCTTGGGGTTTTCCTTTGTCTGAGGCCATGGTAAGACCCAGCCTCTGCATCCGTCAGCCTGCCCTGGGGCCTCACGTGGGTCTCTGGAGAGACAAGCCTGTTTCTGAGGGCCTTGCAGCTTCTGGCTCAGGCCCAAGCGACTGGCCTTCCACGTGCCAATGGCTCCCCATCTGGGTAGACAACCTGCTGTCTCCGGTCCTGAGGCGACCAGGGCTCTCCTGCACTGGCCAGGGTGTCACATCCAGGCCTGGTAAGTGGCCCAGGAGCCTGTAGCCCTCAGCCAGCTGACAGCTTACACTGAGGGGCTCAGGCTAAGGACTAGAGGAAAGGGAAATGGAAGCTCTGCCCTGGGACTAGGGACCGAGGGTGTGTGTGTGTGTGTGTGTGTGTCTTCAGAGACCTACTGTTAGAAAGAAGCAGTGCCCCACCTGGCCTGGGTTTTACAGAGTTCAAGGCACTGTTTCATGTCTGACCTCATTTGACCCTCACCATATGGTCAGATGAACAGGGAGGGTATGTTCAGCTGCCCACCCTCCTTTATGGAGGAGTAAAAGGGTTGAGAGAGGTTAAGTTTTTGCCCAGAGTCATATATCCTAACCCCAGCACAGAGGAAAGTGATAAAAATTCTGCAACTCCAAGGAGCCTGGGGTATGATGCTCTGGATGAAGTTCCCACATTTACACAGTAGGGGGCAGACCTGAGGCTTTGCTTTAAGAACTAGGTAGAGGAGTCCACAGCCCTGCCCTGGACTTAGGCCAAAAGATAGGCTGGCAGTTCTCACCGGCGGAACTTGAAGAGCTTCCTCAGGACACATCTTATCTCCACCGCTGCCCAGACTTGGAGCGGGCAGTGGAGGTCTTGGGTAGATTCTGGGGAAGCAAGACTCCGTCTGGGTGTTGTGAGTGGGGATCTGGGTCGGTCACAGCAGAATCTGTTGAATGTTGAACCAGACCTTGAATGGGGACAACACAGCAGTGTGTGTGGCCAAAATTATATATGTGAAGAGTTGTGTGTATTTACCCTACACATATTTTCTGAATGTCCATCATATGCCAGACACCATTGTAGACACGGGGGATACCACAGGATGGAACAAATATGCACACACAGATCCTCCCAGATTGCCCTCTCTTGCTTGCGAGTTGACTATTTTGACCCCAGCAAATATACTGTAAACTCCAGCCCCTTTGCCAGCTTCCAGAAAAACAACAACAACGCCAAACCTTTCCCATCAAACATGGAGTGGAGGCTGGGGTGAAGGCGGGTGGGTGCAGGGCATTCATTTTACTGAGGATTTACTGGGTCGGGGGAGAGGCCATATCGCTCCTCTCCCAGCCTCTCACTCTGTGAATCTTTACTGTACATGACCCTTCTGCCGAGTCTCCCTTTGTCCCTGCAGCCAACCTGGGGGCGCACCTCCTTCCTTCCACCTCGCACCCCCAGCTCCTAGCCTGGCCAGACTTTCTACAGCAATTTTTTCACAGACATTCAATCTTGGGAAGGAAGGCTTTTGTCTCCTTCTTCTCTCACTGTTTGGCCTTGAAGGACATTCTCTTTCTGACATGGGGATGCAGCCCCTATCCTATTTCTTTCCTTTTTTTTTTTTTTTTTACTTAATACTTTTATTGATTTCAGAGAAGAAGGAAGAGGGAGAGAGAGAGAAACATCAATGATGAGAAAGAATCATTGATTGGCTGCCTCCTGCCTGCCCCACACAGGATCAAATCCTCAACCGGGCATGTGCCCTGACATGGAATGGAACCATGACCTCCTGGTTCATAGGTCAGTGCTCAACCACTGAGCCACGCCAGCTGGGCCCTATCCCATTTCTAATTCTCAAACTATTCCTGGGTGAAATGAGCTTACACCTGGAGAGGGTTGTCCTCAGAACCCTCTCGCGACACCCTGACCGCCCTGCTCTCAGTGTTAGACCAGCCAGGGGCAGGCCCGCTCCAGCGTTTTCCCCACCAAGATGATTTCCCATGGGAGCCAAGGTTGCGCTGCTCCTCTTTTATTTTGGATTGGATGTCATTTAGCACCTTGTTCTCACTCTTTTGTTCATAAAATGAAACAAACACACGCTGCCATCAGAAGGACGGTGACAGCCTGTGTTTACGTGTTTATGTTGTGTCTGTCTCTAAGAAGCGGCAACTGCTATGTAGATTTTCCTTTTTGACAAAGTGAGTTTTCACTCAGTGCTGGGGTCTGATCATTAAACACAAAAAGGGGGAGCTGCTCCTTCTGTGTCTTTTCATTCTTGCTCTGTCTCTTCCTCTTCTTCCTTTTTTCTTTTTCTTTAAAAGCAGATGCTGATCTGTCTGTAAGGTTGACCTTGGCCACCTCTGACATGGCCACATAGAGAAACTGGGCCCTAGTGTGTCTATCTCCTGAAGACTCCTACTCGGGAGGCAGGCAGATGCTCCTTCTCCGGGGCCTTTCTCACTGCTCTGCCTGCCCTCCCCTCCCCAAAAGCACCTCTGTGCCATCTGGAGCTCTGAATAGGGTGCCTGGGCCCGAGATGAGCCAGGCAGAAGAAAAAGAAGGAAAGGGAAAAAAAGAAAAGAGAGGAGCAGTGGCAGTGAGAGAGACTACAGCCTCAGTGTAATCTCTGTGAGCTCAGGGACAAGGACCACAGAGACAGTGGCCATTTACACATGTCAATTAGGAGTTCAGGCCTTTGGCTGAGAGTCATAGAAAGGCCACTCTAATTAGCTTGAGCCCCAAAGGGGAAGGGGTTGGCTCACAGAAGCTGGCTGTGGAGACAGCAGAAAGGGCACAGCTGGCGGGACTCACCCTTCCCTCCTAGGTGTTGGTTCGTCCACAGCTGGCAGGACCGTGCCAGACAGTAGAGAGCTCTGCCCGCTATCTCCAGTTAGAGCAGCGGTTCACAGCAATATATCATTTTTTAGTTGCAGAGTTCTAAAGAATGTTAAACTTTGATGCTCTTAACTATTGGTGAAGGAATGGAAAAATGGGGGCCCTAATGCTCTGATATGCTGCTGGAGGGGTGCACATCTTCCCAGCCACTTTGGAGGGAAATTTGGCACTACCTATTATGATTCTAAATGCAGGTATTGCATGCCCTGGCTGGTGTGGCTCAGTTGGTTGAGCATCATCCCATGCACCAAAAGTTCACCGATTCGATTTCTGGTCAGGGCACAAGACTGGGTTGTGGGCTCGATCCCTCTCCCTTCCTTTCTCTCTAAAATCAATAAATCATATCCTCAGGTAAGGAGGGAAAAAAGATATTATGATTTGGTGATGCTACTTCTCAAAACCAGACCAGGAACTTTTACACGTGTGTATAAGGAAATATGGGCAAGGATGTTATGTAAAGTGTTATTTGTAGCACAAAATTAGAAATAACTTAAATGTCCATCTTTAGACCATGGTATATTTCATGCTGTGAAAATATGGAAAGTTTTAAAAAGCATGACTATGTACTGACATAAGCCCTAAGACATGTTGGTAATGAAAAAAGTACTTTTCAAAATGATACATACAATATGGTATCACTCAAGCTTAAACAAAAACAAAACCTTGAAATAATCATAGACATGTCTGTGTGTGTTTATAACATACATTTCTAAATGCACCCAAATGTATAGAAAAAGGTCTGGTGAACAGCTAAGTTTGGGGATGGGGTTTGAAGGAGACTGTCAGGTTTGAATTTTCTTAATGATAACATGTTAGTGGAGTAAAGGGGTCCGTTTGCTTGCACGCATCAAAGCGCAATCCAACTCAAACAAGAGTTTGCAGTCAAGAAAGTAAGGGTTTATTAGTTGAGGAAATAGTGCCAAGTCTGGAGCCACAGATAAGCTAGTGCTCAAAGACCTGGCTCCCTTTGGCTTCCAGGGGATGGTTATATGGGGGAAAAGCCATTAATCATGGTTCTTAAAGGAGTTTGGGTCATGGGCTCTATTGACTGGTGGGGGCCAGGACAGGGAGTAGCTGATCATTGTATCAGGTCCTGAGGTCAGCCATGGCATAGTTCTCTCTGGTTTCTGCTTTCACGGGCCTGGGGCTGGAACACAACTGCAGTCAAGATGGTATCTTTAGCTGGACTGCAACTCTGCTTCTGTGGTCAACAGACCTGAGGCTTTATTTTTAAGACAGTTTGATGCTGACCCAGAATCTGATGTCCTAAGGGCTTAATGATTTAAGGAATGGAGTGGAAGGACAGAAAGGAGAAAGTTGAAGAAAAAGGTCATGTTAAAGAAACGGAGCTTCTGTGTGGTTACAGGCATATTCGTGTATAATTTATATATTTAGAATTAAAATTTTAAAGGAAAAAGCTATGGAAGCATTCTGATTGGTTCATATGACTATTCCTAGCCCAACCCATGAGGCCAAGGAGCCCCTAGGATTCTATGACTGGCCCCATATGTTACATACTCACCCCTGTGAGCAATACACATGATTGGCAGCTCCTTCCATCATTAATGTTAGAGTGGGGGAAGGAGCAGTTCCCCCAAAAAGGGGTCTGTTCTGGGCAGACAAAGAATAAATCTCCTCTATAATGAAAGCATTTGGGCCAGCAAAAGTGGTTATACATATGCTATCCAAGGCTGAAAAGCTTGTTTAATAGTTCCTATTGTTCTATAGCAGGGGTCCTCAATCTTTTTAAACAGAGTGTCAGTTCACTGTCCCTCAGACCGTTGGAGGGCCGGACTATAGTTTAAAAAAAAACTATGAACAAATTCCTATGCACACAGCGGCGGCAAAAACACCCGCCGGGCCGGATAAATGTTTTCGGTGGGATGCATGTGGCCTGCGTAGTTTGAGGACCCCTGTTCTATAGGATAAGGATTTATTCTGATCACTGCTATACCCCAGAACCCATGAAAAGAGGTGCTCAGCTTAATAGATATTGATTGAATGGAGATACCACTACCACAGCCTATGGTTATTTAATAGGAATCTACAAAAGGACAACTTCTCCCAATGCTCTCAGCAGGGGCGGGAGGGAGAAAGGAAGAGGAAGTCAAACAGCCAGCTCTGGTCTCCTCCCAAGGCCAGGGAGTCGCCATGTCACACACCTGGGACAGTGTGACAGTGACCCAGGTGAGGCGTGGGGTTGGGCAGGCGTGTGTTTTTCAGCCCAGTCACTCACACCTCTCATGATTAAGTGGTGCTTCCTTTCCAGGCTCCTGGAGTGAGTAATTGCTCCCTTAGCTGGTGTCATGGCCTTGCAGATCAGCTGCGGGAGACGGGGCCACAGTGAAAGAACTATTGCAAAAGATAAACAATTCGTAACTCCCCTTTTTCCCCCATGTAACACCAAACCACAAACATTTTTCTAGATAATAAAAAATTTGTGAAGGTATTTTAATTAAGGCCAGGGGAGGCCAGTATATATTTGTAGGCAAAGAAGGTATGAGTGGAGAGAGGATGCTCAAAGATGCTACCGGGTGAAGTAGCTCAGCCGAGTCCAGAGGGAGGGTGCTGAGGCGGTTAGGGCTGGATGAGGAGGCAGATGACCTTCTGCTTTTACTCTCACTCCTGCACTCATTCCTACAACACCCACCCACCACCCCCCAGGCAGTGAGTCCACATTCTTCAGGTTTGATGGATTTCCTGGTTGGAGAAATGATAATTTTCATTGTTGCAACCAAACCAATGTAGTTGCAGAACAATGGGCTGAGTTTGGCTTGGCTGAGTCTACAATAAGGAACCAAGGGGGAGCTAGAGGTGTACGTGCCTGGCGGAGACTAGAAATCCAAGTCAGCAGCCCATGAACTGAGTGGATTCCAGGATGCAGCTTTCAGACTCCTTCTCTACACTCCCTACCACCGTCTCCTCACCAGCCCTGTCATCACTGGTCACCTCGACTCCCACAGCTGAGATTCGGCACCAGCAAACACCTCTGCTGTGGTCATTACCCAAAATGTCATTCATTCAGCGAATATGTATTGAGCATTTACTGTGTGCCAGATACTAGGTTATGTTCTTCTTATAAGACACAGCCTTGTTTTCAAGAAACTTCCACCTACCCAGCAGCCAGTTCAAGGGACCACAGATATTACCAAAACTTTTGTCTGGGGAATAGGCCCCTCTGTTACCTGATGACAACTTTACACACATCCCCAGAAAAATACACAACACGTACATAAATTTGCATACAATTGAGGGCAGCACATATCCCCTGAAGCACATTTATGATTTAAGGGTCTATGTTCCCCGAGTTACAAACACTTGATCGAATTTGACCTTCTCATTTTATAGACCAGGGTACACAGTGGGTCAGAGGCTCAGCCAGCCTAGAAGCCAGGACTCCTGGTCCCTACACGCGGCTCCACCACACCTCCTCTCCCTTCCTTGGTTGGGAGAACCTGGCTGGGGAGGGGTCCTGGGCCAGTCCCCTGTTCGGCCGCCAGCCCTGGAGCTTTCCAGCCTACAGGCCTCTCTTCTCCATCACTCGGCAGGCTCTTGAAGGATGTGGGTCAGTGGTCAGGAGCTCCCTGAATAATTGCTCTGACCTTGACCAACTGGCTCCCCCCAGACAACAAGGGAAATGTGCTGGAAGGAACAGGATGCGTTTTCCTGCAAAATCATTTGTCTCCCAGGATGATTTGCATACTGGTGGGGACACAAATGTCATTCCCTGCCCATTTCCTCCCCAGAGAAAAGTGTTCCCATCACAGCTTTCCCCTCAAGAGAGGAGGCAGCTGTGTGGGGCCAGGCCCAGACCCTGAACCAACTTCCTGAGAGAGAGTCAGACATGAATGAGGGCTCTCAGAGTGAGAAGGCTCCTTTTTTGACCTCTCCCCACTCCCGGGGCTTGGCCGGAAGGGAGCTCCCACCTCCAGCTTTGGCAAACAGCAGGCTCCTATGATCCCCAGAAATCCGGCATCTACCTTGGTCTTTATTACACTTTCTTGCAGTTAAATCAGTGCAGAATCAGCTGCTAGAAGAAAGGCTTGAGGGGATGTTAGGTGAAAAATAATAACATACTTAGTGGTTGCTACGTGCCAGACATTGCTCGAAGCAGTTTACTGTAAAGCCATGTAATCCTCACAACAATCAAGTGAGCTTGGTTTATTTTTCCATTATCAAAATGAGAAATCAAGGTTCACAGATTAAGTAACTTTCTAAGGTCACACAGCTGGTAACCTGCACAACCAGGTTTTGAACTAGCCAATCTGCCTCTAAATACTGTGTAATCAGAAGGAGAGTTGGAAGTTGGACGTTTATTCTAACCTTGAAGGCTCTGCTCTGGCCGGAAACACTGGCATGGCATTCAAGGCCGTGGGATCTGGCCTTAGCCACAGCGCTATCCCTCCCTGCCAGGAACATGCCCCGCTGGTCTGTATGTACCTTTTCTTTTTCCCAGACAGCACTTCCCTATTTCTCTGTCTGAATTGTTTCTTTATCCACTGAGAACCTCTGAAAAGCCTTTTCAATGTCTGTAGGCCAAGACAGTCAGGACCTTCTCCATTTTTTTTCAGTGTGGCTCTTACATTGTTCTAACGATTGGTTAATAAGTCTCATTCTAGCATTCGCTTCTCAGACAGGCTGGGTGTATGTCTTACTCATTTCCGAATCCTCAGCACTAAGCCCAGCACCTGTATGTGGTAAATATTCAGCAGGGAGACATCTATTATGTACCCGATATTTCCCAGAAGGTTAGCAGTGATTTCCACAGGTTTTGAGGGCTACAGGCGGCTTTTATTTCTTTGTTTGTATATCTGCATTTAAAAAAATTTTTAAATTAATGAACATGTATTACTTTTGTAATACAACAGAGAAAACAAATTATTTAAAAATTGTTTATGAGTGAGTAATAATAGCCGATCCTTATGGAGCACTTACCACATAAAATATTCAATGCCCTATGTGCACTGACTCGAATCCTCACAACAGCTGTCTTTGGTAGGTACTGTTGGCATCATTGCCATTTTACGGATGAGGATACAGGCCAGAGTGGTCGAGTACCTCATTCAAGGTGACACCATTAGTAAATAGTGGAGTTGAACTTGGAGCCCAGCTTGTCAGACTCCAGAGCCTGTACTGCAGCCTCCCTGCAACCAGCCTCTAGATCAGCGGTCGCCAACCTTTCGGACCTCACAGGCCACCAGTGGCCTGCGGACCACCGGTTGGCGACGGCTGCTCTAGATGGAACATGGGTAGATGTGTCTCTCTTTTTAAAAAAGCACCTTTAATTCTGAAATAATTCCAAACTCAGAAGAGAGGTGAGAACTGTACAATGAACCTTGGGATATCCTTCTCCCAGATTCGGCATCGTTAACGTTTTGCCACATTTGCTTTGTCACTCACTTTCTCTCTCTCTTGACATAGATGCATATTATTATACCAGCCTGATTGAGATATAACGCACATCCCATTCGATTCACCCATTTAAGGTGGTTTTTAGTGTGTTCACAAATATGTGCAACGATCAGCACAAGTTTAGAACATTCCATCGTCTCAGAAAGAAACCCCGTACCCTTTAGTGCTCTCCCCCCACCCCCACTCACTCCTGCTCTAAATTACGAATCTACTCTCCACCTCTGTAGATTTACCTATTCTGGACGTCACAGAGAAAAGGAATCTCATAATATGCCATGTTTGGGGCCTGCTTCTTTCACTTAGCATGTTTTCAAGGGCCATCCATATATAGCATGTATGTAGCATTTATAGCCAAATAGCATTCCAGTATATAGATAGATATGACATTTTACTTACTTATTTATCAGTTGATGGACATTTGATTTGTTTCTACATTTTGGCTATTATGAATAATGCTGCTACGAACATTAGTGTACAAGTTTTTGTGTGGACATATGTTTTCATTTCTCTGGGACATATATCTAGGACTGAAATTGCTGGGTCATGTGATAACTATATACTTAAATGCTTGAGAATAATAGTGTGTTTATTATTATTACTATTATTTCTGAGTCATTTAACAGCAAATTGTAGACATACCCCTTATTCCTATACTAGAGGCCCAGCACGCGAAATCGTGTGAGACCCAGACCCTCTGGAGGAGCCGCGGACCCCGCCTCCGCCGCAGAGCTCTGACCGGTTGTTTGGTCATGACACTGTTAGGGCGTCACAACCACAGGCCTTTTATAATATAGGATTTCAGAGAAAACAAACCAAGGACACTCCTTATCATAACCACATTTCAATGATCAAATTTAGTAAAATTTAATAATATTACTATCTATTATGTAGCCCATATTTAACTTTTGCCAATTATGTCCTTTACAGCAATACCCCCTCACCCCCCCAATCTAAGATGCAATCCAGGACCACGCAATGCATTTAGTTGTCCTGTCTCTTAGTCTCCTCGGGTCTGGAACGGTCCTTAGCCCTTCTTTATCTGTCTGTTGTTTTGTCAAGTGTCCCTCCGTTCAGGTTTTTCTGGTGTTTGGATGGGTGAGTGCCCATCGTCCATTGGGTGGGCATTGAGGTCAAGTGCAGCTGCAGCAAGGGGAGACGTGGCTGGGCGCACACTCCGGTCCCTTCCACTCTGGGGAGGGGCCGAGGGGAATTCTCTGAATCTGAAGGGACCAGATCAGACCTGGACCCAGGGCCGGAGCCGCTGTGGAAACTCCCCGCTGGAGCACTTCCTGGGAAGCGCAGGAGACAGAAGAGGCTCTGCGGGGGCTTCTCCCGCACCCTTTCCCGGAACCGCTGAGAGCCCTGAGAAGGTGCGTCCTGGGGCCCAGTGCTTCCCCCTGGCTTCGGGCTCCTGAGGCCTCCGGCAGCCTGCGCTCCGCCCGGGGAGGCTGCAGCCAGAGACGCTGGGGTGTCCGGGAAAGGGCGGGCGGGGGAGACCCGCAGGGCCCGTGCTAGGAAGGAGCTGCCCCTTTCTGGGAAGGATTTTGATGCAAAGTCCCACCCTCTGCACCCCTCCCCTGCGCCCTGCACTCCCGCTTCCGGCAGCCCCGGCCTGATTCTCTGGAAGGCACTGCTGGGGGTGGGGTTGGGAGGCGTCTTGCTTCACTGGTCCCTGAGCCGGTTTGCTCTGCCAGGACTCCCAGCCAAAGGCCCCACCAGCCTTTGCAAGAGGCCCCTGGGCGCTCCGTCAGCATTACTGAGAAGCCAGAATCGTAGGTCCTGTCCCACCCGCCAAGCAAAGTTCTCCCTGAGGCAGCAGTAGCTCGCTCATTCATTCATTCATTCATTCACTCATTCACTCACTCATTTTGTGGCTGAAGATCCCTGTTCCTCACCCTTCCCTCGCCCTCCTGGGGAAGAGGCTGGGGTGGCAGTCCTGTACGCAGCCTTTCTGTGCTCAGAGCACCAGAAACCCTGCCCTCTCTCAGCCCAGGGCCTTGGGTTCAGGCCTCCCCAGGGCTGAGCTGACCCAGTGTGGGTGACAGACCCCACCAGGGAAAGGCAGCCTCTCCGGGAGCCAGTAGGGAGAGGAGGAAGTGTGGGGACAGACCTGCAGGGACATCCCCGTGAGTTCACGCTCGGACGGGACGGCCTGCCGACACAACACACCTGTTCTGTCCTCACAGGCTTTTGAAAATTGAAAAAGTTCCCATAAAAATCCAGGTTTCTCGTTTCTTTTTAAAAAAATATATTTTATTGATTTTTTACAGAGAGGAAGGAAGAGGGATAGAGAGTTAGAAACATCGATGAGAGAGAAACACCAATCAGCTGCCTCCTGCACACCCCCCACTGGGGATGTGCCCGCAACCAAGGTACATGCCCTTGACCGGAATCGAACCTGGGACCTTTCAGTCCACAGGCCGACGCTCTATCCACTGAGCCAAATTGGTCAGGGATCTGGCTTCTTTTGACAAATAAAAAGACCTGGCCACCCCGTGGAAGCTCTCTTCACAAGTTCCACTACCTGCCCGTTCCCCTGGGGCACCTGTGATCTTGTTCGGGCCTCACCACCACCCTGTGAGGCCAGGAACACCGAACCCCATTGTATACAGGAAGAAAGCAGGGGAGAGGTCCATAGCCTCACCCAGGGCCTGGCCAGGGAGAGGCAGAGCTAGAACCTCACCCATTCCATCTGCCTCCAGGCCCATGGTCTTTGCATCCCCCCTTCCCCCTCCCCCGCTGTTTCCTGCTCAGAGAGCTGACCCTCCCAGCAGTGAATGGACTGCAGGTATGGACGCCAAATGCAAACCCCCTGGCCGCCCAGGTCTGGGGCCTCGCAGGCCACGGCCAAGTCCTGAGTTGGCTGCACAACTCTGGGCTGAGGCTCCGCAGAGGCAACACTTCACAAAGCACAGAGCAGGGAGTGGTTGGTCAATGGTGCCACAGCAAACTCGGGGAGAGAGGACCCGGGCACCTCGGCGTGGGGCACAGACATCTGGTCGTCCAGGTGGTGCCTCCATCCTGGCTTCTCTCCCTGCACTGAACAGTCTCCCTTAGCAGTTTGCTCCATTGGCCTTTCTGCACATGGTGGAAGCTGGTGGCACAACAGTGCCAGAACCGTCGTCCATAAATCACCACACAGCCAGCCAGCCCATCATCCTCCCGCAAAGTGCTTTCTGGTCAGCCGCACAGCTCCGCCTGCAAGGCTTGCTGACCCTTCTGGATGGGCTGCCCAGTGCTCTCTAGTAGTTTCTGGGAATGAATGGAGGGGCAGCACCTAGGGTCACAGAGTATCAGAAGAAGTGGGGCAACTGCTTTTAAGAATAACTCTGCTGTGTATGGCATTCATGTGTGTGATTTTTTTAAAACAATTTTTTATTGATTACTAGAGGCCCGGTGCACAAAATTTGTGCATGGGTAGGGTCCCTAGGCCTGGCCGGCAATCAGGGCCAATTGGGGTCTTCCGGCTGCCAGCCGGGGCCTTCCTTCATTCCGTGCTGCCCCCTGGTGGTCAGCACACGTCATAGTGAGCGATGGAACCCCCGGTCTCCTGGTCGAACTCCCATGGGGACACTTTGCATATTAGCCTTTTATATAGAGAGATTTTTAGAGAGAGAAGAAAGGAGAGAGAAATAGATTTGTTGTTCCACTTTTCTATGCATTCATTTCTTGTATGTGCCCTGACTGGGGCTTGAGCCTGCAACATTGGTGTATCGGAACGATGCTCTAACCAACTGATCTACTCTATGAGCCAGACAGAGAAGCAATTGGCAAATAGGGATTATCTAGGAAAGAGCAAAGAATTTTGAGTTCCATTCTCAAACCTGCTACTTACCTTGAGCCAGTTCACTTCATCAATTTTAACTTTTATTTTCTCATTGATTGCAAAAAAGTCTCTCCCAGGCAGGGTTCCTCCAGATAGTGCTATACAGGTCGAATACCATGTGGTGGGTCCCCTGGAGCTGTACAACCAGTGGACCTCCCCATATGCATGTTGCGAGGCCTGGGAGATAGTATGTGATTAACAAATGCTCTCGTGCAAATGAACTGCTCGCTCAGCCGTAATGGGTTCTGAGGGGAGCTCCAGGAAGAAGGAAGTAGTCCTGGCTCCCTGTGGCTGGTGGTGCGTTTCCTGCCCGTTTTTCTGTCTCTTGCCAAGTTGCCCTTTGTCCGAGGCCTCTGGGCTCCCAGCTGGCTGGAGGCACAGACTTGTCTACGAGGCCTGGAGAACTGGGCCTGGGCTGGGTAATGACCAGCCTTCCGCTTGCTTGCAGTTTCCGCTGCGGGGCTGGAAGCCACAGCATCCAGATGGCTAATTGCTTGGTGCCTGTTTCTGCAAATCACAGTGATTCACTGTCCCTGCTGAAAACACGCTCCCTTTTCAAAGATTTAATGGTTTCCAAAATTAATTTAGCCTCATGTGCTATCCCCCTGCCCTTGTGCCCTGGCCCCTCCCCCTTACACCTCCCTGCCCCAGGATGGAACTTTCTGCTCCAGAAAGCCCACGTTCACTCGGCAGGGCATAGTGGAGAGGGGTGGGCAGCACCGCTCTCTCCCCAGGGTCCCCGAGTTCCTGCTGAGTGTGCAGTCTGGGGTAGAAGAAAGCAGGTGGCAAGGGCTGGTGTCCACGGCTCATTCATCTCCCACCATCCTGCATGCTCTCGGCCACCCAGAGCAGGTCTGCCTGACACTCCCAGAAGCAGATCTCTAAGAAGTTCCCATTTGCACTGCTTCTTTATAAAGCTCCCAAAGGTCATCTGTGTTTCACACTTGAGTGACATGGTCAGTGTTGTTGGTTTCAGACAGTCATGATGGGTCAATGAGACCCTGAGGCAAGAGCCTGGCTAAGAGTCCAGAGTTCAGGGAATGTACCAGCATCTGATTCTGACTTGCATCTTGACCATCTCTGGACATCTGTTCTTCCCCAGTAACATAAAGGTGATATCATTCCTACCTCTGCCCACCATTGTTTATTTAATAAACAGTTATTGGGCCTCTGCATATGTCAGGCCTGTGCTAAGGACTGGGGGTCCAGTGGTAAAAAGGCCTAATCCTGGCCCTTCTGGGGCTAAAAGTCTGGAGCAGAGAAGGAAAAGGCCTGAGGCCAGGAGCTGGGTCCACAGCACATTCTCATTGGTGGACTCTTGGTCTACTTCTACTTAGTGGTTTTAACAAAAATCTGTGCCCCAAAGCTGTGTCTTCGCTGGCCTCATGGCACATAGCATTTCTCTTTTATTTCCTACTGATGGTCCAACCCTGCAAGTCCTCAAATTCTGGATTCCTTTTTACCTCTCATTCCTTCTCTAAAACCAGCCTGTTCTTTTCTAAACCCTTTTCTGTCTTGTAGAAAGAACATCGTCAAATGCACATAGCGATAGCCAAGGCACTCTACTCAGCCTGTTTCACAACCCCTTTACGGAAATCTGCACGTTCACTAGGTCCTCCAGCCTCTAAACGTCCACCAACGACAGCTTTCCAAATGTTGCACCGTGTGTGACCACTGCAACAGGTGGGCCACCACTTTTCCAGCCTCCAGGTGACCTTCCTCACCATCTCCTGAACAACCCAAAGCCAATGTCACATAATGTAGCTGTTTTCTTTGTTACATTGGCATGGAGCCCCTTCATTCTATGTGGACATGCTGTTCACAATGATTTCCCGTGAGAACACTGATGCTATTCCTTCTTTCTCTTAGTCTCTGTTGTGGTAGATGAGAAGCCTATCACCAGGCTGATTGTTGTTCCTTTTATTTTATTTTTATTGATTTATCTAAAAAAATATATTTTCATTGATTTCAGAGAGGAAGAGAGAGGGAGAGAGAGATAGAAACATCAATGATGCGAGAGAATCAGTGATTGGCTGCCTCCTACACACCCCACACTGGGGATCAAGTCCACAACCCAGGTATGTGCCCTGACCAGGAATCAAACCGTGACCTCCTGGTTCATAGGTCGACGCTCAACTACTGAATCACGTAGGCCAGGCTATATCACTTTTTCCATTTTCTCCCAGAATTCTTATTGTAGGGCTTTTGCCACTTCTTTTTTATCCAATGTCTGTTTACTGCTGAACAATGATATTGCATAGTTATATTCCCTCCAACTCTGTTTTTCCTGCATTTAACAGTTGCCATCGTTTTTCTTTGGGTTAATTTCTTTTTAATAATTATTGCTAATATTTTCAAAATGTTCTCTATGTATCTATTACACATCTGGCAATGTATTTCCAAATGTATAAAAAAATCACTATTTCCCCCCGCTCTCGCCCCCCCTTCTGTACCCTCTGTCATCTTGCTGCGATTTAGCAAGATTGCTCGCTACACCTGGGACCCTGGTATCAACTTAGGACTTCCTTCCATCTTTCTTCTCCTTTGGATTGCTCCTTTGTTTTCTGGAGTCTCTTTGTTCCTCTTTCTTGGGTTAGTCTTTCATTTCACTGAATCATATCCCTCACTATGTTCCTAAGAAAAGGTGTGTGGGAGGTAGAACTTTTGAGTTCTTACATATCTGAAAATATCTTCATTCCACGCTTACCCTTTGGGGATAAGTATAGAATTCTAGGATAAAAATAATTTTCACTCAGAACTTTGGGTGCCCAACACTACCGTCCTCCAGCATCCATCCTATCCTGCTGTGGAGATGCCCGAAGCCACAGCTTCTTACTCCTTCACATGACATGATATTTCTCTGTGGACGTTGGGAAGTTACTTCTTTTATCCTGGGATTCTAAAAAGCAAAGCTACTGTCTTGGCTTTCCCCCGCTCCATCCTACTGGACATTTAGTGGGTACTTTCTATTTGGAAATTTTGTCCTTCACTTCTGGGAAATTTACTTACATTATTACTATGAAATAATAATTTCCAATCCTTTGTTTTCTGTTTGTGAAACTGCATACAAATGCTGAACTCCTTGAATAATCCTCTAACACTCTTTTCTCTCCCAATTTTCATCTATCTTTTTTTTTAAAGTAACAAAAATGGTGACATTTAATCTTTATTTACAGGACACTGCAGGATATGAAATTCCACATAGAAATAAGAAACCCATTTCTACTTTCTGGGAGATTTCATCAACTTCATTTCCCTACTCTTTTGTTGAATCTTTTGTTTTTGCTGTCATGTTTTACATTTCTAATCACTCTTGCTCATTCTCTGACCATTCCTTTCTCACACCATCCTATTCTTTGATCTCTGAGGCTATTTTAATCAAATATATACATAAAAATAAAAAATATTTTTCTTCTTACATCTTATTTCCTCAGAATTCATTTTTTTTTCTTTTTAAATGTCTGTTTGCGTTCCTCTCTCTCTTTTATGGGGGATGTTTTCTGCAAACTCCCGGTGATCCTGAGCTGTCCAGTCCTACGTGACAGTGAGTGTCAACATGATTGGCAGTTGTGAATGTGTGGGCAGGGATCTGAGAGGTGGGCCTCCCTCGCAGCCTTTTCATTGGGAGGCAGAGAAAGACTTTTACAGACACTTACAGAACTTCTTTCTGGAGCTAGTACATTTTTTCCAGTGAAGATCTTCCAATCTTCTACATGGGACATATACTTGACAGTCCCTTTTGGGAGTGGGATACCGGAAGGAGTCTGGTACAGGGCCCTACTAGTAACAGGTGGCCTTTACTTAATTTCCCCCTCCCCCGCCTCATTTTCAGCCAGATTTTATAAATCACACATACTTTATAGAAAATTTGAGCAGTGCATTAAAGCAAACATTTATGACCCTACCATCTAGAAATAACATAAACATTTTGGTGTGTGATACAATCACCCACTTTGTAATAAATAAGCTTTTTATTTTAGAATAGTTTTAGATTTGTGGGAAAATTACAGTGATGGTGCAAAGTTCTCATATATTCCACACCCAGTTCCTTCTATTCATAACATCGCATGTTAGGATGGTACATTAGTCACAATGAACCAATATTGACATGACATTTTTTTTTTGACATGACATTTTTAACTAAATCTAATCTTTATTCAGATTTTCTTAGTTTTTTCTCCAATGTCCTTTTTTGTGGTTCTAGGATCTTATCCAGGGTACTACATTATTTAGTTGTCATGCCCCCTTTAGACTCCTCTTGGTTGTGACAATTTGTCAGATTTCCCTTGTTTTTGATAACCCTGAGAGTGGTGAGGCGTTCTGGCTGGATATTTTGTAGAATGTTCCTCAGGTGGGATTTGTCTGATGGTTTTCTCATGATTAGACTTGGGTTATGGATTTTTGGGAGAAAGACCATAGAGATAAAGCACCATGCTCATCACATCATATCAAGGTCATCAACATGACTTATTACTTTATTACTTCTGATATTGACCTTGGTCACCTGGCTAAGGTGTACTTGACAGGTTTCTGCACTGTGCCCCCCCCCCCCACACACACACTGTACTCTTTGGAAGGAAGCCACTATAGGCAGCCCACACTTAAGGTCTGGGGAGTTATGCTCCCCCTCCCTGAAGGCAGAGTATCTATACAAGATTATTTGGAATTTTTCTGTCTGGGAGACTTATCTATTCTCCCTCATTTACCTATTTATTCAATTATTTACTTATATCGGTATGGACTCATGGATCTTTATTGTATACTTTTGGTTATAATACAATAACACGTCATTTCTGTTGTTGCTCAAATTGTTCCAGCTTTGGCTATTGGGAGCTCTTTCATGTGTTCCCATGTAATTTTGTGTTCTCTCCCCCCATCACTTCCTTACTCTCTGGCACTATAAGATGCTCCTAGATCCTCTTGTACGGCTCCTGCCCCAGTTCTAGGACCAACCACTCTCTAAGATGACCAAGTCCTTTTTATTGAAGAATGATATTAGAAACCAAGATCTGGGCACTGGTGTGTTTATTGCTACCGGAATGTCTCAGCTGACAGCATAGATGTGTGTATACTAACCCATGTATGTACACATATTTATAAATATTTCCATATGTAACCATCTGTATCTGTATTAAGTTAAATATGAGTTCCCACTAATGTCTTCAACTGTAATTCATGGCCACATGGATCATTCTACCCATCCCTTGTTTATCTGTAAACATCTATAAGAAACCTGGCTCCCACCATCTGCCATCTATTTACTTAATTACTCAATTCCAGTATAAATACATGTATTGTCAATCACCTACTTTTTTAAAAAAAAATATATTTTATTGATTTTTTACAGAGAGGAAGGGAGAGAGAGATAGAGAGCCAGAAACATCGATGAGAGAGGAACATCGATCAGCTGCCTCCTGCACATCTCCCACTGGGGATGTGCCCGCAACCCAGGTACATGCCCTTAGCCAGAATCGAATCCGGGACCTTTCAGTCCGCAGGCCGACGCTCTATCCACTGAGCCAAACCGGTTTCGGCAATCACCTACTTTTTAAATAGGAATTCATTTTAGTTGCTCCCAAACTACTTAGTACATGTGTCCAGGATTCCATATAGGACGTTATGTCACTCGGTCCTAACAGTCCCTGCTCTGTTCCCAGCCTTTAGTTCTCCAATCTGAAATGTGAATTCTCACATCCATGAGAATTATTTTCCACGGTTCTCAGACCTGGAGGTCCACTGACAAAAATATACATCCATCCCAAGCTTCCCTTGAGTGACAAACTCGGATTCTACCAAAATCTGTGCCCTAAATGCTTGCCCAGGCATTGCAAAAGGCAGGGCTTGCCTTTGCTGGGAGAGAGGAGTGTGTCCTTACATTCTTTCTCACTGTAGGCAAAGTTCTCAAAAGCTACTTTGGCTTCAGAGAGAGATAGAAGTATCCCTTAAATGGTGTGTTCCCATATCACCACACACCACACTGCCCAAGAAAACACTGCTATAAATAGCGCTTGTTCTCCTCACAGTCCACCACAGCCCACTCAACCCCGACGGGATGGAGACATGGTGGAGGGAGGGAAAGGCAGAAAAACACATCAAAGGAGGAGAGGACAGGAAGAAAGACAAAGGGGAAAGGGTGGCTATAATAATAGCATTTATAATTAATGAACTACCTACGTTTGCAAAGAACTTCCCCATGGTCTCATTTCATAAAGTACAAAAGCTTAAAAAAGTATATATTTAGTTCATTTAAACTATCTTATGGGTTAAATTGGCTTTTGTAGGTTTTGGATTCGGGGATAGGTACACGACCCACGCTGGGCGAATGGGAGCTGGTCAGGGGCTGTTGCTAGAACTGTTGGAAAGAAGCACGTTCCCCTCGTGCTGGGTTGTAGCGTAAGTGCGGGTGGCTGCTCAACATACCTAGTCATTTGTTTGCTTAGTTGTTTGTTTGTATGCAAAGAGGAACTGAAGGAAGTGCCCCAAATGAATGTTAACATCCATTAATTTTAGGTGGTAGGATTATTGGTGATTATTTATAGTGTTTACACATTTATGTATTATACAGGGTGTCCCCCCAAAATGTATACACACTTTACTTTTTATTTATTTATTTTTAAAATATATATTTTAATTGACTTCAGAGAGGAAAGGGGAATGAGAGATAGAAACATCAATGAGAGAGAATCATTGATCGGCTGCCTCCTGCACGCCCCCTACTGGGGATCGAACCCGCAACCTGGGCATGTGCCCTTGGCTGGAATCGAACCCGGGACCCTTCAGTCCACGGGCCGATGCTCTATCCACTGAGCCAAACTGGCTAGGGCTGTACACACATTTTAATAGCTGGTAGCTCAATTTTGAAAATGAACTATATTTTAATACATACAGTTTATCTAGAGTATTACTTTCATATTAACAGATTTCTGTTATAAGTTATTACTTTTAATAGTTTTATAATATATTTATGTTATAAAGTAATATAAATATATGGTACTATATTTATATATTTATACTATACTAGAGGCCCGGTGCACGGATTCATGCACTGGTGGGGTACCTCAGCCTGGCCTGTGTGGATCAGGCTGAAACCAGCAGTCTGATATCTCCTGAGGGGTCCCGGATTGCGAGAGGGTGCAGGCCAGGCCAAGGGACCCCACCGGTGCACAGGGCCTCTAGGTGGGAGAGGCTCCTGCCACTGCCGCTGCATTCACCAGCCGTGAGCCCGGCTTCTAGCTGAGCGGTGCTTCCCCTGTGGGTTCCATGTTTCCATGCCTGTGCATTGAGCATCTGCCCCCTGGTGGTCAGTGCGCATCATATCTACCGGTCGAATCCACCATTTGGTTGAGTTGCATGTTAGGGTTTTATTATATAGGATATAGATAAATAATAGATTAAAAAGATAAAAATATCTTTAAAAATACTTTTATTGATTTCAGAGAGGAAAGAAGAGGGAGTGAGAGATAGAAACATCAATGATGAGAGATAATCATTGGTCAGCTGCCTCCTGCAGGCCCCACACTGGGGATTGAGCCTGCAACCCAGGCATGTGCCCTGACTGGGAATCGAACCCTGACCTCCTGGTTCATAGGTCAATGCTCAACCGCTGAGTCATGCCGGCCAGCTCCACATGCCTTTTATCACTCCCTTTGTTACTGTCTGAAACCCATTCCCTGTGCTCAGCAGGGCATGAATCCTTAATCCCAGGAGAATCCAGTTTCCTAGAATAATTTTTTCAAAATAAAATATTTTACCTTTTCAAAGTAAAGTATGTAAGAAAAAGAAAAAATCCAAACCATTTAGGAACTAAGAGGTTCTACTGGTTTTGTTCGTATCCCACCTGACCTCAGGCCTCCTCACAGAGCAGAGTGGAGAGCTGGGCGAGGCTCTGCCCTCACACAGGTGCTCTAACCTGGCGGGCGGGCAAGGCCCAGGGGGATGTGCCCGTCTTCTGGAAAGAACTCAGTGGTTTGGACTGGCTTCGATGCTCTAGGTAGCCCTGCCAGAGAGAGGAACAGACCATAACCCCAGCACAAGAGGAACAGCCCAGCCCAGCCCAGCCCTTTCTTGGTTGCCTCCTGCCATGTTTGTGAGGACTCCTGGGGATTCTGCACAGACTGGGATGCCCTCCCTGCCGTCACCAGCTCCACCCTGCTCTCTCCCACTGCAGACACAGCGCGGCTAAGGCCAGCCTGCAGCGTTTAACAAAACTCCCCAGAAACTCCAAGAGATGCCATTCATTCCGAAAGAAAACCACTTTTTATAATTGCAGCCAGAGCCCGGAGCTTCACACTGCTCCGAATCGCATGGTCTCTTTTCCAGAATAGGTTTCAGTCTTATCCCTGCATAACCCAAAGACCTATTAAAATATTTTCCTAAAAACTAAAGGGATTATCCCCACAGGAGCAATTTGCTTCCACCTCCACAGGAAATGGAGGAACCGGGAGAAAACGGCCAAACCCATGCAGTTTAGAATAGCAGCTTGTCCCTTTCCTCGCCATTGCAGTCTTCAAAAATAGCAGGGACCGCTTTCTGCACACTCCAGCATACACCTGCTCGGAAACGGGACTGAGGCTGAAAGAGGGGCTGGGTCTTGGCTGGCCCAGGACCATGGGAGAGGCCCAGGAGGAGGGAGGGAGGTCAGTGGACACAGAACTTGACATCTTGCAGGGCAGAGCGGGACAGGCGTCAGCCGGCCTGGGGATCGTGGGCAGTTCTAACCTCTGAGTGTTCATTATTTCATCTTGAACAGAGGCACCTGGAGTGGATGGCTCTCAGGGTCAGTGAGGCAAGGGGCTCGCTCCCCAGGTGTACGTTCTGTTTCCACAGGCTCCTTCCGGGATTGCATCACTGCTGTGCTGCCAGGACTCATCCTCCCACCCCCACAGGCGCCCACACCAGCCTCCTCCCCCGCCCCACCTCCTTAGTTTGAGATAACACCCTTTTGTTCTCCCTGTGACTCCACACCCAAGGGGAGAGGGAATGAGGAAACCTTCGAGAAAGTGCCACCTATCTGATGAAGGTAAGAGGTAGGAGGCCGCCTCTGTGTGCCTCCTGCCGCCCAGGGCCCCCGCCCAGTTCAGGAGGCCTCTCTGGGCTTGGCTTCCTGGCAGCGGAGGCTCGGGGCACTGGGGGTGCTGAGGAGGCTGCTCGTTGTGTAAGAATGGACCGTTTCTGCTGGGTTTGTGGAAATTTGAGTAGCAGTCAGAGGATGCTTCTGTCACCATGGACGTTCCCTGGCCCACAGTGACGTCTCCCCAAACAAGGGTCAAATACCTGTGAGTTTGTATATTACACACAGCTCCCCAGGTAGTTTTACATCGGATTGGTTTATTTTACACGTTAGCTTACACGTTAGCCCTGTGGGTGGTAATTATAGTTACCATCATAAGATGAGGAGACTAAGATAACTAGAGCTTAAGGAACATTATGTTCAGGGTCACAGTACCTGGGTGGCAAAGCTGAGGGGGGGCTGGGGGAGGAATGTTCTCTTAAGTCTTCATCTTTCAGATTCATTAGGGCAGCGGTTCTCAACCTGTGTGTCGCGACCCCTTTGGCGGTCAAACAACCCTTTCACAGGGGTCGCCTAAGACCATCCTGCCTATCAGATATTTACATTACGATTCATAACAGCAGATCAGATATTTACATTATGATTCATAACAGTAACAACATTACAGTTATGAAGTAGCAACGAAAATAATTTTATGGTTGGGTCACAACATGAGGAACTGTATTTAAAGGGCCAGAAGGTTGAGAACCACTGCATTAGGGGTTTCCCAAGGAATCTTCCAGGGAGGAGGTGGGACTGTCTTTCAGAGGCTCCCCACCAGACCCACAGTCAGGTCCAAAGTTCTTATCATGGCATCCAGGATTTTGCAGAATCTTTTATTTTTTGTTTTATTTTGCGGAATCTTGCCTCTGCCTTCCTTGCCCACCCCCTCATCTGCTATTGGTCCCCAGACCCACTGAGCTCTAGCTACTGAGGGCAACGACTATTGCCCTGACCATGTTATGCGTGCCCACACCGGTGACCACTTTGAACATGCTGTTGTCTCGGCCTGAGTGCCCCCTGCCGCCTCCCTTAAAGAACTCCTATTCATCCTTCAAGACCCTCCTCAGAAGCCAGATGCCGCGTCACAGCCTTGCAGACTCCCCAGACAGAGTTGGTTGCTCTGTGCTCCAAGGCACAGGGTTCCTTCCCTGGCTCAGCACCCAGCAGGGTAATTATTAGGATTTGCATGCTCACCTTCCTCCTCGCTGCTCCTGCAGGGCCGGGACTGTCATTCACCTTTGTAAACGAGGCCAGGCCCTAATGATTCCTCGGGCAATACTTGTGTAAGAATGAACACCGTCTCTGCTGGGTTTGTGGAATTTTGAGTAGCGGTAAGAGAATGCTGCTGTCACCATGGACGCTCCCTGGCCCACAGTGCCGTCTTCCCAGACGAGAGTCATATCGCTGTGGGTTTGTGCATTACACAACACCAGTACCACGCTCCCCAGGTAGTTTTACATCTGATTGGTTTATTTTACACGTTAGCCCTATGGGTGGTTATTACAGTTACCATCGTAAGCTGAGGAGACTAAGATAACTAGAGCTTAAGCAACATTATGTTCAGGATTACAGTACATGCACGGCAAAACTGGGAGGTTCACGACCTCTGCCTACATCAGAGCTTCTCCATAAGCGGTCTTTAAATGAGCAGATCAGCATCACCGGCGAATGGTTAGAAATGCAAATTACTGGGCCCCACCTCAGGCCTACGGAATCAGAACTTCTAAGTGTAGGCCCAACAATGGGTTTTAGCTAGCCCTGCAGGTGGTTCTGTTACACTCTAAGTTCCAGAGCCCTGGCCTGTAGCCCAACTACTCCAGTGGCTGCCAAGAGCCAGCCAGAGGAGGGCGCTCCAAGGCAAACTTTCACCCTTGGACTGTCAGCAGCTGGGATGGGAACCGAGCGGGGAGGGCAGGAGGGAAGAAACACGGGGGCTGGGAGTTTGGAGCCAGAGTTCTAGTACCACCCGTTCTACAATTATTGGCAGAGGATTTTGAGCAGCTTTCCAGGCCTCACTTTTCTCATCTGTACATTGAGGATGTTGACTAAATGATCTCATCTCTAATTTCCCTTTACGTTCTGTTACTTAGCCCTCCAAAGGGTGAGTATGTATTTTTCATGGATTTTCCCCATACTTGGAAACTGGTAGCCCCAGTTCTAAATCCTTGCCCCAGCTATGTGAAGCTTGGTTCTACTGGTTTCATGTGGACCTGAAGGCTCTCCCTGGAGCCCACCCAGTGGTGGGTGGGGCTGTGCCCATGAGGTACGTGGTGGGGCCCAGCATTTAACTGGCAGCTGGAAAATCTCCTGGGCACATAAGACTGAAGAGAAGGAAGGACATTTTTTGTCCCTTTTGGGATGATTATGAAAATTCGAGGCAAGTAATTGCATTGTTAAGGCAGAGCCCTGAATCAGAAAGGCGAGAAGAAGAATTTTAATCACTCAGGACCTGGGTGTCAGGGGGAGAATACGGCTGAGCTCTCAAGCCTAGAGGGGCTGTGGGAACGTGAATAATTTTAGAATATTTGGTCAATGAATACTCAAAACCACGCGAGCCAGATAAACAGCCCGAGTGTCTGTCATATCAGTATCATACCCAGGGGAGACTCAGCGTGAGGTTTCCAGAGCCCAGGAAAAGATGAAAAAATGCAGGCCATCGGTGTTGCCCGTGGGCCTTAGGTTCATAGACAAAGACAGTGGTTCTGAAGCAAGGCCCCAGGAAGAGCAGTGCCACTGTCAGCGGAAGCTCACGGAGGCCGCACCTCTCAGCGGCAGTGGGCAGGAAGCTGGCTGCCTCCTAGACCGAGCATCAGTGGAACTACACATCAGTAAACAACACGTGTGCATCCCAAACCCATCAAAGTGTACACATCACATATCTCCTGTCAATCATACTTCAATAAAATGGGTTAAAAAAAAAGAATATGGGTGTGAATTTGCCTGCAGTTATGGCTTCTAATATACCCTTCACATCAGCAACACATTGTCAATAGTTATTATTGCAACAGGTACCCTGGATCCGTGTAAACACCTTCTGTTAATGGCCACTGTCTTTGCCCATCTGAGCCTCCCACTGTGGGCCTGGTAGTTGAGTTCAACTTGGGACCTGCTGACCTGCCTCAGTGGCCCTGGGACTTCCCAGGAACCAGGGGACTTGAGGGGTTGGGAAGATCCAGGCATAGGTTAGGGTTCCTGGAACTGGGTCTCTCTCTTCTGCCATAGTTTGCTCCTGTCTCACTTGCCTGCCAGACTTGGATGACAGGATTCTTCTATATGTGTTCAGGATGGATTTCAATTTCACTCCTTAGAATCTCCTAAGCATCCTGCTCTCCAGCTTATATGACTTCACAGACCGCTGACTACTCATTTCCAGTGCTGTCTTCCATCCAAAGATTGGACAAGTCTGAACACTTTGGTCCTTTAGCTGTGCCTGAGGTGGTGCAGGGGAGATGTGGGCTGTAGTCTGAACAACATGATGCAATCGAGCTGTGGGCCCTTTGGCAATCATTTTGCTACTCTGGGCCTCAGTTGTATTGTCTGTAAAATGGGAATGTTGCTTCAGATGCCCTCTGAGGTCTTCTCGCCCTCACATTCTGAGACTCTGGAGTCTACCTTGGCCAAAACAGAAGGCTCAGGGGCCCTGTCCATTACTGCACACGCGCCCAGGTAGGAGGTAGAAGGGAGTACATGCAGTGTCATGACAGGGGGAGGACTTTGAGTCAGATGAGTACTTGCCCTTCATGGACTTGGATTTGAGGAGCACCTGTTGGGTGGGTCCTGGCTGGAAACGGCGAGACAACTCCTCCAGACTTCCCCCTGCCTGAAGGGTTGCCTCACAGGCTATTACTTAACTCTCCTTAACCACTTTCCAGGGTGGGGCAGGGAAGGGCAGATGGGTAGCAGCTGATGCAATAGGCATTTGCAAGCCTGTGTTGTTCTTCGAGGACTAAGCATAGGTCAGCTGGCTGGGCCAACCGGGCTGCAGCTGTAAGGCCCTGCTCTTTGCAGAGTTTCAGCTTTCTCTTCTCTCCTTGACTTGTCCTCATTACTTAAATGGGGTTCACTCTCTTGTCATCAGAGGCAGTGATTTATAGTTTATGTGAGGATTAACCCACATCCATTTACTTGTGGTGCTCTTTAACCTGGACCCGAAAAGAATATCCTTGACTGCTAGGAATGCGCGTGTGACACAGGTACACACACACACACACACACACACACACACACACACACAGTGAGGACACCCAGAACTGGGATGGCTGTTCTGAGAATCTGCTTCTACTAGACCATACTTCCCACAAGCTCTTCCAGGAGGAAATGGATCCAGTTAGAAGCATCAGAAAGCTGAGAAGATTTGGAAATTTCCTCTGTAGAGCCAAAGCTTCCAAATATGCCCTAGGGAATGCCGTTTCTATTCAAGGCCTCACCTATCAAATATAAAGAGACTCCTGTCTACTTTTTCTCACAGGGATCTGGAGGCCTAGAACACAATAACTCTTTTAATCTTTTAAGTTTAAAAAAAGAGCCTGTGAGGGGGGAAGAAAGAGAAGGTGCATCAAGTCCTTGACAAAAAGAAAATTGCTCAATATTGTACCCAAACTAGCTTGGTAATGAGCAACTATACTCCATCATACACTGCAAAGAGCTGGGTCTTAACTAAATTCATGCTTCAAGGCTGTGTGTTCCCTGCAGTCAGCTCAAGAAGGAAGTCTAGCCCTGGCCAGTTTACTCAGTAGTTAGCGTGTTGGCCTGTGTACTGAAGGGTCTCAGGTTTGATTCCTGGTCAAGGTTTTCCTTGGTTGCAGGTTTTCCCCAGCCCTGGTAGGGGCGTGTGCGGGAGGCAACCAATCCATGTGTGTCTCTCACATCCACGTTTCTCCCTCTCTCTCTCTTTCCTTCTCCCTCCCTTCCACTCTCTCTAGAAATCAATGGAAAAAATATCTTGGGGCCCAGGCTGGTTTGGCTCATTGGATAGAGCGTCAGTCTGTGGACTGACGGGTCCCAGGTTTGATTCCAGTCAAGACTTACTTTCCCTTTTATGTGCCAGGCCCCATGCTACATGATTTACATGAATTATCACACTTTACCCTCACAAAAACCCTATGTTCTCCCTCATTTGACAGCTGTAGAAAGAGAAGTTTAAGTAACTTGCCAGAGGACACAGAGCTGGTAAGTGTAGAGCCAAGTGGCTAACCTGGTTCCCCTGCCTCTGGAGCCTATACTCAGCACCATCTGGAAAACCCACATATTCAGATAGAGAAGTTAAGTGGACAGAATCCTTCAAACTCTTAGAGGATTCACCACAATGTTCTCTAAATCCCAAACCCCACTCTAACTTCAGTCAATAAAACCCATAACTTTATTTTTCTGGAGTTTGTTTAAGTCCACATTTTAAGGAACATATTTTTGGAATAATAACATAGAGGCGTTGTTCTCTGGGAAGGGTCCTCCTGAAACTTTCATCAAAGCAGTTCATTCCGATTTGATTAATTCTGTGGACAGGTAACGATGGACTTACTTTCTCCCTGGTATCGAGTAACTAAATTTAGAAAGGAGCTTTGGGCAAGGTAGTTTATAATTTAAGTATGAGTTTTATAATTATACATTTGTTTATATCTATTTATACATAATCAAATTTAATCAGATGGACCACTCCAAGGAGGGAAATTACAGTGTTATCACGGTGGAGCAGGAGTTGGGCGCTTTCTCCTCGCATCAGCCATCAACTTGATTTATAGATGTTTTATCTCATTAACCTTTATGTCGTGGAGCTAATTGGTGAATCTGGGAACTGCAAAACATGCTTGAAGCAATCACGTAGCTCTTTAACTTCGATGTGCACCAAATTAAAATGGACCCAATTATTCTGAATCATAGGAGGCATCTTTTGAAAGGCTTTGCCTCCTTCATATGAAATGGCTCATTGGAATGGAAATCGAACTTGTTGTGGACCCTGAATTTCTTTTAATTTAGTTTTTCTTTCTTTTTAAAAAATATAATGTTTTGTTTGATTTTAGAGAGAGAGAAAAAGGGAAGAGAAGAGAGAGAGAGAGAGAGAGAGAGAGACTTCAATTGGCTGCCTCTCTTGACTGGGGATGGAGCTGGAAACCTGGGCATGTGCCCTGACTGGGAATCAAACCAGCGACCATTGGGTGCACAGGACGATGTTCAACCAACCGGCCAGGGTGACCCTGGTTTTCTCTATGGCCGTACCCCATATTACTTAAAACAATTTGAATTTTTCAAAAGCTCTTGCTTCACAGAGAGACAAACTTATACAGATTGTTGTGAGGATCCCTGTTTGGATAAGGTTGTCCCAGGGAGTCCTGAGGATTGTGCTGCCTACCTTCTCCCTCCTCCTGAGCCTCAGGGCAGCCGCGTGGGAACCAGCCCTGTTCCGGAGGCTGCATCACGAGGATGGAGAAGGTCCCTTAGGTACGGACAGCGGACAGCGCTGCAGGCATCCTTTGGTTTCCCTTCCCTGTTCTCACTTCCGGAACCAAGGCCCTGAGGCACACGTAGTTACAGCCTTCTTCCCTCCTGGCCTTCTGTGGGAGGACCCTGGGCTGCTCGGCTCCTGCATCTCTTGTGGCTTGAAAAAAATATGTGGTTGTTTTTTTAAAAAAATAGGATGATAGCTAGAAATTGAACAGATTAAATTAATTTACATGAGAAAAGCTACCAAGTAACTCTCTGTGAAAATAGACTAAGTACAGCTGTTAACTGGGACTTCGCGTGAGAAAAATGGCCACTTCAAGAAACTTACTAAACATTTACATTATTTTTAAGGCACTTGAAGTTCAACTTACGTTTTTGTTGTTGTTGTTTTTTTAATCGGACACTGCAAGAAGATGGACTTCACGAGGGAGAAAGAAGGTTCAGGTTTATTCAAGTTACACTTTAAATAATTTACTGAGAGAAGAAAGTAATTTGGGTAAAAAAAAATCTAAGGTGACATCTTATAGTGGGGTTTTCTGAATTTGCATGGTCTTAGAACAGGCCTGTGAAGGGTAAGGAGTCATAGAGAGGGGCCTTGGGATGAAACATCAGGTGGGGGCCTTTACCTTCCTTGGATTTGTGGGCAAAGTGAGGTTTCTTTCATTTTCTTTCCATTTTTTTTATTAATTAGTAAACTTAATTTTTTAAAAGTTGATTTTAGAGACGGAGAGAGAAACATTGATGTCTATGAGAGAAACATCCATCAGTGGCTCCCACATGCACCCCTACTGGGGATTAAACCTGCAACCTGGTTTTGCGCCCTGACCGGGAATCGAACCTGCCACTCTATGGTGGATGGGACAACAGTCCAACCAACGGAGCCACACAGCCACGGCTGAAGTGAGGTTTCTTATGGGGTGATTTCCCATAAAGAGCAAACCCCTTGCTGGAGTAGGGTGACACCAGACTTCAGTTTCTTTCCTCAGTTTAGTTTGAAAATGGACTACACTGTTAATACACAGGAGGATTTTGTGTGGGTTCTTGCTCCTGAAGTGCCACACTGATGCCGTTCTAATGCCGTTCGACATGTCTCCCAGCTGAGTGACTCAGCCCTGGCCCATGGACCCTCCACAGGCCCTCCCTCCCTCAGGGGTGCAGGTGTGTCCCCACCTCTGTCTCAGGCCAGGAAACTAACCACAATCTCCTGGCGATGGCACTGGGGCTCCTGCCTTGGAGGCAAACAGGGTGAAACACAGGCAGGCAGGATCCCAAACCACAGAAGTTAGGTCATCCTCCCGCACATGACAGCTGAGCGACTCCCTCAGTCAACAACAAGAAGTACAGACTCATTCAAACATGGCTTCCAAAGACTGGGACTCTGCCTGGCCTCGGTGACTGGCCGCTGAGTGCCATTCTAAGCACTGGAGAGAGTTAATTAGCCAATCCTTTCAACCAGCTAAGAAGGGTGCGCTGGCACCGTCACAGCAGGACAGCTGAGTCCGGAAGTTCAAATCACTTGTCTGGTTGCCAGTAAGTAACGTGTCTGATCTCTTGTTCCCTCCTCATGTGCAACTGGCAACTCGCAGGACTGCGTGCTGGACAGGAACCATCTTTCAAAGCCTCTGGAGAAATCGCAGAGACATAGAGTGTCCCTCTGTGGGACCAGGCTCTCTGGGACAGTTAGAAATTGGGTTGAGGATCGGGCTAGGGTGGAGGAAGCAATAATGCAAATGGTTATTACTGTGAAAATAGTTACTCGTGGGTGTGTTGGCGTGACTGGTATGGCCGTTAACATGGTCATTTCAGGTGTCCTGAAAGGTGGGATTCAGCCCAAGGTGAAGGTGGATGAGTCCTTGGAAATGCACACTTACATTTGCTCAGTTCACTTGTGGGAATCAAGCAAATGGAGTTGCCAGACGAGAACAATGACACTGCCTTCGAAGGCATTTTCTCATGTTCACAGTGCATTTAAGAGAATCATTAAGAAAAAGGGCCTGGAGTTTTGAAGACTATGTCAATAATCTTCAGCCCATTTTTTTCCTAGGGCAGGATGAGAATGGATTTATTTGAGCGGAAATCCTAACCTCTATTGTCAGGGCTATTCAGAAAGTCTGGACAATGCGACACACAGGAAAAACAAACGGAAACATTTTCTGTTCTAGACTGGCATCCCTGAAGAGTAAGCATAGCCATCACTTCGGACATGAGTTACTGGTCCATTCCTCTAAGGCTAGTTAATAACAAAGGCTGCTTATTCTCTGCACTTTTCCCCAGCACTGCCTGGTTCGTGGAATCACTCCTATAGACCAGATGACTTATTTCCGGACCTGGGCTTCTCTGGCCACCTACCTCCCATTGGCTGTTTCAGTCCCCGGTTCTAGTAGAAGACATACCTGAGAAGGCCACTGTATTTCTTGGTTGCATTTCCATGTAGCCTTTTAATCTTCACAGATGAGAAACTTAACACACTCCTGCCTCAAATGGCCATGAGTTCTGCTCTGTGTCAGCATCAGAACCAGTCTTCTCCCGGGCGGAGGGGGGCTGGAAAGACCTTGGCCCTAGCAGTTAGCATCAAGTCAGGGAGGTTACTGGCCCCAGGCTGGCCTCATGCCCTAGCTTCAGAAACTGGATACTTCCCTTGTCATATATTTATTGAGCACCTACTATGTGCCAGACCCACAAAACCTGCCCTTCTCTAACCTTTTCATGTTAAGGAACTGAGTCTCACCCTCCCATTCCCAAGTATCAACCTTGGTTCTCTGATCAGTAAGTCATTTCTTCTAGAACAATGTTTCTCAAACTTTCATGTGACTACAAATCACCCGGGGACCTTGTTAAACTGCAATTCTGATTCGGTGGGTCTGGGTGGGGCCCAAGATTCTGGGTTCAGAACAAGCTCCCAAATGCTGCTGCTGGGAAAGCTGCCTGGATTCCACTTGGAGTGGCAAGGAAGTGCCGCCAGCAGCATCCTCACCACCTGCACGTTTTTGTTAGGAAAACAGAATAGCAGGCCTCACTCCAGAGGCACCTGCTCAGAATCTGCCCTTTGACAAGATCCCCAGGACATGAGGAGCCCTGATTCCCAAAGCACTGGCAACATCAGAAGCACCAGGGAGGAATTACCATATAAAGCACCTGTGGCTCTCCCCCGCCTGCCTTGCCACTGAACCCCATTCGCTGGCAGAGCCCCAGGTGATTGGGGTGGATAACAGGTTTAAAAACCTCAAAGAGCATTTTGGGGGGGCCCTTCCTAGTCATGGGCCTTCACGGTGGGGAGGCTTTAGAGATGATCTAATGACAATTATCTGAGGTTGTGTGCTCCTCCGAAGTTATTATCACGCACGTCCCACATAGGAGACCCGGGCCAGGTGCTTGCCCAGGGTCACGTGGTTAGTAACCAGCGGAGCCAGGCCTCCAGAGCCCATGTGATTCTTCCACCGCAGCTCCTGTCCTGGGCCGCAGTCCGCCCAGCTTCCCGCCCGTCTCAGGAATGCCTCTCCTTGACCGTGATCCAAATCTTCCCCTCCCCCGTTGGAGTTTCAGTCCATTACCTGCAAACCTCCACGCCCTCACAGATGCTTTTCTTTGGCTCCCATAAATGCCATCCTCTCCCCACCCACGTCACTCACTAACCAAACCACATGTTTAATTGGTTGATTTTCCCCCAAGACTGATTCTGTCAGCCTTTTGATAATGTGTGCGGCTCTTCTTGGGCAGGTGAGGTATGTGGGTGGGAAGGGTGTTGTCTGCTGGACTTCCATCCATCTTTCAGGAAGGCAGCTAAGCTTCCTGCTCTTTGTCTTCTGTCTCCACGCCTCTTGCTGTGTTCTGCAGCCTTCTGGAATGTATGTGAGCCCTCACTCTCTTTATTTACAGCTTCAAGACTTCCTCATTCTTCTAAATTGGCCAGGTTCTCCCCTCCTGTCTCTACCCAGGCAGGTGCTGCTCACAGTGCAAAGTTAAATGGACATCCCTGGAATTTATGGTCTAAGGTAGGGGTCTTCACTTGGAGTCCACAAACCTCTAGCCTGATACTTTCAAACCTGAGAGTACATTGGAATCTCCTACGGAGTTTTTTAAAAAGTCCAGACTGCCCTCAGATCAGTTAAGGTAAAAATCCTGGGGGTGGGAGGCAGGGATCAGTAGGTGATAAAGCTCCCTGGTGATTCCAATGGGCAGCCAGGCTGAGCACCCTGGAGAGCAGGTAAAATTGCTTCTGGATAGGCATATGCGCATTTCCTGGGGGAGCTGAGCCATAGCTTTTAGCCCAGTGGTTCTCAGCCTTGGCTGCACATTAGAAGCACCTGGGAATCTTTTTAAAATCCTGATTTCTGGGCCTCATCCTCCGGAAATTCTGTTTCTTTGTTATTGTTAGGTTAGGTGGCTCAGGAGGCGGCGCAAGAAATAGAGTCCAGTGAATGAGAAAAGAAAGGAAAGGAAAGTTTATTCTGCGTCCCCGGGAGACCCACGTACCCCCAAAGACAGGGCACGTGGATTCACGCCAACATGGAGGGGGGCGCTTTTTTTATACTGCGGTTGGGTGAGGGGCGGGGACATGAGCTGAGGTATTCAGTTGAGGAGGCTTCAGCTGCAGGGGGTCAGCAAGGTATTCAGGGAGAAGGAGCCATCTGTGTCTGGCACGTTGACCTGTGAGAAATCCCAGGTCTGTGAGAAATTCCAGGGGGAGTCCATTGTCTCATCACATGCCTGCATGTATTTGATCCTGGGCTCGATCCTGGGCTCTCTCCGACCTAACAGTTATGGGTTGGGGCCACAAGAGCAGCAGCAGGCAAGCAAGCTACCAAGGACAGGGGTGTAAGAGTGAGCACCTCCTGCCAACCCAGAACCTCTTGGGTGGGGCCACAACATTAGTAATAAAGAAACAGAATTTCCGGAGGATGAGGCCCAGAAATCAGGATTTTGAAAAGATTCCCAGGTGATTCTAATGTGCAGCCAAGGTTGAGAACCACTGTTTTAGCCAGTTTTCAAAGGCTTCTATGATACCTTTCTCCTTCCCTTTCTCCCCCTCAAAACAGGCTCAGGGACTGGCTGAAGATAAAGGAATAGGAAGAGCTTACCAATTACTAAGAAAACACCAAATACATGTATTCACTAAATACATAGGCATTAACATGCAGAGCAGAGAAAGGGCTGGGGACTTAGGGAGCCTGTGTTTGGTGGGAGGGAGAGTCCCTGCCTCTCTTCCAATTAGCCAGGAGAAGGGTGTGCCTTCAGATGCTGCCACCACAGAGATCTGATCACATCCCTTACCTCCCCCCACTGCCCATCAAACCGAGGCCTAGCCCCCAACTCTAACATCTGGTTCCTTCCTTACCCAGCCCAGGGCGTCCCCTCTAGCCCATCCCCCTCATTTCTTCACACACTCTAGTCCCAGGAGGATGCTCGCTGTTCATTTCTAAGGCTCCTTCGTGCCTTTGTTTCTATTCTTTCCCCAGTTCCTCCCGCTCTCTCTGTCTCCGGTGTCCTGGGAGGGGAGGTAGGATTGAAGAGACAGAGAATGGCTGGAGGCAGGGTTCCCAGATGACAGAAGGGGCTCAGTTCATATTTGTCAAGGTGAGCGGGGAGCCTCCTTGTGTTAGGAACTCCTGTTTGGGGGGAGTCTGGGGGATGATATAGTGAGATTCAGAAGCTCTGGCCCTCAAGGGACCTAGATGCCTGGGGCCGGCTGACCAATGATCAGAGGAGTGAGGGAAGCATAATAGGTGTGGTGAGAGGAATGTGTAGGGAGGAGGTGGATGGGGTGGGGGGTGGAAAGTTAGCAGAGATTTCATCCAGAAAGGGACCTATACTCAGCAGGGCCCAGTGGAGAGAGATGGGGCTGAAATAGGAGGCGGAGGCCAGATTGTGGAAGGCGATTGAATGCCAACCTGAGGATACCTACTGCACTCAGGTTGAACCTGTTGGTGCCCCCTGGTCTTTCCAGCTTTCAGTCTTGCTCTCGCAGGAAGTCTTTGCTGCCATACTAAGTTGTTCAGGCAGGGGGACCCACTTTTGAAGCGGTCCCATCTGCCTGGAGGTGTCTGAGCTCCTGAAGGTGCCAGTTTTTTTGCAGGGAGCCCAGCCTCCTGCAGCCTCCCTCCCACTGCCCATGAGGGACAGGTCAGGGAGCCAGGATCAGGACTCTAGAGACCAGAACAGTCAGGTGGGACACAGATATGATGGTGGGCTGGACAGTGGTCAGTGGGACCTCCCAGCACATCGGAGGAGGAGAACAGCCTCCAGGTCGTTGGGTTGGAATCCCAGCGCTGAGTTCCGGGAATGCAGTGTTGGCCCATACAACACAGGCCCTGTGTCTTAAGCCCTGCAAGAGTAGGTATTCAATAAATGTGCTCTTCCTCCGTCTGCTTTCCTGGGCTGCGAATCCAGGTGAGATAGCTGTACCTTTTCCTCCCTTCAGCACCTCTCCCGCCCAAAGAAGATGCCGCCCCACCCTTTCAACTTGGGCTGTCGTAATTGTTCTGTACTTTGATAAGGCGCAAAGGGCTCATTATGTAAA
Organism: Myotis lucifugus; assembly: GCF_000147115.1. NCBI lineage: Eukaryota > Metazoa > Chordata > Mammalia > Chiroptera > Vespertilionidae > Myotis > Myotis lucifugus. Next base: position 1,018,022 of record NW_005871333.1, read on the forward strand.
TTCAGGGGGAAAACCCTCCAAATTATGAATTACATCCGTATTAATAAACATTTTAATTAACACTTACCAACTGCCAACAATGTGTTAGGTGTAAGTAACAGGTGGATGTAGGTGGAAGTAATGAGACGAGAAAGCCACTACTTCATTTCTACTTTAAGAATTTCAAGAAACAATTCAGCCCTAGCCACTCTGGCTCAGTGGATTGAGTGTCAGCTGGTGGAGCAAAGGGTCCTGGGTTCAATTTTGGTCAAGGCCATGTACCTTGGTTGCAGGCTCCTCCCCAGCCTGGACTCTGGCCTTGGTCGGGGCTCCTGCAGGAGGCAACCAATCGATGTGTTTCTCTTACATCGATGTTTCTCTCTGTCTTTCCCTCTCTCTTTCACTCTCCCTAAAAATCAATGGAAAGATATCCTCTGGTGAGGATCAACAACAACAAAAAAGAAACAGTTCATATGCTTATCTCTTCTTAAGAGCAAACTTGTAAATTCTACTGAACTCTGAAACTATCGACAATACACAAATATTTAACTTTGCCATTTCGATGTAAATAGTAATAAATTAACATTTGTATGGTGCCCCTCATTTTAGACTCATTCATTAATTCAATTCATGTATTCAACAGATATTTAATAGATGTAGCAAGCATTGTTCTAGGCACCAGGATACAGCAATGGGTGAATAGGACAAATTCTTGATCTTAAAAAGTTTACATTCTGGTGAACAAAGACAGACAACAAGGAAATCAACGAGTAACATGAAATGGTGATAAATGTTATAGGAAAACGTAAAGCAAGGTGTGTGTGTGTGTGTGTGTGTGTGTGTTAGGTGGCATTTGAGTGACAGGGTTTTCTGATGGCTTAGATTTAGGGTGTGAGAGAAAGAAGTGTCAAGTTGGCTCCCAGGTTTTTTACTTGAGCAACTGGAAAAATGGAATTGCCATGTACTGATATGAGGGAAGCCTTGGGGGTGCAAAGCAGGATTCAGAATTGGATTTTGGACATGTGAGGTCACATAGGTGGTTCAATACACCAATCTGGAGTTTAAAGGAAAGGTTGGAACTGGAGATATAAATTTAGAAGTTTTCAGCCTGTAGATTTTTTTTAAAACTAGGAATGTAGGTGTGACCATCAAGGGAATGAGTGTGGACAGAGAAGAGATCCAGGGCCTGAGCCCTGGGTGTGCCTCTCCTGAGAGGTCTGTGAAGTGGAGAAAGAATCATTGATGAGGTAGAAGGAGACCCAAGACAGTGGACACCTGGACACCACATGAAGACAGAATTTCAAGGAGGAGAGAGTGACAACTGTGTAAAATGACACTGATAGATGCTGAGTAAAAGGAGGCCCCAGAACTGACCATGGGTTTGGTATCGTGGAGGTCACTGGGGGCTTTATAGAGTGGATTCTATGGAGGGTGCGGGAGGAGGCAAAAGTTTGATGACAGACACTCAGAGAGAGATACTGTCTTAGTCTGTGCAGGCTGCTAGAACAAAATACCATAATGGGGTGGCTCATAAACAGCAGGCACTTATTCTTCAAAGTTCTGGAGACTAGAAGTCAGAGTGCAGCATGTTCCAAGGTTCTGGCAAGGCCCTCCCCCAGACTGCAGATGCTGACTTTTTGTAGTATCTTCACATGGTGGAGGGGGTAAGGGGTCTCTTATAAGGGCACTAATCCCATTCATGAGGCCTCTGCTCTCATGACTTAATCACCTTTCAAAGGTCCCCCTTCCAAATACCATCACATTGGGGATTAGGTTTCAACACATGAATTTTGGGGGGACACAAACATTCAGTCTACGCAGATACTCCATAACCTTGGTCCTGAATTATTTCTGAAATGCTGTTTCCTGTCTCTGAGGCAGCCCAGGCCTTAAGTGGTTTTCTGCTCTAGCCTGTTCCTGCTGTTGCTGATAAGGTGCCTATAGGGCTATCTCCTGACTGGACCAGGCCTTTGCAGGCTGAGACATAGTGGGAAGTAAGGCAGAAAGCTCTAGGGCAGTGGTTCTCAACCTTCTGGCCCTTTAAATACAGTTCCTCATGTTGTGACCCAACCATAAAATTATTTTCATTGCTACTTCATAACTGTAATGTTGCTACTGTTATGAATCGTCATGTAAATATCTGATATGCAGGATGGTCTTAGACGACCTCTGTGAAAGGGTCATTCGACCGCCAAAGGGGTCGCGACCCACAGGTTGAGAACCGCTGCTCTAGGGCCTTGGGGGTGGGGTTTGAAACTTCAAATTAGAATAAAGGCAATGGGGCTGGAGAAGAATGTGGCCATTCCTTAGTTCAGACCTTCTGTGACCCGCGGAGTCCAAGGCTCTGAGAACATTCTCAACACGTGAAGCTTTATTTTACACAGTGAGCTCCTGATACAGGTTGCATTTGAATGACGATTCCATGATTTAAAATAAAGCTTAAAATCCACTAAAATCTAATCCAGTGGCTGTGCATTAGATTATGGCTTCTACATATCATCTACAAAAAGGAAGCAGAGTTCAGGGAGTAAAGACTGGTTTCAGGTCTGGGCCAGGGAAAGTACAAGGTTGACCTGATATAGCTGGTGACAGGAAGCAGGGAAGGCAGTGTCTTAAAGAACATTGGACCAGCTTGAAGGGGCTCCCAGTGGCAATAGCAGCTTGGATATGTGGCTGATTTGGGAAAATTTGACTGTCAAAAATATTAATGAACATGGTTGATTACAAAAACAATGAATAAAAATCCATTATAGTGATACTAAAATAATGAAATTACAGAAAGGGGAAAAACCTCTTTGTTCCCCTTGGAAGTGACTCTTACAGAAGTGACTCTTCTTACTTGAATATTAATTAAAGAGAAAAAAGATAGCACGTATCCTGCCCTTTTAGGAGGAACAATAATTCAGTCTCAATTGATAGGAAGCTCTTCTTTATAGAAGAAAACTAGCTAATAAATGAAGAAGGAGTGATATAAGTTAGAAAATAGCTATTGTGTACCCCAAATGTAATTACTGAGTCAGAAAAATGATCAATGGATGCTAAAATCATGAGGAAAGGTTGTTGGGGAACAGGATATTTTCATATGCCAAAATATTACCCTACAGAAAACTGCAAAGAGAGAAAAAATGTCTATTTTTACCATGCGGAGATCTAGAGATCATCCAAGTTAGCACTAGCAGCTGACACTCTGGACCTTCTGATATACTGCAACATGAAGTTGAGAGCATCACCTATGACATCCTCTTGTCAAAAATATTTTAACACGTTAAGCGCCCAGTCGGTCACCGGTGACTGACACTATACTTTCCGTCCGGAAGAAAAAACAGGCTGGGCGCTTAATGTGTTAAGTGGAATCTACTCAAGAATTTAGATTTGCCTTCTAATTTACAGGAAATACAGAGAATAGAACAAATAAAATGACACCATAAAAAGCAACAATCAGACAAATCCAGAATATGGGAGAGTCCACAAGAAACTAGCTCAGTCTCTTTAAAAATTCAGTGTCATTAAAAAGTAAGCAAGGGGTTTTGTTTTAGATTGGAAGGAGAGTAAAGATCTATAACATCTAAAGGTAGTTATTGAACCTTGATTAGATACTGTTTTGTTGAAACCAGGTATAAAAGGCAATTTGAATATGGTGGGGGTATTATGAAACTATTATTAATTTTTAAGGAATGAAAATAGTTCATATTATAGTTATAATCTTATTTTTGAGAGATACATACTTAAGTAATTAAGGATACTTAATATTTAGGGTTGAAAGGTTGTTACGTCTGCAATTTATTTTCAAACAGCTTAGGAAAAACACTATATATATTTGATGTTTATATAAAACACTATAAATATATTTTATACATATTTAACTCAATATACACAGATACATACTATTAACATTTGTTAAATTAGGTATATGGTTTGTTTACTGTACTATGCTGTCGACTTATATATATAAAATGCATCTTTATAGACAATCATGGTGGGGAAACTTATTTTATGGGCTCTCAGCCTCATCCCTGGCATCTGGGTCTCTTAAAAGACCACAGGTAAGTGATGCCCCCTCAGGGATGAGAACTACTGGCCCAATGCCCACATTGAGCATGAAACTGAGGTCTAAAGAGTTGAAATGAGTTTCCAAGGAGCAGAACGAACACTAGAATTCATGTTCCTAACACCCCCCCCCACCCCGCCCCCCGCAGCCATGTCTACACAGGGGCCTCTCATGCCAACTGTACTTCAGGGAGCTGCCTGGAAAGCGCCTAACTCTGACCCAGAAGGAGTGAGCCAGGGCCTGGCGTGCCAGCCCTGAACGCTAACAAAGCCTCCATTAAAAGGAAGGGGACGCCAACACCCCTCACCACAAACACAAAACACCTGGCAAGTACAGCGCACAGGTGGAAGCAGGTCCGACCCCAGGTTTACATCGGAGGGGCGTGGCTGCGGGCCACTTCAGACCGCCTCTTCCGGAACAGGCCTGTGCCCCGGAAGTAGTTTGCTGAGGGACCTTGGGCCGCGGAAGGAGGCTGTGGTGGTGCCATCACCATGTTTCTGTCGGCTGTCTCCTGTAAGTGGGGCCGGAGAACGCGGCGGCGGCCAGGCCTGCGGCGAGGGCGGGGGCAGCGACCGGCAGCCCCCGACTGGCAGGCCCCGGGGGCAGCGAACGGGCGCGCCGGCGGGCGGCTGTGGCTGCGGCCTCCCAGGCCTTGAGGACTACAGCGCCCGGCATGCCCCGCGCGCGTCCTTGCGGGCGAGTGGGCCGCGGCGGCTGCGGGGCACCTCGGGGGCTGGTGGTGCTTCGCAGGGACAGCAGGAGTGGGGACCTTTCCCGCCCTCGGTAGGGGTGTGTCAGCAGAACCACTGGATGTTCGGACTGGGAAAACCTCAGAACGTCCAGTCCATTCGTTCGAATCCTAAAGAGAGGGAAACGGCGTCCGAGAGGGGCAGTGCGTTCCCAGGTCGTGCAGCGGTCTGACTCCCAAGACAGTGCTCTTCCCCTCACCAGGCTGACGGCCCAGCTAGGTTGTCCCCTCCGCCCCCTGGTTAACTTGTCAGACAAGACCCTGTTCCAGTGCAAATGTTTGCCCTTAGGAAGGGGATAAAGGGAGCAGATGTCACTCTAGAAAGGTTTGAAAGGCGGTCCACCTGAGTGTGTGCGGAGCATTACATCCAGAACCGTGTGGGTCTGAATCTTTATCTTCTGTTATAAAATCCTAACCAGACCCCTGGTAGCTGGGCAGTAGTTACCTGAGTGACAGCCCCTGGCGTACTTCGTGACCTAAATATTTTTTATTATTAATGACGGTTATATGAACTTTGCATAAGAAAGATAATAAATGGATATTTTTCTTTTCTCTTCCAACCTGTCCCTGCTACAAAAAGTTGCCAAGAGCAAATCGAAGTAAGTAAAAGTTTTTTTTTTAACTTGTTCATGTTACATTCCTTAGTCCAGCTGCTGCCAATACATCCTTATGTTAAACAGCATTTGGCCTCCATTTTCTAAAAGTTGGTTTGAGGACTACTTACATCAGCGCTTCTCAACCTGTGGGTCGCGACCCCCTTGGGGGGTCGAACGACCCTTTCACAGGAGTCGCCTAAGACCATCGGAAACACATATATAATTACATATTGTTTTTGTGATTAATCACTATGCTTTAATTATGTTCAATTTGTAACAATGAAATTGGGGGTCACCACAACATGAGGAACTGTATTAAAAGGTCGCGGCATTAGGAAGGTTGAGAACCACTGACTTACATGGTGAATTATTTTGGCCCTCTGAACTCTTTCAAAAAAATATTTTTCCTTTTGCCCAATTGACCTACTTAAGTGAGCATTCAAATAATTTACTTAGAAGACCTCTTGCTGTCTTGTTCCTAAGATGCCATCAGAGTGCCCAGCTCTGTTTGGACTACCATTGTATTTTTGTTGCCTCAAATTGAGGACCGGTGGCTGTCTGGAGCCCACTACGGGAGTCTAGCAGAACAGTCTGATTTGATTAAACTATAAAGCCTATTTTAATGAGTTTTATAATCCTTTGCATTCATGGTAGAAGCATTTCAAAAATAGCAAAGATTAAAGAATTCATAATGTACCACAGACTATAAATACCAAACTGTTATCTTAAAATAAATTTTATAGACAGTAACGGAAGATTTGTTGTGTGTTAAAAATAGGAAAATTCTAACGCAGCCTTTGCTTACAACCCAAGACATGTCACAAATCCTCAAGACTAGGTTTTTGTTTTTTTTGTTCTTTTTTTTGGATTAAAGTTAAACATGTATATTGGTGTCCCCTCCACTCCAGTATCTTTTATTGATTCATGTAGCTTTTCCCACAATCCAGTTATTTATGTGAGAATTTCCCACCTCCAGGTTCTGTAGGAATCTCTCATGCTTTCCGTTTCTTTAGAGGTACTCCCTGCCTCTCATGTTCTTTGTATCCTTCTTGTGACATTTGTCCTATATGTGTTGCCTTATAGACCTTCTGTACACACTCACCTTGCATACTATACTGTTCGTTTCTCGAGGGTGCTGATGCAGCCTTAATAGAGTTTTGCATTTCCCATAGTGCTTTCCACAGAGTAAGCACTTAATAGCTTTTTGTTAAATCTTTTTGAGCTTTAACTGCTTTATGTAGGGAGACAAGACATAGGAAAAAGTAACAAACAGTACAACATATTAAAAGGTCCAGTGAGGCAAAACATGAACTTTATGCTTTGGAGGACTATAACTTAAATGAAATATATGAAGAGGGAAAAGGTGTTAGATGTTAGCAATAGAAAAGTTCTAATCCCTTAATTTTGTCCCTTCCTGATTTTACTCTTCCTGATTTTACTCTTACTGCTCATCCCTGGTAGATAGGGGTCTTCTGAGACAGCTATCTTTATGATTTCCAGACCGGCCACCTACAGTTACCAGTACATGTGTATTTTTTCCCCCTCCTGACCTCTGCTCCTTCTAAGAGGTGGGTGTCTGAGAGTATTCCTACAATGTGGTTTGATTTGTTCTTATTGCTTTGGTTAGGTCATTACCAAGGCATTCTGTAATAAAACAAACTTTGGTAATCAAAACCACTGAATTGTGACTTATAGAACACTTAGCCTGTCTTAGAACTGAACCTTCTGAGGGCCAAGGGTTGTGCCACAACTAACACTACTGTATAGGGTTCTCAAAATGTGCCATCTCCTTGTGACTGATTTTAATCTATCTCTTCAGCTTCTAACAGCTTACTTTTAAATCTCAGGAACATTCTGGTGAGAATGGTAAGCCAAGCTGGGACAGGTTTCTCCTTCAACACTAAGAGAAGCCGCCTACGGGAGAAACTGACTCTACTGCATTATGATCCATTTGGTAAGATTCAGAAAAGTTACTCCACAATAAAGTCAAATGCTTTCAAGGCCTGTTGCTCTTTCCAGACTGATGCTGAACAGTGGCAGGTTTTTGGCCCTCTTGACACTAGCATTTATTCAGCCAGTGTGCATTGAGTGTTTACTGTGGTGCCAGCCACTATTCCAGCTGCTGGGATGTACTTCAACACACCACAGGCTCAGTCCCTGCACTTTTGGCACTTAGTCTGATTTGGAAGGGAGAGAGAAAAAAAATGCAAATTATGCTAAGTGCTATGAGAGACAAGCAGGATGCTGAGATACAGGATAAAGTTGTGGAGAGGTGGATCTCAGCGTTAGCTAGGATAGATCAGGGTCAGTCTCTCTTGTAGGAGATAGTTATCCAAAGATCTGAGGTGAGAAACCAGCCATGTAAAGAGAGTAGTGGTATTGCCCTGGAAACAAAGAGTTGAATATCTCGAGAAGGAGAGGGAATGATCTGGGATCATCTGCAAGTAAGTAGGTCCAGGTTTTAGTTCAAGAAGTATCGTTTTTATATATTAATGCAAGAGGGCAGGAAATTTCATTTTCTATTTTATACCATCTGCTAAAATAACATAATAAACAGTACCTCTTACGGTCTCATTATGTAGACGTATTTGTTCAAAAGGGACAAGTGTACCCAAGGCCCGATTGCCTGCTCCCAAACAAGAGTCAGCCCCTGACTGCTGTTGGTGGAAGTCTGTCCCGTTTTGGATTTCATGAGCAGATTTATGCAAATAAACTAGCAAACAAATTACTTATTTGAAAACTTAGGGCCATTCATTTCATTTGTCTGCCCTTGCTTTTAAATAGCCCCTTTATGATTGCTTCTGTACTGGAGCTTTTGGGTTGGTGCACACGTGGAGATTCTGGGAGAGTAACAAGCCCTGAGACGCTGTGAAGCTCTATGCGCCCTCCCCATTCCTTGCGTCACTTCCATCTGGCTATTCCTGCGTTACTCTCTCTAGGTATATAGTGAATTATAGGAGAAAGTTAACTGGACACATCCAGTTGGTGATCAGAATTGGAATTGGTACCAGAATCTTATTTCCCAAAATTAATAATGAAGGCAGACACTTAAGCTACTAATCAACTTTTTCATTAAGAACAAGAACTCATAAACTCTCGCTTCTAGTCAAGGTGGAGTTATAGGGAACGAATTTACCTTCCTGCCTGAAACAACAACTAAGAAAAGGACAATATAGGTCACCAAAGACAGTGATCTCTGGGGAAAAGGAAACAGACTAGTGCTTGTGTATACCCAGACAAAATGGAAAGTTGAATATTCTTTGCTTACCTACACAAGTCTTCATGTCTTCAGATGCTATGAAGCCATCATAACACAAGCACCTGTACTCTCCAGGCAATCTGAATACCCTTTTATAGTTGAGGAATCTGAATCAAGGACACACAGCTAAAACATGGGACAAAACAAAGATTTGAATTCAGGACCATCTGACTCCAAAGGCTGGGCCCTGAACCACTTTCTGTAGCACCTGTTATTGAGAGATTTCACAGGAGGCTAAAACCTACTTACCGCTGCATGACCTCCGGTCGGGCATTAGTGCGAATGCTGGCCGACAGCTACATTCATAGCTGCCTTCAGTTAAGAAGGTCTACAACCATTGTTCGTTGTGCTGCATTCATCAGTGTCTAAGTACAATAAAAATAAGGGCTGGACCAATGTGAGGAGTCATTTTAAAAAGGGCTCTAAGACAGCGGTTCTCAACCTGTGGGTCGCGACCCCTTTGGTGGCAAACGGCCCTTTCACAGGGGTCGCCTAAGACCATCCTGCATATCAGATATTTACATTACGATTCATAACAGTAGCAACATTACAGTTATGAAGTAGCAATGAAAATAATTTTATGGTTGGGTCACAACATGAGGAACTGTATTTAAAGGGCCAGAAGGTTGAGAACCACTGCTCTAAGAAGTAGTTGTCAACTTAAAATATGTGTGAGTTCCATTCTTTAACAGAAATAAAATTCCCTGCTGTTTTTATGGTGTTAACATTTCTGGTCATTCTTTATTATAATAAAAAGGGAGTTAGGGTTGTACCTGATGATTAGGAGTCTGAATTTCAGGATGATACCTTATATAGTGGAAAATTACTAGGATGAGAAACTATGTGTCCTAGTCCATTTGGGTTGCTATTACAAAATACCTCAGACTGAGTGGCTTATAAACAACAGAAGTTTATTTCTCACAGTTCTGGGGCTTGGGAAGTCCAAGATCAAGGTGCCAGCGTGGTCGTTTCCAGTGAGGGCGCTCTCGGTTCATAGCCTCTGCCCTCTGGCTGTGTCCTCACCTGGTGGAAGGGCCAGCAGGGTCAGTGGGGTTTCTTTTCTAAGAACATTACTCCCATTCATAAGGGCTCTACCCTTGTGACCAAAGCCCCACCTCCTAATACCATCGTTTTTTTGGAGTGAGGATTTCAACGTGAATTCAGGGTGGTTGGGACACAGGTATTCAGACCATACATAGCAATATCATTTTGGATTGGTGTGTTTTTCTCCTCCTGATTTCTTTGTATCAGTTGATGTAAACTTAAAGTGATGAGCTTTACAATAAAGTAGAGGCATACCTCGGAGATCTTCCAGGTTCAGTTCAAGACCACTGCAATATTGCAATAAAGTCAGTCATACAAACTTTTTGGTGTCCCAGTGCATATAAAAGTCATGTTTGTACTGCAGTCTAGTAAGTATACAATAGCGTTATGTCTAAAAAAAATTGTACATATGATAATTTAAAATATTTTGTTGCTAAAAAATAAATGCTAACCATCATCTGAGCGTTCATCGAGTTATAATCTTTTTGCTGGTGGGTGGTCTTACCTTCAATTTGTAAAGAACGCAATCATCTACAAAGTGCAGTAAAGCAAAGCGCAATTAAGCGAGGCATGCCTATGTTCTCGCATTTTAGCTCCTATAGAGTTTTTTGGGAACTTGTACAACATTAATAAATGTTGAATAACCTCTGTACTATTTTAAGTATGAAAATGTATTGGAATTTTTATCCTTAGTGTGGAGGTACAGCTGGCTCTGTATCTTGTGGGTTCTGCATCTGTGGATTCAACCAATGCAGAGAAAATATTGGGGGGAGGCAGTTATGTGTTGATGTGTATTATGTAGTTAGGCCTGTGATGGTTGTGTCTGTACTGAACATGTGCAGACTTTTATTTTCTCCCACTCCCTAAACAGTAAAATATAACAACTATTTGCATAGCATTTACATAGTATTAAATATTATTAGTAATCTAGAATTGACTTAATATACAGTATAAGGGAGGATGTATGTAGGTATATGCAGACACCCCCCTATTTTATATGAGGGACATGAGCATCCGTGGATTTTGGTATTTGTGGGCGGGGAGGATGTTCCGAGAACCAACCCCCCCCCCCCCCCCCGGTTATCAAGGGGACTCTGTTAGGAACTTGTTAGATTGGTTTTAAGTTTTGAGATTGGGGAAGGATACAACCATGAACAGGTCTGACCATAAGTTGAAAGTGGGAGAAAAGAGTCATATATAAATTTTAAACAGACGATTAGACCTTTTCTGGTAAGGAGGGGTATAAGCCTTGGCAGCACCACTTTGTCTTTTCGGAAGGAGAGAATGTTCTGGGACATGAGGCTGCTTGGCTTTCTGCCCGCCTACTTGCTGACGCCCTGCAGGCTCGCGTGCTCTTTGCCTTGGGGCCTGCCCATGGCTTAGGGTACGAAATAGCTGGGCAGGTCTCCCAGCATATTTTAATAAATGGTTAGTTTAAGGGTAATGTTTTGTGAGTCTGCTTTATGAAGAAAATCAGCTAAGGAAACAGAAACTCTCAATTGTTTAAGCATTTCATGGTAGACTCTATGGCTAGAAGCAGCCTGTCCTTCTAAACTCCTTTTCCTCACATAAAACTGATCCAGTTTCTGAGGAGGAAGGATTAAAGGCTGAGGCATAAGCTTATTAAATGTTGTTAAATATATGAAGTTTATCATGAAAATGAAAACTTGTCAGTTTTAATTCCTTGGATGACTAAACAAGACAATGTAGACTTTAATTGAAGCAGAATGGATTTAGGTTCAATGTAGGGAAAGAACTTGACAGATTCATTTTTCTATGTAGTAAGCAGCAAATATTTTGACAAAATTTATGTTTATGATTGTGGATAGCAGTGCTCAGCTAGCACGCATTGAGTGTTCACTGTGTATCTGGCAGCAGCCTTGTGTGGGAGTTGGAGTTATCTCTCTCATGGGAAGATAGAGTATTTTGAGAAATTTGCCCAGGGACTCAGAGCAGAGAAAGATGGAGCCTGCGTGCGAACCCAGCCTTTTTGACTCCAGGCCTCCTATTCTTTCTACTACATGGAGCCAGATAAATCTTCCTGATTTTTCTTTTTTCTTAATCAGGACCATCCCCTGTGGTCAGTCTAGCATTTAAGGCCATGAAGCCCCACTGTCACTCCTACCTCTTACTGCCGTTTCTCCACGCCAGATGCCCAAGGACTCTTTTTCTTCTTTTAAAAAAAAATGTTTTTATTGATTTTAGAGAGAGAGGAAGGGAGAGAGAGAGAGAGATAGAAACATTGATGAGAGGGAAACATTGATCGGCTGCCTCCTGCATGCCCCCTATTGGGGGATTGAGCCCGAAACCTGGGCATGTGCCCTGGTTGGGAATCAGCCAGTGACCTCTTGGTTCATGGGTCAGTACTCAACCACTGAGCCATACCGGCAGGGCTAAGGAGTCTTCTTATACTTTTGTAAACTCCACATTGTCTAGCACAATTCTGTGGACTCTAGTATTTATTCTTTGAATTAAGGGAATGAATCAAAACATTTTCATAATAAAGCCTTGCTTTGTTAATCTTTGTCAGTTGCTCCTGTTCACATTTACATAATCTCCTGATTGGTTATCAGGAAGACAAGTTCCTTCTTTTATCTATCTTTTTAGCTCTATATAGAAAAACATGGGGGAATATTTCTTGCAATGAATAATATTGTCTGATAGGAAACTTTTGTTTTCTACCTTTTTATGTTTTGTAGTCTTCCTGGGATTCTGAAGGAGCACCAATCCTACTTATATTTAATATTAGATGATTTGAAATATATGAAAAATATCCCTATGTAATATGTATATTTTATTTTTATTAATTTTGTAGATAAAATTCTATGGACTGGATAATGGTTCTTATCCAGCTGTTCATTAGAATCATGATGGTTTAAAAAATGTAGACTTCCAGTCCTAGCCTAGATGGAAGGAACCAGAATAAGGGCAGGGATTTATTTCAGTAAGCTCCCTAGCTAACTCGTAATCATAGTCAGTTTGGGAATCTCTTATATAGAGTGTCTGTGTTGATTATAGAAGAGGGAAAAAAAAAGCTAAAATCTCTTTGTATGGTAGGGTAAGTGAATTGTTATATCATAGTTTGAGTTCCTGGGTGTATTTTTGTTGTTGTTGTTGTTTTTTTGGCAAAGAAGAATAAGGTGGTGTGTGTGTGTGTGTGTGTGTGTGTGTGGGGGGGGGTTGCGGAGAAGGGAGAGAAAGAGATATATAGAAGATAAATAGATGAAGTTAATGGAGGACTATAGGGCATTATAGGAACTATGAAAACCTTATTGCCTAGCATCTAGTCTTCAATCTTTCATCCGAGCGTTAGCACTTTTGGTTTTGTTTCAGAGAACTGTACTCTCCTATATTTATAATAATTCGATTGTGGTTATAATGTTAATTATGTTACCAAATTAGAAAATCCATATTTGGGGTAGGAAACCATCTCTGGAAAGTACAAGCTTAATGTGTATGTTACTTCTGTCTGCTCAGTTCTCAGTGCCCTGTTTCTGGAGTCCAGCTCTAGTCTGTCCTTGCTTATCCCCTACAAGAGTGGATATCAACTGGGTGATGGCATCAAGTGTTTTCCATCTTTTGCCCATAATTTTCTTTTTAAATTTGAATATTTCACATTCATTGACCTGGGGTGCCAAAGATGCCACTGGTTGGCTGGGCCTTTCCTCTTTTCCTTACCATTTTCTCTGGTCTTCTCTGGCCTCTGGGATCAAGGAGCTGAGCTTGCAAGTCAACTCCATCCCCATGTCAAAGGAAAGTAAAACAAAAGAGAGGGCTCATGATCTGATATATATTTTTATTAGAAAATGGTAATGATACTTAGTTTTCTGCCATAATCCTTTTTTCTCCTCCTGTAGTGAGAGCAAAAGTCCTCTTTGTGGAACAGAAAAAAATACGCTCCCTCTGAACAATGGATTGAAAATGCATTTGATTTATAAATGAGAAGACTGAGGGTGGGGTACTGATTCAGAAATTCTGCAGCATGTAATAAAAGAAGAGGAAATGACACGGCATCTCTGCCTCCTGTGATTTGAAGGCCATTGTGAAGAAAACAATGCAGTGAAAGAAAGTTCTTCATATTAGGACATAAATCATTGCATCCCATTTCTTTATCTTTCTGGATATTTTTATAGCCCGTAATAAAATATATTAAAATAGCCTGTACTATTGTCTCTTAGTGATGTTTTCCCCCACTATTTGAAATTAAAAACACAACTACATTACTAAAAAATAACCATTGTTTCATGTATTGAAAGAACATTTTCCACAGTGAGACTTGTGCAAGAGTTTCCAGGCTGTTCCTCCTTGATTTTCATAGAAAAGGTAGTCAACACTCCAGAGTGATCTTTAAAAAACTCCAGTGCAGTAACAGAGATGGCAGAGGTGAGCAGGAGTGATAAGAAGGGAGCCAGCCTCAGCCTTCTAACACAAAGGAAACCCTGAGAACTATTTTTGATTTGTGCTTATATACTTAGGGAAAATACTGTTGGTCCGTATTCTCAAACTCAGGAATGCAGTATCTATGATTTTCTAGCACAGCTTTGGACTCCTTTATTTCATATATATATAAAATAAGAGATTCTATGTTATTTCTATAAGCTAGAGTGAAGGCTGTGGGGGCCTGGTGTTACTGCACAGCTAACCAGCTTGGAAATTCCACGGACAGTCCCTAATGTTCAGATAAAGACTCCTGCCCTGCCCAGAGCTACGTACTTTCTCACTCAAGCTATTGTTTCCCACAGATTTTCAAAATTGCCCAGTTTTCTTCTTTACTTGTCGAATTTCTGGCTGAAGGTAAGGATCAGCTCATTTTCTGAGCTCCATTTTAAAGCATTTATGTGGGAGAATGAGAGTGCCCACCATGACTACCAGCATTAAGGAACCAATACTGTTTCAAAATAACAATACTGTTTCAAAATAACAGGTGTTCCCTCCCAGGCCCAATCTGTGTCTCCTGAGGAAATGGAATTAGATGTGGATTCTTGCTGAGTCTCGGAGGCTTGTGGCATGATAGTCAGCTCTTTTGTAGCATCTTTTGTTAAAGCTCTGGTTCAAAGCAATAATAGGTGCGATCTTGGCTATTTTTAGATTGGAACTATACATAATGGTGTTGGGTTACAAGAAAAATCTTCCACCTGATCTTACTTGTTAAGCCCAATGTAAAGGGTCTGTGACATGCATGAGTTGCATTTTTAAAAACAAAACAAAAACTTAAATACTGGCTTAACCAGTGACTTGTCTATTTAGCACGTAGGCTGAATGTGGCCCACAGGTGGTGTTTACATTAAAAAAAAAAGTTGCTGACACTTAAACATTCAAAGATTTCAATAAACATCCAAAACTTCTGGCTTCTCTTGCAAAACCAGAAGCTTTGACAACACTAAAGCCAAAGCTGAATATCAGCTGCCCCTTTTAGGAACTGCTTGAGTGGTCCAATCCATAACCCCCCATTCCCTTGTTTAACATTTTCTGCTCTGACTTGACCCTTGTCCACAACCTCTGCTAGTGTTCCTGACCTGTTGCCAGTAGAGTTTGCCAGTTCTCGAGTAGTAGTAATGTTTGTACAGGTCCTGGTCATGCATGGAGTCCTTCTGGTTAGCTCTTGCATGAAAAGCAAGGAAATCAATCATTTAAAGAAATAAATGAAAGCTTGAGGATGACTTAGTAAATGAAAATATTTGCAAAGAAAGGAGAAGAGGACATTTTATAGTAAGCTGCTAATTAAGACTGGCCACCTTCAAGAACATTTTATTTCCAGGTATTTTTATGTTTGAGTTAGTAGCAATCAAAACAAATCAAGTGGCAGGTCCTTCTTGTATGGATAGGATGACTGTGTCCCTGCAGCCTGGACGCTGACTGCTGCGATGAAATTGGATCTCTTGAGCATTTCTTCCAAGGACAGATTTGGGTAGTAAGCCAGGTAGAAGGCCAAAGCTCCTACGAAACTGTCGCCAGCACCCTGCAATTAAAAGTACAGTTGAGGAGATAAGTATGTAGTCATCTTTCCCCCAAACTTGTATTTTTAAAGTATTTAAGTACACGTTTGCTTTAGAATAGATTTAGATTTACAGGAAAGTTACAAGGATATGACAAGAGAATTTCCATATACCCCACACCCAGTTCTGTAAATACATGACTGTGGTATACGTGTCACAACTATGAGATAGTAGCGATATATTATTAACTGAACTCCATATTTGTTTGGATTTCCCTAGTTTTGCTTAATGTCCTTTTCTGTTCTAAGATCTCATCTAGAATCTCGTATTACACTTAGTTATCACGTCTCCTTAGATTCCTGTAGGCTGTGACAGTTTCTTAGACATTCTTCATTTTTGATGACCTTGATCATTTTGAGAACTGGTCAGGTATTTTGTAGAATGTACCTTAACTAGGATTTGTCTGTTGTTTTTTAAAAATATGTTTTTATTGATTACTAGAGAGAGGAAGGGAGAGGGAGAAATATCGATGAGAAACATCAATTGGCTGCCTCCTGCATGCCTCCCTCACTGGGAATCAAGCCCACAACCTGGGCATGTGCCCTGACCAGGAATCAAACCAGTGACCTCTTGGTTCCTGGGTTGACGCTAAACCACTGAGCCACACTAGGCTAGGGCTAACAAATGCATTTTAGATAAATTAAATGTAATTACACAATTTCACTTTGAAAAATCATTCTGGTATTTAACAGCATTCAGGGCCATTTTCCAGTTTTTTCTAGTTTGCTGGTTGTTTTTTTTTTTGGACCCAAGAGCTTTCATTACAAATCTTGAAGCTACACTTCAGCCTTAATAGAGGCCTTGGCATGCAAGACTGTTTTGGTTGCAGCTGCTGTATTTCATGAGCTGGGTGCAGTGCAGTGATGGGTACTAGAGAAGGAGTATAACCCATTGTGGATTAACTGCTAAATAGTGTGGCAGAGTTTATATTTTAAGAAAGGCTTTGAAGAAGGGCTCTGTGAAGAAGGGAGTCCTTATGGAATGAGACAGATTTGTAGAGAGAAGGAAAGCCTGGAAGGAAGAAGACCTAGGAGGAAGGAACAGAGTGAGCTCATGAGACAGTGAATGGCTTTAAGGAAAATGACATTTTCCCTTGTTTACACATAAAGCAAACAATATTAAACTTGCCAAGCAGCAATACTAATGCAGGTATGAATTCCATACTTTCTTCCCTCCCGTTAATGTTTTCTGAGCGTCTAAGCTGTGTCAGGCACTGCTAGGTGCTTTGCAATTGTTTGGTCCTTCCTGAAGGAAACAATAGAGAAAGAGACACACATGGTTCTTGCCTTCCCTCAGGTTACAGCACAGCAGTGCGACAACAGAAAGGTCTGGAGCCAGAGAAATTATGAGTTTGATGGAGAATGTATTATGAAAATATGGAAAATGCCACAAGATATGAAGAGTCATGGCAAACTCTAAGATTCCAAGTTTTAATTCTCACATCATATACAAAATTAAATTCCATATATGAATGTAAGAAATATAACAATAACACTGCCTCTGCCTGAGGCTACCCAGCAGGAGCTATGGAGAGATCTGCAGATTCCTCTTCTTTGTTTGGGGTTTGGAGGTGCCCAGATGAGGCCCAGCTGTGGACAAATGCAAGCTGCTGTGGGGCCTTGGGCCTTCTTTTGGAAGTTCTGGGTCTCTCTGACCCAGCTGCAGTTTGTTAGGTAATTTTCAGATTGCAAAGGGCCAGGCCTTTCATATGCAAAAGCCTCTGCGCACAGCTTGGGTGGGGCGGGGTCTCGGGATCAACAGGGTGGAGCAAGCAGCTACGCTGCTCCTCAGTCCTACCCTAAGAGGCCCCGGGTCTCAGTGTCCTGGTAATCGCTGCAAGCACCTCTGAGAGAAAGTCGCCTCGAGTTCCAACCGATGCCAAACAGTCCAGTTTCTCTCCGTATGAGTCTGGGTCCCAGAGATTCGCCTGGAACTGGAGTTCAGAGCAGTCGGGAGCTTGAGACTCCCTCCCGATTGAAAAAGACAATCATGTCCTCAGTTGCCAGCCCTTTCCGTGCGCGCCTCCGTACCTCTGCACCTCCTCTGAGTCTCAGTGTGCTTTTCTCTTTCCTTCTAGTTGTAGAATTTCCACTCAGCCAGCCTTCCTGTGGTTCTGGATGATGTTTGTTTTGTCTTTTAGTTGTATTTTTTAAAAAAATATATATTTTATTGATTTTTTACAGAGAGGAAGGGAGAGAGAGAGTTAGAAACATCAATGAGAGAGAAACATTGATCAGCTGCCTCCTGCACATCTCCTACTGGGGATGTGCCCGCAACCCAGGTACATGCCCTTGACCGGAATCAAACCTGGGACCCTTCAGTCCGCAGGCCGATGCTCTATCCACTGAGCCAAACCGGTTTCGACTTTTAGTTGTATTTTTGAAGTGGTTGTGCGAAGCAGCAATTTCCGGTGTTTACCTATGCCGCCATCTTGGTTTCTCTCTCTCCCTTTTAATAGCTCATCTTCCTTTGCACTCCTCTTAGGACACTTGGGACATTGAACTATCCTGTGTACAGGCCTACATGCAGTTGGGGACACTTTGGAAACTGAGGGCAGCAACCACATCTCTGTCCCTTCTGTCTTTCTCACTGTGTCACTCAGTGCTTTGCGTTGACCGACCAGTTGGTCCTGTTCCATTGTGTTCTCTTCCAAGGTGGCCAGGTGACCCTCTCTGAACTGCAAGTCACTTTCTTTTGTCATGAACATGGAGGTTAGGTTGCCACAGCCAGAGCTACTTGATAGTCCCATTGTACTGAATCTGTTTATACCACAGGGCTTTCAAGTGCCAATAAATTACTCGGCTGTTGATTCACATCTTCAGTATAACTATTTTTAGACATAGGTATAATTTTTTTAATGGAAAGTGCTTTAAAAGTGGAAGCTGTATTGTATCACTATGATTTTCCTGCAAGTAAAGTACTTTCCAATCAATCATTCTTGGAATAATGGCATCGTTCTCATTGATACAACATGATGGTTTTAACCTTTTACTGAAAATTATTTTTGTGCCAAAGGGGGTGATGGCATAATTCTTCTTTCTTCAACAGAAATACCCATGTGGCTACTATTCATTGTGTTCTCACAATGACTTCCTCTTAAGGAAGAGCTGCTCTTACAGAATGGATGTGGCATTCTGAAGTTCCTGCTCTCCCCAGGGCCTTCACACTCCTGAGTTCTGGGAAGTTCTGGTCTGTGGTACTGGTAGAGGCAGTTCCCTAGGATTCAAGGAGGTTAATTAACTTGCCCAAGGTGAAGATAAAGGTGGTAAGTGGCAGTTAAGAGTGGTACCACGGACATCCGTGGAGATCCAGCAAGAGCAGGTGGAGAAGCTATTTTGGGAGAGAGAGACTGGGCTTTTGACTATTGCTTAAATTTCCCTGTTTCCCCATGGGAAGGGCTTATGTTTTCTGTGGTGATGAAGAATGACAGGGACGAGAGAGTGAAGACCGTGAATCTCTAATGATGTCCCTCTGTATGGGGTCCCATTTTCTGAGAAGAGAGTTGCCCTGGGCAGGGGTGAGGGAAGAACGGGGGGTGCAAAGGAAGCAAAGGTTTTGGGAAAGAATACTTCAGATGAACAGCCAGAGTCCAACCTGGGTAAGGAAGGAAGAGAGGTCATTAGGGGATCAACAGGTCAGAAGGAAATGGAGGAATCTAAGGAAAGTGAGAGCAAGTGTAGGGAAAGAGGTGAGAGAGCTGGTTGTGGTCAGAGTAGGATGTGAAGTTTATTCCCACAGAACTGAAGTAGTGCCAGGTATTAACCATTTCCTGGGAGTCACCATGGGAGTGGGAGGCTGGAGTGAAAGTGAAGAGTCACTGTAGGTGAGGGCATCTAGGAACTATGAGACTTGGTGACGGCTCATCCTACATGATAGTAGCATTGGAATGGAGAGAAAAATGGTGATGTAGATGCCAGAGTCTTAGATAAACAGAATTATCAGGAAAGGAGGTCAAGGCTCTATAAATGAAGTGCATGAACCTCAAAGAGGTAGGAGTCTCTACAGGATGGTAGAGGAGGGTGGCTGGAAGCTTTGGGATCAGGAGCAAAGCTGTATGGGGAGTTAAGGATATAAAGGAGCTTGCTTTTAAGGAATAGGACAGCCAGAAGGCTTAGGTAGAAGGCTTAGGAAGGGGAGAGGCACAGAGCAGTAAGGGATTCTCCTGGGTCCCTGTGTCTCTCACTTCCATTCCATTCCAGAAAGCTCTCTGAATGTTTCTCATCTTCCTTCTTTGTCTCTATCACAGGTCCCTCTTCCTCTCCTACCCCATTGATACTGGTATTCCCTTGGGTTCTGTCCTGGCCCATTTCCCTTCTCATTCCCCATAATTTCTTGAGTGACTTAAATACTATGCATTTATAGTTTAAACCAGTGGTTCTCAACCTTCCTAATGCCGCGACCCTTTAATACAGTTCCTCATGTTGTGGTGACCCCCAACCATAAAATTATTTTCGTTGCTACTTCATAACTGTAATTTTGCTACTGTTATGAATCGTCATGTAAATATCTGATATGCAGGATGTATTTTCTTTGTTACAAATTGAACATAATTAAGGCATAGTGATTAATCACAAAAACAATATGTAATTATATATGTGTTTTCCGATGGTCTTAGGCGACCCCTGTGAAAGGGTTGTTCGACCCCCAAAGGGGTCGCGACCCACAGGTTGAGAACCGCTGGTTTAAACTGTTAAGCATACTCACCATATACAAAGCACAGACTTTTCTCTATCTTCAGATTCATATATCTACCTGTGAGTCTGTTCCACTAGCCTCATGCACTCTAACTCAACATGCCTGATTTGAATCCATAACTACCTGAACACAGACCTCTTCTTACCTTTCAGTTTGTAGCAACTCCACATTGAAAATCTGGGGGTCTTCTGAATATCTCTCTCCCGTATACCTAATTAACCTCCACTTGCCAAGTTTCAATGTATGTATTTCTCAAATCTGTCCTCTCATCTCCATCCCTACTCCCACTGCCCTACTTCCTGGTCACATCACCTCTAGAGGACCACATTAACTTCCTAACCAGTGCCCCCACCTCCAGTCTGGCCCCTTCCAATCCATTCATGACATATGGCCACCTCACTTCCATTCCATTCCAGAAAGCTCTCTGAATGTTTCTCATCTTTCTTAGGATAAAATTTTAGCTCCTCAGCATGGCACACAAGGCTCCATAGTCCACTTTTCCAGTTTCATCTCTTCTTCCTGTTCATGTATTGAACTTTGGGTCTTCATTCACGGAGATACCTTGGCCTCGAGTCCTCCCTTGACTCAACTCAGGTATCAGCTAGGTCAACACATATTTGCTGACTGGCACTCTATTGAAAGCACTGTGTTTCCCCTGAACCCAGGAGCCCGGGTTAGGAACCCTCCTAGAGACTCCTGTCCTTGGCCTTTGGTGAGGAGCACATGCTGTCAAGATGCCCTAGAGGAGGGATGACAATGAGACAGACTTCTGAAAGTCTTAGTTTGTCAAATTCCAGATGATAGAAAAATGGATGAGCTGGAAGGCATGATGAGTATTAAGTGTGGTTCGGGGGGGCGGAAAAAACCCCGTGTGATGAAATCAGGCGGCTACAACAGATCTCAGATGATCTTGCAAGAATTATGTCATCAGGAGGCTTCATTTGTTAGGAATCTCTACCCACACTGGATGATTCATCACCCAAACTGCTGAGGGACCCTACAGTTAAAGCCCTTGCATTCCTCCTTGATGTCTTAACGCATTCCATCTGACAAGTGGATCCCACTTTCTTTTAAAAACTTCTCCCTACACAAAGCCATCCAAAGCCTACACTGTGGACCTGAATTCCTCAGCCAGGCTTGTGGCTTTGGAGGCCAGGGAAAAGGCAGATGGGAGAAACATGACTAAGTCTCAAGCTAATTTCTTCTTAAAAAAAGAATATTGCAAGGGCCTCAGGAAAGGCAGAGGGAACAACATAAACCCACCAGGGTCCCTGCTGCTGTCCACCCCATGCAGGCAGGGCCACACCAGCTGCTGAGGTGGCTTACCCTGAGGCCAGCGTGGTGGCAAGCCCTGCTTTGCTCTTGCTTCCATGTTCTAAGAATGGGGCTTCTGCCTTGTTCCTGTTTGCAGGAGGTTGAGGCATGAATGTGTGGTTTGGTCTGGGAAAGTAAAAGTAATTCTTTGTCCAGGGAGGGCTAGTCATGGACTGGCAGGAGACATGGTGTCATGACCCCTGGGGAAGCAGCACAGAGGGAAAACAAACAAACCTGACTTAAAATCCTGCCTTCTCCCCTCTTCCTTAGCTGTGTCATCTTCTAAGAATGATAACTTCATTATCTTTACACCTACAGTGAAGCCCCTCTCTACATAGCAGGGAACATGTTTTCTCAACGGGGACAATGCAGTAAATGGTTTGGAATGAGACAGATCTGAGTTGGAGCCCTGATTTCGCCATTCTGGCAAGTTATTCAACCTCTCTGTGACCTATGAGGTAGGGCGATTGTAAATACTGAATTAGATAATGTATGTGAAAAGGCCTAGCCCAGTGCCTGGAGCAGAACTGTGTTTAACAAAGGTGAGCTAGACTAGATGGTGTCATCTGGAGGCCCTTTAATAATAATAGTGGGCAAGTATTTTAGCTTTAATGAGCTAATAATGTTTTTGAAAACGAAAGCCCATGACCAGGGTCAGAAGGGGCCAGACAAGGGTTCTAAGGAACAAAGAGGGTCAAGATTCTAGGAGATGATCCCATGGGTCCTAGGGCGAGGGGTTTGTTTATGCTGTGCCTGCCTTGTGCTCCCAGCACAGAGTAGAAGGTTGAGGGCATCCAGGAACGCGCTCGCAGCCAGGAAGAGGCAGGAAGAGGCAGAAGCCAGGCTCCTGTAACTTTTGATTACAAGGGAGGCTGCAGAGTTCTAGCAATGGCCATCTGTATGTGCCAGGGTCTCTGACCCATTCCTCTGAGGGGGTAGGGGAGGTACTTTATGAGGTTATCAGGAGGACATTAGAGAAATGTAAGTGAAGAGTATAAAGGTTCGGAGCCTGGTAAATCTCATGCTCTCATGGTGGGAGGGGTGTGGAGGGGGCAGAGGAGAAGGAACAGAGGGAGAACAATGAATGAGCCTTCTGGGAGGGGCTGGAGGACGGCATGGGAAGAGGGTGACCTGTGCGCTGCCCAGGGAGAGGAGGTGGTGGCGGAGTCTGGAGGGTGGCAGGCAGACTGAACGGATGGTGTGGGGACAGTGTGATCTTGGAGAACATTTCTCTAGTCGTGTTGGAGCCTGAAGTTGGCACTTATCCTAGTTAGTGATGGACATCGAGTCACCTGATTTACCTTCTCCGTGTGACTGACTTCACCACTCACTCAAGTATGAATAGAAAGAGAAAGACCCTGCTTAGACCCTTCGTTCTGTCCAGTGTATGCCTTCTCAATTGGGGCAGATCTCCCCACGGGGGTGAAAATTCATTCTTGCAGGAGGTAGAGGGTAGTGGTGAAAAAAATCTTTGATACAATGATTTGTAGCTTTCCAAAGGGCCACGGTACGTAAACAGATATAGATAGATGGAGAAATAGATAGAACATTAAAGTTTCATGGGAGAAGAGGACAATTAGGGGAAAAAAATCCTAAAATGCTCCTTGGGTTGAGTGGTGACTGAAATGAAGGTTGAGGAACAGAGAAGTAGAGCCTCTTGTCCCAAAGAACTGCCAGTATCCGGGGCTTCTGGTGAGTTACAAAGCCCTAACCAGCAACCTCTCAATTGCAAAGCACACTGGGCAGGGGTTGGTAGCTCCCCGCTTTGTGTCCACTGAGCCAGAAATTCCTACATCTCCCACCCTGTTCCTCTCTTGTTTACCTCCCTCTAAGGCAGCGGTTCTCAACCTGTGGGTCGCGACCATCGGAAAACACATGTAGCATATCAGATATTTACATTATGATTCATAACAGTAGAAAAATGACAGTTATGAAGTAGCAACGAAAATAATTTTATGGTTGGGGGTCACCACAACATGAGGAACTGTATTAAAGGGTCGCGGCATTAGGAAGGTTGAGAACCACTGCTCTAAGGTCTCCATGGCCACCAGTAAGTGATGGGCAAACCCACACCCTGGAATTAGGGCTTTTACAAGGAGATTAGAACTATGTGGCCAGCCTGTCCTCTTCCCAAGGCAGGAAAGTGCAAAGGTTCTCTCCTAGGCAGACAAGACTGAGTGGTCTGTCCGATACACGTACATGAGCTACGTGCTGCTCACACAAGACGAAAGCTCTGTTTCACAGCTCGGATCTGAACATTTCTGTTTCCTCTTATCAGCACATACTTGCATCATAAGGATGAGATCACATCCTTCCCAACCTCAACCTTCCCTAAACAGATTCTTTTAGGAACATCACGATGGACATGAGAACCTCGTTTTCTTATCATTATTGTGTAAGTGCTGCTGATTTTTATTCTAAATAAATCTGTAGGGAACATGACAAATCACTATGTCATAAATGTCAATGACTTTGGCTTTTACCACTAGCCACTTTAATTTATTACATTTAAATTTCAATTATTAGGCTGAGATTGTCTCTTTTAAAGTACTCTTGTGATTAAAAGAAAGAGCAAATATTTTTCTGCCTTATATTTCATATTAATTGAGTATGAAACCACATGCAGGGAAGTTTTGATGTGCTTTTTATTTCTGTCTTTTAAGTAGGCACAATATTTTCCTTGGCTCTACAATTTATTAGCTATTTGATTAAAAAACAGCTTTAATGAAATATAACTCACATACTGTATAATGTGCCTATTTAAAGTATAAAATTCAGTGTTCTTGACTGCATTCACAGGGTTGAACAACCATCACACAGTCTAATTTTAGAAAATTTTGTCCCCCACCAAAAGATACCTTGTACCTGTTAACAGTCACTCCTCATTCATATTCTACCCCCATGTCTAGGAACCACTAATCTGCTTTCTGTCGATATAGATTTGTTAAATAGGC
Organism: Myotis lucifugus; assembly: GCF_000147115.1. Taxonomy (NCBI): domain Eukaryota; kingdom Metazoa; phylum Chordata; class Mammalia; order Chiroptera; family Vespertilionidae; genus Myotis; species Myotis lucifugus. The sequence goes on from NW_005871333.1 coordinate 1,042,655, forward strand.
ACACATTTTTTGAGCAAAATCATTTTATCTTCTAATTCCATAATTAACCAATAATTGAATCATAATTAACTAATTAGATTCATAGCTATCGCTTGATTTTAGCTGGCACTTTTTGTGAAAAGTGAAATTCATGTTGGCCTGGTGGGAACTGTTTCATTACTAAAACTGCATTCCCAATAATCACTGAGGCAACAGATTTAGCTTCCTTCCTGCCCAGATATGTTCACTGAGTACTCTTTGAAGTTTTTAAGTTAAATGATAAATGCACCAGAGGCCTGCTGTTTAAGAATTCCTTTGGTGAAGTTGTTAGTAAAGGCTAAAGGTATAACCCACCCACATTCTTCTCAAGCACAGACACATGAACTGTTCTGGCTCGTAAATCATGGTTTCTATAGATTTGGTTTGCTTGAGGGATTTTCTTTTTAAAAAATATTTTTATAGGTTTCAAGTATAACAATTCTATAATACACTATCTGTATATTGCATCGTGTGTTTACCACCCAAAGCCAAATCCTTCCATAGCTATGTATAGGGTTTCTCCCCAAAATGTATACACACTCTTTGAATAATTATAAATGCAGTATTTATTAAAACACATTTCATTTTCAAAATTGGGCTATCAGCTGTTAAAGTGTGTATACTTTTTTGGGGACACCTTGTATGTATTTTCTTTTAGGTTCTCTTTGCAATGATTAATATGTGGCAGTGGACACTTAGCTTCCTTCTGAAGGCCATGACTCCCTCGCACAGGGCTGAGGGGGGGCGTTCAGTACAGACTCACTGCTGGTGTGTGGCAAGTTCTGGGCACCGGAGCTTCAGTGCCCACATACATATGTGCCCTCAGCGATCATTAGAGATTTCCGTAGAAAACAGCATGTCTGAAAACGGACGTATTTTTCTAGCCTCTTGTAGCCACTGACCAGGCAATGGTTTTCCTATCTTCACACCAGATAAATCGGTGGGCTTAAATGGCAGAATCTGAGGCACATCCACCAAGGTGGAGAATCAGTCATTATATAGTAAAAAAAATGGATCTGGCTAGGCCTTCCCCCAACTCTGCCCTGACACAGTGCTCGGACTGCCAGAATCCTGTCGGCAGAATGACACGATTGTCGCTTTTCCACAGTACTTGCTGGTTTACAGAGCATGTCTGTAGGTGTGTTTCATTTTGAATCTCATTATAATCCTGTGGGGTAGATAGGGCGGGCCTTTCATTTTCCAGATGAGAAACCAAGTGTGAGAAGAACTTGCTTAAGTTCATGGGTAGGTGGCAGGAGTGACACCCCCTTCCGTTGAAGGCCAGTCTCCACTAGAGCAGCCCCCTGGAGAGGCCGTACATGTACTTCAACTTTGCTCACGAAGGTTTTGAAACTTCTGTTTTGGTATACCTTTAAGATCTGTAGCACACCTCTGACTATCCTCAACGAAGGCACTATTTCATCTTCTAAGTTAGTGGTTCTCCAACTAGAGTGTGTTTCAGAATTGCCTGGAGGGCAGATTGCTGGGCTCCACTCCCAAAGTTTCTGATCCTTAAACTTGGGGTGGGGCCCAGGACTTGTTTCTAATGAGTTCCCAGGGGATGCTGATGTTGCTGGTCCGGGGCTCACTTTGAGAATCACATGCTTAGGAATTTATTTCTGGAAAGAGTGAATCTGTAAAACTGAGTTTAGTGATTAAGGTGTGGATCAAGCTAGGGAATTGCGTGATTGGCAAAAATAGTGGGCAAGTCTAACGCACACCAGCTCTAAAGGGCATTCCAATACGACCCCCACCCACCTGAAGGTTCTGAACAATGGCAGTTGGATTGGACTGAATGTGAAGCTTCCCACCGGAACTCTTTTAAAGGGGAGAATTCTCATGAGTGTTTAGCACACGTGTGAGATGTTCATTATCAACCTTTTACTTTCCAGCTTTAGAAAAAGAAAAGAAGCCACGGGGGTGACACCCACATTAGAGAGAATCAGTTATGAAGGAAGAATTAATAGCTATTTAGCAGCTGAGCTAGTGAGACTGGTATGGCAGGGGTCCTTTCTGTGCTGCAAACATGATGGGTGGGGAAGATAAAGGGAAAATTTTGACTCTTCCTACTGACTCTTCTGCTGAGATTAGAATGGAGAAGGTGAAAAGATCTGATTTTGGATGCCAAAGATAAACATGCAACATTTTATGGGGAAAAAAGTTCCAGCAAAAAAGAAAAATGAACTACATTAGGTACTTAAGCTGGGAGTCAATCCTTCCTGTCACAGCAGGGAAAAAAGAGGCGGAGGACTGCCTAAATATTGGTTCTAATTTTATTTCCAAATCTACATTACATTAAACTCTCCTTGTACTCCTCTTTAATTTACAGCAACTGCTGACACAAATTGGTGTGCCTTCTCTTCTTTGACATCAGTATTTCTCTTGAATTATGCATTTTCATCTGGAACGAGGTTTGTGGGGCTAAAGCCTTCTTTCATTTAGATGGATGAAAACAGAGAGGGGTCAATGGGGGGTCGAGAACAAAATCAATGCGGGGGAGGGGGGATACATATGTTCAGGGCAGCATTTCACTGCCCGAAAAGAGTGTAAGTGGTATTAAAAAATGACACTATATTGATTAAAATTCAACTACAAGAGAATAAGAAAAACTCTACTAAACTTCATCCCAGAACTGCCAGATTCTCCATTTATTGGTGCCCAGAAGTATTTAGTAATCATTTGTAAGAGTACAGATGATCATAATAAGTGTATCACTTCAATTTGATTTAAAATTGAGTCAAAGGCAAAAAAACCCCCCACCAGCTTGCCTCCGCGTGTTTCGCCCATCCCAACCCACATGAATGTAGATGGTTGTGGTGTTCTGCCTCCGAGGTCAGCACCACGGACTGATGGGGCTCCATTATTGGTAACAAATGGCTCCTGGTTCAAGTCAGCAAGGTTCCCTATTGACAGAGGTCATTTGTTGGATCCATCTGGGGCCTGACTTTGTCTCAGTGTCTCAGGGTCCACTCTCAGCTTCTGGGTTTGGATGGGTTCTGGGCTGGCCAGTCACACCCGTATGGAAATGGGGCATTTTGATGAAGCTGTTTTGGGCTAGCACTTGCATAAACATGGCCATGTAAAAAAAATGTAGACATATTTTCTCAATATACTAAATAACATACAGAACAGATATCTCTTAACCCACCCCATTTCTGCACCTCATGTCACCCTCAGTTCCAGCCTGGGCTTCACCCTGTGGTGATCCTCAGCCATCTCTGAAAACTCTCCATTTTAAATGTTTACCCATCTCCCACTCCACCCCCGGAGTGGGAACCGACGATAAGGTAAAGCTGTTCGCTTTGTACGCTTGATTAGAAAAGAGGAGAAGTTTATGTTTCAGTTATAATAACTTAGTGTAAAAAATGTTCCCGAATCAGTATGGCCACATGAAAGCAGCTCTGGCATAACGTGCTTCGGCTGAAACTGGCTGTGCCCACAGCATGTCATGACATCCCTTTGCCTCCAGTGTGACCAGTGGTTGGCCAGCCTGAAGAGCACATGAGGGTCTATTGTCAACCTGGGATTTGGCCCTGCTCTGGCAACCTGCGAGTGGGGGGGACCCTGGGGCCAGAGCCCAGTGGGCAGCCCTTGCCCCTCTGCAGGTTCAGGGTCAGGGCTAACGTGCTCGGCAGGCGCCACTGCCAGTCACAAGCCTCACAACTCTTCTGTCTGGCTGGCCACAGAGAACGGCCTGCGGAGACTTAAAACTGGTTACAAACCCCATTCTGGCCAAAATGTCTGTGGTGGGCTAATTTATTCTATAATTTAAAGAATTCCATTATTAATGAAAGAGAAGGAGAATCCTGAGTATGAGCTAACACTGGAATAAAAAAGGCCCATTCTTCAGGCAATATTAATGGGAGCTTTGTATATAAATAACTTCATATATTGGTGAATAAGTGGCACTTAAAACTAAAATGTCTGTTAATGATTCACTGGGTTCTAAAGACTGGCCTTGTCTTCTGTGGTCAGCGATCTTTCTTCTTTGTGACTCCACTATTCTAGACAGAAAACAGTTAATCCAGTATGATTTAGTATCTCACAAATGATTCCGCTGAAATATTTTCTGCCAAATGTTCATCTTCTAACAGCTGCTTTTTTTTATTTCAGTGAGAGGCACTTGAAATAAAATCATTGTTCTCTGTGAAAATTGCATGCTAAATAACCCAGGGCTACCAGATTATTACACGGCAAAGGCATTTGATAATATTAGCACCAACCGCAGGTTCCACTTCTGCTGATGCACAAAATTTTGAGTAATTAGTCATTGCACAATATTATACTTATATCCCTTTTGCTTGAGCTGTTAGGCCACAAAATCAGCAGGCAGTTGCTGTTATAAAAGGCTCCTCTGGGTTATTTATAATGTGCTGCTTCCTTACAGTTGCTGCTTTACTCTTGGGTCTTGGGCCAGGTCTACACAGTAAAAATGAAGGAAGGAACTGAGTGATTGTTCTGTGACTCTTGCTGCTGAAAGCTGGTGTGGATGATTCACACGAACTGTGTGTGCCTTGGCTGGAATACCTGGTTTTCCTGTCTACACAACTCAAATTCATCCCAAACTGGCTCATTTGTCACTTCATCGGGGGAGAGCCTGTAGTTACGTGAAGTTACTTCTATTGGGAGTAAGCTAGTGTCTGCGCACAGGTGGTAGGGCGAGATACCAGAACTCGCGTTATGTTGCAAGAGTTTCCTTCAAATATTATTGACTTTAAGTGCAGGATAAATTTCTGCTCCAAATGCTTCTCTGTTGCATAGATCAGTGATTCCCCAAAGAGTCAGCCAGGACACCCAATGCAAAGGCCCAGAGCAATCACCTGAGCATTATTTCATTTCATTTCATTTTATTTTTGTAAATTACTTCCTGTGCCATCTGCAGAATCCCTGATGATATGAGCTGTTTCTAATGGGAGTAGGTCTTAACTCTTAGGTGAGTTGGGGCTCAAAAAAAAAATGCTGAGATCCACTGAGACTGGTAGAATAATCTATTTGTTTTGACCATGAAATAAACATCTTACGCCCCCAACGCCCACCTTTTAAAAAATGAAATGAACTACCATTGTGTCCTCTGAATTCTTAAGAGTTCTTCAACCCACTTCTCAACATCCCGTTACCACCTCTCTAGTCCAGGCCATAATCTCTCACCAGATCAGTGCAACAGTCTATGGACACTTCTTCCTGCCTCCCGTATTATAATCTCCAGAAGGTCTACCATATACCTAGTAGGGATTTCAGGAGAGGATGGAGAAAACAGGGGGGAGTTAAATAATAATTTGGTTAAGGTTTCTCAAAATTGATGAGAAACACAAATACTGAGATTCAGGAAGAACAAAGTCATGAGCAGTATAAATAAGAATAAATTCAGATCTGGACTCACTATAGTAAACCTGCAGAATGGCAGAGGCCAAGAGAAATTCTTACAAAATAATACTACTCTTCTGTTCAAGTGTCCTACAAGCTAGGTTCTGATATAGGCTGAATCTTCATAGCACTAAACTCCTTAAGCAAAAAGGTCATATTGTGTTTGTAATGTTTTATTTATGAAAAACTACCTGAAGCAAAAATAGCAAAAAGTTAAGAATTAACAAAGCTGGGTGGTGGATCCATGGGTGTGCATGATATTATTCTTCATACTTTTCAGTATAATCAAAACATTTCATAATTTAAAAAGAAGGAAGGAAGGAAGGCAATCCAATTGGCCTTGGGACTACCGAGGGAAGTCGTAAATGTTAAATCTTTGATGCAGTCTGTTCACTTACAAAGTAATCTACGCAGTTAGATCTCACATGCTAAAACTAAAAGTTAAAGCGAGGACTAAGTAGGGAAAAACATTATCCTGACTGGGAACAGAACAGTTATGGGGAAGTCATCTAGCAAACGTAACCATGCTTTTCCTTTTCCCAGTTTTGGTTTATTTTATTTTATTACTAGAGGCATTGAAAGGAAATTAATTAGAAGGTGGCCGGCAGGGTGGGACTGGGCCAGACAGGTCGGACACGCCCTGGAGCCAATCTCCCGTCCCTCCCCGGCCGGCCGCCTCACCTGGGGTGGTGCTGGGGCTTGAAGGGCATCTGGGGAGTGAGGGAGGTCCCTCCGGCAGGTGGGGTCCCTTGGCCTGGAGTGCGAGAGGGCACTCTGCAGAGTTGCTGTTGCTTGGCAGCTCCTGTGTTGAGCATCTGCCCCCTGGTGGTCAGTGTGCGTCATCGCTACTAGTCGGGCGGTCGAATGGTTGGATGGTCACTTAGGCTTTTATATATGTAGATTATTTTTTCCCCTACCCCAAGGCAGGACACCTTGTCACACCACCCATTGAAGCAAAACAACACAACATGCTGCCGCCTCACCCAAAAGTAGTGTTTTCACTTTGCCCTTTCTTGACGGCTCAGTGGGTCATTAGCAAAAGGCCCAATGAGTGCTTTTAAAAGGGGTCAACTTTAGTTTATTTTAACCAAAGAAGGAAAAGGATATAAAACTTTCAGGTTTTAGAGAATCTTTTAGGGGAGATGTAATTTACCTAACCCCTGGCCCCTCTCTCCCCCAATCACACAGCTTTTTCAGGAGTTGTACTATAGTACAGGGCACTCCTCGAGTTTTTAAAGGAATGGGAGGAGGAAAAGTGAGAGTGACTATTCGCCTCTTTACACTGTCCCCCTATAGCACGTTCTACTCACACACACATGCACACGTAAACACATGGCATTCATGCCACTAACAGGTTAGTCACACGGAGCATGTCAACACGGATAACACACCACTAACTTACAGCACATACTTTCACACAGAGGGCAGACAGATGCTCACCAAGCTATGAACGACACCCGTTTTACTCATTTCCTGTCCACCTCTGTCACCGATGGGCATTGAGGATAGTGGGCACGGCTCCTGCTCACTAGGCTCTACGGTTTGGCTCCAGGTGGTTTTCTCACGCCCTCGTAATTTCAGGTCTACCCAGGAGATATCGCCACGCAATGGGGACCACATAGAAGACCTACAGTAGAGTCCCGGCAGCTCTGCTCCCCGGCGTGTGACTGGAGCGGCCAGGAGCAGGCCAGAAGCGGCCACGGCTCCTGCTGGGGTATCACACTAATAGGAGAGACTGAAGGCTAGGCAGAGTGGGGCTTAGGGGCAGGAGCTGAGAGGAAAAGAAGTCTTAGTCGTAGATGGGTGGAAAGCTGCCACAACCCCTACCACCCCTTCTTATTGGGAGAGGGACTGTTTCCTGTCTCTTCAATTAGGTGCTATCTAGGCCCACGGAACACCACATCGAGATTTAGATTTTGCTGTCTTGACTCTGCTATGGTTCAGAGTTGTTGTTTCTCTGCATCCTACCTCCACCCCTCTTCTCTTCTTTTAGTCCCTGGCCATACTTGAGTTCCGAGGCAGGGCAGGGATCCCAGGTGTCCTCGGGCGTCCCTAAAATGTACTGCCCTGGACACGAGTTGATGCATGTCCGGTTCTGGCTGAGGGACGGTACTTTAGGAAAATGGAAAAAACAGCTTCGTGTTTGGCCCTGTTTCAGTTCCTCAAAGTGAGGATGACATTTCTGGTAAGCAGTGACAATTAGATTTTTAGAGCCCTGGGTTTTCAACTGCTCCCATGCAGGATTAAGAGAGATAATGTAAAATATTTAATTCTGCCTGATTAGCTAGTAAATGAGGTGATGCGCTGAGGTGGAAGTAATGCAATAGAGCTAATCTGCCCCCCCACCCCCCGGGGCATGACAGGTGCCCTGCGCCTTGTCCATCAGTCTCTCTAGCAATTACCTTGTCCACTGTCCTTTCTTTATAGCCAGAGAACGTTTTGTCGTCTTCATCTTTTCTGGCAGTAGGGTCAGCAGAGTTTGCAGATGTCTCATCCATTTATCGACATCATTCCTAAGGGTAAGAGGGCTATTTCGGAGCCTCATTGGGGTTTACTTTATTTTATGATGCCAACTTCAGAGATGTCATTTTCCCTCTGTAACTTATTATTATTATTATTATTATTATTATTATTATTATTATTTTTGGCCTGGCCTTTCTATGACTGCAGGCAAAACAATCTGATAGGTTTCTGAAACGGGAAAGTGGGTAATTATTTTGTTTTCAAATCATTAAAAAAGAGCATTTTTCCCTGAGCTTTATTCTTTCCCTTGGCATATGCAATATAGAATTTCAGGAATATGAGGAGTCCTGTGGGTCCTCCAGTCCCTGGAGAACATGGGCTCACAGTGAGGCACACACACACACACACACACACACACACACACACTAACTTTCTCAGAGGGAACTAGAACGCTGTCATTTTTTCAGGAGGGCCTGTTACTATATGCCCAGCATTGTATTAATCATTGGGTTGCCCCCAGAGAACTTTGAGCTGGACCCTGGGGATGGCTAGGAGTTTGCGAGGCAGGGAAGAGGAGTGTTTTTTCCCCCCTTAAACTTACAGAGATAGTTTGGGGACTCGAAGAAAAGAGGAATTACCTTTCCCTCAGCCTCTCTAGTTAGCATGTCAGGCCCCCTAGTTAAAGAAGTTTAATAAAAAGATGAATTGGCTGTATTCTCTAAGGGTGGTGCACCTCTCCTCTAGGTTTGGTCATTCAGTGACAAGAATGAATGAGCATCATCTTTGCCAGCCCCTGTGATATCTGGGCCCACGATCCTGCCACACTGCTATCCACACAGTTCAGCTCCTTGCCCTGTATAGGAAGATACGGGAGTTGGATGGGAGTGGGACCTGGGTTTCCCTCCAGTGAGGAAAGTCATATCCACTCTACGCAATGGTGAGTGATGCAAGCCCCTGGTACATGCTACCTGGTACTCCCAAGTGATCCAGGGAAAGTGAGCAGTCAGACACATAGGGACCTACTAATGAGAAATAACACGTACCGAGTGCTTATGTGGGCCAACCACTGTTTCTAGGGCTATGCATGGGTTATTGCGTTTAAGTGAGGCTGCACTGTATTGCACAAAGCAAGCAATGCCTTTGCCAGATCTGGCAGCTTCTGAAGATCGAGATAAATGAAGCAATTATAAAAGCCTCTATCATGACAAGTGACAAGGCAAGTCAGTGCGGGAAGCCCAAATACCAGGAGAGATTGAAGGCCAGGCAGATTGCCACGAAATCAAGAGTCAGAGTGGTGCGGTGGAGGGTATAGGGGTGTTAAAGTGGGGTACACAGACAGACAGACAGATCTAAAATCAATTCCTGCCTCTGCCTACTTTCCAGCTGTATGACTCTGGGCAGGTCATTTACCTTTGGGGGCACTGTTTCCTCCTCCCTTAAATGGGCACGGACCCATTGCTGGGTTGTTATGAACATGTGAGATAATGCATAGCGTCCAGCCTAGTGCCGGGCACAGAATAGTGCCTGCTTTTCATTATTAGCCAGAGGGTCCTCATTTCCAAGAGTGTCAGAACCAGGACTTTTAGAGGCCAAAGATGCTCAGAGGTCACCCATTCTAGACACATCACGTCTGGGTGCGCAGCCTGAGCCCCAGGCATACTGAGCTTGCCCACAGCAGCCTGCTAGGTACGGCTAAATCAGGGCGAGAACTCAGGCCGTCACCTGCCCTTGCCCACTGGGACCGATGATTTCAGTTAAACCACACGCAGAACTCTCAGAACATTTCACCAAAAGGTGGTTTAGGCTGACCCTGTTAGTTCACGTCAGATCATTTTCTCCTGCAGAACAGCTGATGTTTCAGTATTCACTTTAGGTCACTTTGGAAACAGATTTATTTGTTTTCTTGTGCATGTTAGTCTGATTGAACCGCCATAATAAAACACCACAGACTGGGTGGCCTAAACAACAGAAATGTATTTCTCACAGATCTGGAGGCTACAAGTCCAAGATCAAGGTGCTGGCAAAGCAGGTTTCATTCTGAGGCCCCTTCTCCAGGCCTGCAGGTGGATTACCAGGAACCTATCCGTGACCGCAGCTCAGATGGCTGCAGGCCAGACCTCAGGATGAAGGGAATACAGGAGAAGTGACCTTGGGAAGCACTGGGTAACCCATCAGCCCCAGCAGTCACCACCCTCACGAGTGCTTCCATGCAAACTTAACAGAAACTGTTTCCACTTCCTACTGGCGCAATCTCCACTTTAGAGCTGAATCTCAAGCCCTCTGTGTTCCCTTGGGTGGCATCTCTGCAGCCAGTGCCTCACCAGCAACTGTGAATACTACAGGACTCAAATATAATAGAAAGGGAAATAAAGATTAAGTAAGAGAATCCCCTATACCAGTGGTCGGCAAACTGCGGCTCACGAACCACATGCGGCTCTTTGGCCCCTTGAGTGTGGCCACGAAGTTTCAATCGCACTGTATGTGCGCTCCCGCACGTGGTATTTTGTGGGAGAGCCACACTCAAGGGGCCGCAGTTTGCCGACTACAGCCCTATACCCCTGGTTTTTGATTACTCTCAGCTTACTTATATACTGTAAATTATGATGATTTATTACAAAGTGAGTGATTCTTGAGAAGGCAGATTTAGCCTGTGGGCGAAATTCTTAAAATCAGAGTGTCTCTGTATATTCTAGGACAGTGATGGCGAACCTATGACACGTGTGTCAGAGGTGACACGCGAACTCATTTTTTTGGTTGATTTTTCTTTGTTAAATGGCATTTAAATATATAAAATAAATATAAAAAATATGTCTTTGTTTTACTATGGTTGCAAATAACAAAAAATTTCTATATGTGACATGGCACCAGAGTTAAGTTAGGGTTTTTCAAAATGCTGACACGCCGAGCTCAAAAGGTTCGCCATCACTGTTCTAGGACATAACCATTTACATGTAGAAAAGCAATCCTATATAATAAAGGCTAATACGCAAATTGACTGAACAGTGGAATGACCAGTCGCTATGACACTCACTGACCATCAGGGGGCAGACGCTCAAAGCAGGTAGTCAGTGTGCTCCCACAGGGGGAGCGCTGCTCAGCCAGAAGCTGGACTCACGGCTGGAGAATGCAGTGGTGGTGACGGGAGCCTTTCCCGCCTCCACTGCAGTCGGACATACCCCCGAGGGCTCCTGGACTGTGAGAAGGCGCAGGCTGGGCTGAGGGCTCCCCCCCGCCCCACCCCCACTGCACAAATTTTGTGCACCGGGCCTCTAGTTTATATATAAGGAATATTACAGAACCCTATAGGCCAAGGATAATTAATGTTACAGTATATTATATCACACTAGCACAATGATCTTAAAATATTACCATGCTTAAATGTGTGTAGCTCTGACTATGAAGTGATTATTCTGTGCAACCGTGAACACAAGATGTCAAAGCTCCCACCCTTCAGGTTGGAAGGACTGGAGTGACATGACTGCCATGTCATTTTGAGGCTGAGATTCAGACAACATAGAGATGGGAAGAGACACATCTGTCATGTCTTCCAAACTGAGCTGAGGACATCTGCAGCTACTGCCACCATCTCACTCTAGTACACGGGAAACATAAAAATAGAAGTGATGCATCCAACTATTAACACCGAGGCACACTGAGTACGGAGAACGGGAAATGGCTCCTGGGACAGGCCGTCCATCTCAAGTGGACAGGGTACCAACCAGATCAAGTGGACAGGGTGCCAACCAGATGTTCCCACCGTCCATCCCATCCTGGTGGACTTATTTATTTAATGTTTTCCAGCTTTGCTGAGGTATGATTGGCAAATAAAAATTGCCTGGCCGGCATGGCTCAGTGGCTGAGTGTCTACCTGGTCAGGGCACATGCCTGGGTTGCAGTCTCGACCCCAGTAGGGGGCGTGCAGGAGGCAGCGGATTCTTTCTCATCATTGATGTTTCTCTCTCTCTTTCCCTCTCCCTTTATCTCTGAAATCAATAAAAAATATTTTTAAAAAATTCTATCTATTTAGGCTGCACATGATTTTTAAAAAAGTGTGTATGACAAGGGATTAGGAGGAGGGGAAAAGCGAAAAGGTTACAAACCGACCGAGAGCAGGTAACACCCTCCTGACAGGAAAGTGAAGGAGCCCATTTGTTCAGAAGAAAATGCCTCCCTGGGAGTTCGCACCTCACCACGTCAATTATCTCCTCTTTTCAGACTTATGAACAGGCTGAGCAGTTGTGTGCAGCACAGGCAAGAATTTCAGTAATGAGAGTGCCGGCTGAGAGGACAAAGATAGCATAAAAACGCTGAGGGAGATGCCACACCCAGAAAATAACTACCCGTGGTTCCTGTGTCACCTCCGCTCTACTGGGGGGACGCTGAGCACCCATTCGGGTAGGTTCAGTAGAGCCATTACATGGAAGATTCCTCAGCACAAGAGCACCCATTCTTTACTAAGGTGCCTAGATGGATAGATGGATTGCGTTCTACCTTTGTTTTTTGAATTGAGATATCATTCATATACCATAAAAGTCACCCTTTAAAAGTACACAATTCAGTGGTTTTTAGTGTATCCACAAGATTGTGCAACTATCACGATTCCAGGACATTTTCATCACCCCGAAGAGGAACCCTGTACTCATTAGCATCACTTCCCATTATCCCCTCTCCCCAGATACTGCCAACCGTCAACCTACGTTGTTTCCGTAGATTTACCTATTCTGGATATTTCATGTAAATGGAAGCTTATACTATGTGGCCCTTTCTGACTGGCTTTGTTTACTTAGTATAGTCTTGGATGTTCATCTGTCCTATAGCACGCATCAGTGTTCCTTTCTATGGCTGAATAACATTCTATTATATGAATTGAAGGGGTTCAGAATAGGCCTCCTCAAGATGTGCCACTTTGGCAGGCATATTATTTTTTGAGCTGAAGACAATCAAGACTCTGTGGGCTCATGAGAAAATTTTACTCTTCCTTAAAGAATTTAAATTTGGGGCCTTGCCCGTAATAAGAGTTATTACCAAAAATAACTTTGGTATTTAGACAAGCATCTAATTACTGAACATATTGCTCTTCTTATCCTCCTGCGAATGGCCTTCCTCCCCTCTGAAGCCCCAAGGTGCCCCCTCATTCTTAGCTCATTTTTAGCTCGTGTGTACCTCAGAACCTCTGTCTCAGAACCTCTCATGTATGTGGGGTTCCCATACATGTGTAATTAATTTTGGTTATTTTCTCTTGTTACTCTGTCTCATGTTGATTTAATTATTAGACCAGCTAGAAGAACCTAGAAGGGTACCCCACAGTATATTCCACAATTTGTTTATTCATTCATCTGTTGATGAAAATTTGGGTTGTTTCCAGGTTTGGGCTGTTATGAATATTGGGCTGTTATGAATAATGCTGCTATGAATGTTCGTGTATAAGTTCTTGTGTGGGCATATGTTTTCATTTCTCTTGGGTATATAGCTAGGAGTAGAATTGCTGGGTCATATTGCAACTAACTCTAAATTTAACTTCGTGAAGCTTTTCCAGACTGTCTTCCATAGTGGCTACACCATTTTACATTCCTACCAGCATTTGCTCGAGGGTTCCAATTTCTCCACAGACTAGTCAGCACTTGTTATTATCTATTTTTGATTATAGCCATCCCAGTGGGTATGACATGGCATCTCATTGTGTTTTGTCACTTAAAAAAAGAATCAGAGCCATCCATATGCGCAATTTAAAAAGATAGGACTTAAAGTATAAATGCTCCATCTCTCTCCACAACCATTTCCACTAGGCAAATACTTTAAATTCTTTTAGCGGTTTCTTCTGGTGTTTATCTTCTATTTCTGGTAATGTGCATTATACCGCTATTTTGCACTTGATCTTAGCCAAAAGGCCGAGAAGCGATTATACCGCTATTTTGAAAATCAGTTTTTGATTATTATCTCTTGAATTCCAACTATGGAAGATGAGCATTTAGTTCTCTTATCTTCCCCCATGTGCACACAAACACACACTCACTTTTTCTTTCAATCTTCACAATATGATTATAATATCCATTTTTAGTTAAATCAATAATTGGAACTTATACTGTTATGACTATAAATTCATAATCATGTGGTGTACTAAGATTTGCTTAATCATACTTTTCCCCTTAGACGCCAGATGACCTAGAGGAAAAATTAAAAAAAAATTTCCTCAGTTTTCTACATAGTAATTTAGGAGTTCATCCCCAAATTATGGACATATTCAAATATATGGATATTTAACTATTTCTTTCTCTCCCCCCGCCTTTTTTTTTCTGGGACACATTCCTCCTAGGGCCTTCATCTGGACTGAATGGCTCTGAGCTCGCTGCACAGCTGCTTCCTGGAACTTTCCTTCACTATCCTTGACTGCACTCCTCTCCTATGTTGCACCGCCTGTTTCTAGATCCCATGTCTTTCACTCTTAGTTTTATCCTTCAGTTTACAATAGCTTATCCTCCAGTAGCTTCTTCATTCCTGTTTCTGCTTTACTGCGTCTTTTGTGTTAGACATTTTCTAATGTACCGTTTTAATTTTCTTATTTATTTTTTTAGTTTAGTTTTGTTTTTGTTTTTAGTTCTTGTCCTAGTGATTGCATTGGTGATTCCAATTAACACCTTGACTTAAAATAATCCAGTTATAACTAAACTAGAGGCCCAATGCACAGATTCATGCACTGGTGGGGTCCCTAGGCCTGGCCTGCGCCCTTTCGCAATCCGGGACCCCTTGGGAGATGTTGGACTGCTGGTTTCAGCCTGATCCCTGAAGGCCAGGCTGAGGGACCCCACCGGTGCACGAATTGTGCACTGGGTCTCTAGTATGCATATAAGATCTTTGGTTAATCTCTTCCCACCCTACTCCCTTTCCTCTGAGATTCATCAGTCTGTTCCATGTTTCCATGCCTGTGCATTGAGCATCTGTCTCCTGGTGGTCAGTGCACATCATGTGGTTGAACAGTAGGCTTTTATATATATAGATACCAACCTAATTCCAATAGCATACAGAGTTGTTTTTGGATAGTTTCACGCTACCAAGACATGAAAGTTGTGTAACTGAGACAGAGCATGTATGTATGTGCCTGTGAAACCTCCAATTTACTATCTGGCCCTTTATAGGAAAGACTTGCTGATCCTGATCCAGTGCCCTGACCTTCCTGATCCTGTTTTCTATCTCCTGCCTCCAAGCATTAAGCAATGAACTTTACAGTCCTCTGAACTTTCCCTGTGTTTCACCTTTGAACTTTCACTGTTTCACCTTTGAACTCTCACTGTTTTACCTTTCCAAAGCCTAAAAATTAACTGGGAATGCTAAGAAACCAAATGAAAGGACACAAAACAAAGCAAAAACTTCCTTCGTGCCCATCACTGTATTTAAGATGCTCAAAGTTGTCGTCTGTCGTGATCTATGCAATCCCATCCTTCAACAGGAAATTACTCTGAGGGTTATTACTATTGATTTGAATCTGAACATTTCCCAGGGTGGTTTCGTCGTCATTTAGTCTCAGCCCAAGCAGTGCACTTCCATACGAGTGTTCTGTGGTAGCCGGGTGGTTTTTGTCTGACCAGCATCCACTTCCTAGCCTCTGATAAGAGTTCTTTGATTTTCATGTGACACCAGAGGTGGGATGTGACATTGGGCTTCCAGGGACCCTCACCTGAGGAGCAGAGCTGACAGGAGAGCGAGAGCGAGAGCGAATGCCATGACTCGGGTTAGCCTCTGCATTCTGCCATACTCTTGAACTTTCTTGACTCGGGTTAGCCTCTGCATTCTGCCATACTCTTGAACTTTCTAATTATGTGCACCCAGTAAGTCCCCATTTCTGTGTAGGCCTGACACAGACTCTGAGGCTGAGGCTGAGCCACTGCTGGGCCCCTTCATTTCATGCTCAGCAAGAGAGGAAGACACGCTTCTGCTTTAGTTCAGGACCTGGAATAGTTGTAGTCTACTGCAGGATCAATTTCAGAACTAATAAGAAACCTTCCCTGTCCATCTTGACAAAACAGAAAAAAAAGCTAATGGATTCACAAATGATTAAACAGGAAGAGAATGACAGTGCCACGTACAGTCTGTCAAATACCCGATGGAGCACATTTTGAAAGACAGTGACAATGTAATTTCATGTTATAAAAGCATGCCTTGCACTGACTAGTTTTCAAAGCATGTTTGTATCTAAAACTCCATCAGATCCTCTTAGGCTTCTTTTTAAATAAATGACCCATATTTTAAAGTCTTTTTAAAGTATAAAAACCAAAACATGTTTTGTGAATAATTACACAGCAGTTTCTTATAAATAAAAATTCTGACCTTTTTCTTCTTCCTCTCGTTTCATGTACCTGACATGTGCTTACTTTTCTAGTCAGCTCTTCTGAATTCTAGGCCATAAAGAGATGCTTTAGCAGAACACTGAGCCTTTTTTCCAACTTGTTTCTTCTCATCCCTGCCCTGTAGTTAGCTAGCCGTGACCTGTCCACTTACCCCGCCTGTCCTTACCACAGCGCCTTGCACACAAAGTGTAGTGGAGTCCCCACAGGCCTAGTGTTGAACCCCCAGCTCTGTTACTTCCCAGCGTTATGATCCTGAGCACATTTTTAAATCTGTAAAGCGAGGAGCATGGCCATACCTACCTCCTATAATTCTTGTGAAGATTAAATGAGATGTATGCAAGAGAGACACAGAAGCATGCGGTACGTGATGGCTGTGACTACTTGTTGGCTGAAGGAATGAGCTCTGCTGGCCAGTGCTCCTTGCTGTCTCATTCCACACGAAGTTTGTAAGACCCAGTGATTGACTGTCTAAAATCTAAGCCCCTGAAGGCACAGACTGTCATGTTCATCATTATAGCCCTGGTGCCTAATTGTACTGGCATATAATAGATATTCAATAAATACTTATTGAAAACATAAACGAATATAGGTAATACAGGTATAACTTTACTGATATTCCAATTAGATGGATGAGAGAGCTTAAGTGACTTGTCGAAAGTTCTATAGTTGGTTAGAAAGGGATTAGGATATGGTTCTCCTGCCTGGTTGTTTTTCTTTTCTACCATATCACCTCCTGGAGCCGTTACCTTATGACACAGAAAGTGCAGTGCAGTACGTTAGTGACTAAATGTGTTCTCGAGGCCAAAAACGATTCTGAAACGTAGAACCTACCGTGGTATCCACAGCCTTGACCTTCTCCGTGGGAATGTACTTTGGAACAGGCTCTGCCTGAGACAGCAGCACACACCCTGCAGCGCCCAAGGTGATGATCACCACGCGGCAGCCCCTCTCCAGGAGCACCAGCGCGGCCTTCCCCGCGTCCGCGGGGCTGCTCACCGCCAGGCTGGTGAGAATCTCCGCCTGGAATACACGCAGTGAAAGGCGACAGTGGTGAGAAAAGTAGACTGGGCCCACTTCCACATGAGATTTGTTTTTCTAGAATCTGTCTCCCTTATTTTGCATAACAACCACTGCAGTGGAGAACTTTGATAGACTCTGGCTCAGAAAAATAAATATAGCAAAATGTGAAACAACTGTTTAGGACAGCGAACCTATGACACGCGTGTCGGAGGTGACACGGGAACTCATTTTTTTGGTTGATTTTTCTTTGTTAAATGGCATTTAAATATATAAAATAAATATAAAAAATATAAGTCTTTGTTTTACTATATCAAAAAATTTCTATGTGTGACACGGCACCAGAGTTAAGTTAGGGTTTTTCAAAATGCTGACACGCCAAGCTCAAAAGGTTCGCCATCACTGGTTTAGGACCTAAACTTTAGGTGAAGAGTATATGAGTATTCACTGTATCAGAGCTCTTTCAGCTTTTCTGTGTGTATGTACAGTAATTTTCATAATAAAGAGGTAGGGGCACAAAGAATCCTACAAAACAAAGAAAGGAAAGGGGGAGGGAGGAGAGGAGAAAGGAAGGGGCCAATGATTTTGATGATATAAATCATACCTGCGAATTTCACACGTAAGGACGTGATTCCTCTAGGCCTCTCTTGGGCCCTATGCCTTTCTCATCTGACTAGTTACAGGCTTCCATGCTTACGCACCACCCATTTCTTTGTTTTTGCTGGAGAAGATGGAGGCAGAGTAGGAGAGGCACTGCTATGCAGCACAAAAAGCAACGCCATGACATTCAGGTCTCCGCTACTTTCTAGCTCTGACCTTTCCCAGTCATGCACGACTTATAAAAGGAGGGGTTTTATAAACCGATCAGTACTTCTCTCTGGATATAAAAAGGTCCCTGGCCACAGTCGGTGTGAAGGGCTGAGCCCTGTTTCCTCACCGCCCAGGCACCCTTCCAGCATCTCCAAATAGGTGGTCGAAAATCACTGGATTATATGATGCTTTTTGACTCAAACGGTTTATAACCAAATCCTGTCTTTCTGTCTTACACTTTAACCAGGCACTGCCTCTTCCTCAGGACGGTTCTGTCCCTTCCGGTGCTTGCTCTAGTTATGCCCAGATTAACCCTTTTTGTTGCCTGTCAATCACCCCACAGTGTCTGTCCATTCTGGGCTCATTTTCCTAGCAGCACAGGCTTCATTAACGTGAACATGTCCTCCCTTACCATCTTTTTTCAATAGGCCCTTTCAGTCTGACTCGGTTATGCTTGGAGGCCACTTTCTTTTTTGTTTTTATAAGGTTTTCATTGATCTTTACCTCTCCCTCTCTCCCTTCAACCCCCCCCCCCCCCATCTTGAAACCCAGCTTCTATACTGTGAGGAAGCCCAGGCCACAGGGAGAAGCCATGTGTGCGCGTTCTGGCCAAGAGCCAGCATCAGACTACAAGCGTGTGAGTGAAGGAGGCTTCAGATGATTCCAGCTCTCAGCTTTGAGTCTTCCAGGCCCCATACATTGTGGAGGAGAGACAAGCTGTGCTGTGCCCTGTGCCAGTTCCTGATGCACAGGATCCGTGAGGGACAATAAATAATTACTGTTGTTGTAAACTACTAAATTTTGGGATAATTTATTCTGCAGCAATAGATAACTATACACATAGAGATAGCCATTGGGGATACAACAGTGAATAAGACAGGTATTCCTGTCCTCACAGGACTAATAATTTAGTAGAGAAGACATAAGTGTCTAGTAATTCGAGCTGTGATTAGTGTTTGAAGAACACAGGGCTCTGTAAGTATCTAGCAGGGAATTCGAAGGCAGTTTGGCAGTTGAGGGTAATGTAACCTCTTATTGTGCAATGGCCACTATCTCCCACAATTCCTTTTACCTAGTACAACGCCTGGCTGTGGTGGTTGCTCAAAAATATTGCGTAGTATATTGTGGTTGTTAAAATTAGTCTCCTGTGGCAGTCTTCTTTCTTGTTTACTTTATATTCTAAGAATTAACAAAAAGGCAAATCCTAGAAACCGTCATTCAGCCTTCAAACCAAATGGAAAATTACAGTATAGTTTATTAGTTACTAACTTTGTCTCTCCGCATGTTGACTTGTATGATATGTCCTGCCTCCCAATGGTGGTTGAGAGCTCTAGTCTAAAACTATTTAGCTACAAAAGGTAGAAATATTAAAATTACCTTCCTAAAATGCTTTAGAATGAGTGGCATAATGTGAATAAATTGATATATATTTATTGCAGAGCTATACGTTATGGCCCTCAGCTGTACTGAGAGGGTGCTCCCCTAATGGAGTGGCCCCAACGTCTTCCCATGGCATCGATGGAAAACCTGTCTGCCCACAGTGCAGTCACAGGATCTTCAGTAGGATGCAGCAAACACACCAGGGGTTAACTATTGTTAGGGTTGTTAGATGCCAGTTAAATTTGAATTTCAGAGAAACAACAAATAATTTTAAAGTGTAAGTACATTTAGTATATTGTTGCTTCTCTGAAATTCAAACTTAACCGGGCATCCTATATTTTTATCTGCTGAATCAGGCAACTCTAATACGAATTAGTCTGTAGAATATGGAATAATTAAAAAGGAAAACGGCAGGGAGGGCACTAAGGTCAACTGAGGTTTGATCAGTGTCAGATTATGGTGATGACTCAGGGAGTCCCCCTCCATCCCCCCCCATCCCACAGGACTCACTAATCTCCTTTCTCCACACCCATCAACTGAAAAGGCTGTTTTCACGGGGCCCAATTCACATGCAATCACATTGATGTGGTTAGTCCTGCTTCTTTGCTTCATTCACTAGCATGGAAGTCTTTGGTTTCCCCTGGAATGCGCAGAACCGTCTAGCCTTACCTCAGTTTCATTGCAGCAGAACACATCTGAGAGGGTGTAGAACCGGGGGTCCAGGTCAGCAGTGGCGGGAGCTGGGTTGAACAATGTTTTCACTACAAAGGAATGGAAGAGGGTTTCAGTGGTTATCATTTTAATGTGCTGCATTTACAGATACTCTATAAGGGAAATCCCCAACTAAAACCATTTCCTCATTAGATGAAAAATCAACTTAGTTATAAGGAACCTCAATCCCCATGATAACTTAGTACATACTCCTTATTTCCATTTGCTCTACTATTTTAAAAAATTGTTTTTTTTTAAATATATTTTTTATTGTTGGTAATATAGGTATCTCCCATTTCCCCCCCTTACCCCCTCCCTTCCAACACCTACCCCTTCTCCCTCCCCCCCCCCAGGTCTTCATTACCCTATTGTCCGTGTCCATGGGCTCTGCATATACGTATATAAGTTCTTTGGTTTATCTCTTTTGCTGTATTTTTCACTTTACAACACTTCAGCGTCAAGGGTAAGCATCAATGTTTACAACCAAGGTGATTACAAAGTTATGGCAAAGGGCAACAGGAGGAGTAGAGAAGATTTTAAATGTGGCATGAAAGGACATGTACGTGAACATTCAGGCTGGTGAACATTTTTGTGGGTTCCCTTAAACACTCAGTTGCAAGTCTAGTTCATAAATCCATTTTCCAGGAAAGAAAAAAGACATGATAGAAAAGAAACAATGAAAAGCTAGGAATTTTCCTGGTGAGACTAGTAAGTAGAAGTTTATGTACATATGTATATTTTGAACACCTACTAGTATGTATGTCTTCCAAATATATCAGAATTATTCATGCGAACATACACACTTACACAAAAGCTTACATTCCTGTGAGCAATCTGAGAACAGAGGAAACTGGGGAAGGAGAAATTCAATCAGAGGCTGGGAGGAGCTCGGGCCAGGAGACTGCAGGAGGAGGATGCATGGGAATGGCACAGCTCTGACATTTCCCAGAGGAGGAAAGCGAGGCTCAGAGAGATGAGGTCACAGCCTGAGGTCATCACTGGGCCCTGGGTAAACTGGATCCCTACCAGGGATCCTCCAGCTTTGATCATCTCTAAAATAGTTGCCTCTCTAGGCCAGGACTGTCCATAGCAACACAGCCCCCAATTCATTCTCTCTCTCTCTCTCTCTCTCTCTCTCTCTCTCTCTCTCTGTCTCTCTCTCCTTCCTTCCTTCCTTCCTTCCTTCCTTCCTTCCTTCCTTCCTTCCTTCCTTCCTTCCTTCCTTCCTTCCTTCCTTCCTTCTTTTCTCTCTCTCTCTCTCTCTCCCCTCTCTTTCTTTAAATTTATTTTTATTGTTGAAAGTATTACAGATGCTTCTCTTTCCCCCCCATTGACACCCTCTACCCCGCTCCTACCTCATTTTAAAACAGCATTTGGTGTGGAACTTTGTAAATATTATTTGAAAGTCTTTAGAAATTATACCCAAAGGAAGCTCCCCCCTTGCCAAACCCTCTGTCCACCAGATTACCTGGCCAGATTGGTTGGCCTTCTTTCCTCTACCCATGTCCACTGACTTATGGGTTTAGTAAGCCCAATTTACCATGGACCCATACAATAAAACCCTCCGAGACTCATCCAGAACAATGGTTCAAACACTTGGCTGCATGTCAACATCACTAGGAGAGCTTAATAAATGCATGACTTCTGGGCTCCATCTCGAAGCCACTGAATCAGAATCTTTTGGGGTAGGGTCAGGGGATGTGCACATGGACCAGTTCTCCAAGTGGCTCTTCAGTAGCTACCCATTGGTAGCTCTTGGCACCAACCCATTCCCCATTCTTGGGGAGATGCTTATCAGCACGTGGCTAAAGGAGACCGTCAGCTGCTTCTGCGTGGTGAGGCTGGAGTCTGCTTCTACACCTTCCTTGGTCTTAACATTTTGGTTCAGTCCATGGACCTTGTCCAGTGCCTTCAGGATAATGCTATTCCCACACTTTCATTATTTTAGAATGTCCACCCATGGGGAATTCTATAGCATATTTTTGGCTGCTCAGGGTTATTGTGTAGCTTAAATTAGAAATGGATATAAAAGTCCTGTGTAAACTGTGAAGTGTGCAAATGTAAGGGATTATTACTGTTATTATGTTGTCCTTTACACACAGCCCGACACCCCCGCCTGTCCACCCATCTCTTCTGCCTTCTGTTGGAGTTTTAGCCTGGCAACAGTCTCTCTCATTGGTTTTCCTGCTTTTGCGAGGTTTTAGTGATGCCAATTATGCATAAAGACACTCACTGCCCAGCGTTCTAACACACCCATTTACTTTTTCGGTTTTCAGAACAAATATATTGTTCCCTATTTTCCTTAAGCATTACGTTGAGCCACCATTACTCACCTACATGATTCTCAAATCTGCACACAGCAGCATTTGAGCACGGGTTAGAGCAAACTACCAATATGGAACAACAGGGGAAAGCCATTGTTATGAAAGTTCCATTTTATCTCAAAAGATCCTTGATGAAATACTCTGCTGCTATTAAAAAGAATGAAGCAGGTCTCTGATTTGTCACAGAAAGATTTCTATAATTTATAAGTGAAGAGGGCAGTTTTGTAATAAAATCCAGAGTATATGACACCCGTCTTTATTTTTAACAAAACAAATAAAATATAACTATATGTGTATTTATATTCATACACTTACACAGATGAGAAAAAAGTCTTGAGAGATTAATCATTAAACTAATACATGATTAATTACAAAAGACTAATGGGAAAAAAATCTGACCAGATTACCCGCTGTACACCATGCAAAGACATCATTCTTAAAACATAAAATATCTTACATCAAAAATAGGGACACTGTGAATGAAATGATATCATGTCTGGGTTTGGCTTCAAAATAATCCAAGGTCGCAGTAGGGGTGGAGAGTTAGGGTATAGATTGGTCAAGTGCTGATAACTGTTGAAGCTAAATGATACTATATGTAGATTTACCATACTATTCTCTATATGTCCGTATATATTTAAAATTTTCCACAAAACAAATTTAAAAAAAATTACATTGGCTTTTTAAAAGATTTCTTTATTGATTAAGGTATTACATATGTGTCCTTAGTCCCCCCTAACACCCCCCCCCCCATAAATTGGCTTTTAAGCAATAATTACTGGAGTAAGGAATTCTATGATTTAATTTGACCATAAATATTGTATAAAAATTAATCCAATCTTATTTGGTTGTGTTTTACTAAGGGAAAACATTCTTACCAATAATAACTGGCTGTATAGGCTTAGAGTCTGCTAGTAACTAAATTGAGGGAAAAAGTGAAAATGCCATAAAGAAAGGCCTCCCTTTGGCTCATGCTACCATAAATAAGCATAAATGCTTCACCATGATGAAAAAAGAAGAAGATATATTTAATCAAAGAAGAATGCAAGTTTACAAGAGACAAGATGGAAAAAACCCTGATGTCATCCTGGAACCATGAGAAATGGAGAACACAGGATGTACGATGGAGCTGAGAGGTGACTGAGAGCACACAGCAGTAATTATTACTCATTACAACGTCAGACGGACTAAAACCCCGGTTGTCCTAACAGCATGTCCGTGGCCGGCACAGAACATCAGTGAGGCGCTGGGGAGGCCTAGGGAGGAAGCTGTTTGGGGCCAAGACAGGAACATGAGGCAGAAGGTCTTCATGATGTCACCATGGAGGGAGGTGGCTGGGCAGTTAAGGAGGCCCTCATCACTAGCTCAGAGAAAGAGAGGACGACAGTCACCCTACGCAGAGAAACTGTGGGGGTTTGGAGTACCCCAAACCCTGGCTTGACAGCCTCTCACTCGAGGAGCACTTTTCAGTCACTTGAGCAGTGAACCCTCACAGCTTGGGCCACGTGCTAGACTGCGTTATTGTGAAAGTCCAGGTAGCCAGCCAAGAAGTTTTGTTTGCCGAATGGAAAAGGACTAAAGTGGCATTAAAAGATATTTTGTGCCCTACCTAGAATTTAATCTTGGCGATTTTACAATCTCAATTATTTATAATTGTTCCTGTAATGTTTCATTTGCTTTGAAATGGATATAAAGACCAGAACCAACATGCACAATTTCATCACAAGCAGCTGCAGCACCAGCTCTGGTCTGGGGCCACCTCACAGCATGGTGACCCAGAGGGAGGGGGCTCCAGAGGCGACCACTGCGTTTTTTATGTTGTAGTGGTGTCTCTTTAAAATCACTGCTTTCGTTTTGGTAAAGATAGCAAGAGAATCCTGAGACAGTCCATACAAAGATGGAGGGGCCTTCTTCCTCTGTATTTTGTTGTTAATCTTCACCTGAGGACATTTTCTCCTTGATTTTTAGAGAGCGTGGAAGACAGAGGGAGAGACCCAGAGAGAGAAACATCGATGTGAGAGGGACATATTGATCTGTTGCCTCCCGCATGCTCCCTGACCAGGCCCAGGGATGGAGCCTGCGACTGAGGTACGTGCCCTTGACCAGAATTGAACCTGCGACCCTTCAGTCCACGGGCGGATGCTCTATTTATTGAGCCAAACCGGCTAGGGCTTCCTCTGTATGTTAACAACTGATGTGTAATCTACTTATACAGTGTGTTTAATTCAAAGTCCATTACTAGTTAAGTAGTACAGATAAGATGTGATAAACCCACAGATGATGATGGCTGTACCATCTTTCTTGTGAATGGAATAATGCTGATTAGCACATATGCAGCCTCCTGGGGCAATGGGAAGGACAGTGAGTGCTCACAACAGATCTTTAAGCTTCACTGCTCTGCTCTGTGATCAGTCCACCCACACATCGCTACGTTAGCTCAGTTCTCATTTCACAGAAGAAACGGGGACCCAGAACAAGGAGCTGACTGACTTCCTGATGTCCCCCATTTGCTAAGTGATTGATTCTGATGCTTCCTGACTCCCAAACCAGTGCTCCTCCTGGACAGAGGAACATGTGTGCACGTGTGCATGTAATGGGGAGGGTGGGGACACATTGCTGAAAACACTCTCGCGTCTCTTCTCTGTGACTTGAGCAGCAAGACACTCAAAGTTTCGGCTCCATGTTGGGCAGTGTTACAATTCACAGATTCTACTTTTCTAGAGATGCTCTTCGTAAAGGCTCAGTTGCTAGAATCAAGGGGATTGTGAAGTTACTTGAAACTGTGGTCTAGGACACAGAACTCGGGTCCTGGAGTCCGGAGTCCTGGTTTCTACACTGACTAAAAGTATGACCTTGGCTGAGAAATTACTTAACCTCCCCAAGTCTCAGTCTCCAGGAGGATATTACCTGCCATATCTTTGCCATAAGGTTTTTCTGAGGATGAATTTTATAAAAGTACTTTATAAGCTGTAAAGCGCATACAAATGCAAGGCTTACTACTTCCGGTGTTATTATATCAGATAATGCGGAATTAATACTTAGGCATATTAGCTCTTCAGCAAAACGTGAAGCAGGCTCAGTGGTCTTTGGCTCACCACTCCCTGTCCCCCCTTCTGGTCCTGTAGCTCAACTGGAAGAGCTGCCTGGCAGGCGATGGAGGAGGCATTCTGGACGCCACCCAAATGGCCCAGGTCGGGCTGCCTGCTCATCCGGATAAGGCCAGCCTCACCTGTGGGAGTTTGGCTCCTCTGCTGTGGGTGCTCTACCTGTCTCTCCTCCACAAGCTGGGTAGGTGACAGGAAACTAGACGAGGGCAGAGGAAACAGTGACCTCTGAGGAGCAAGGGGTAGCAGGAAGGAGAGAGAAGATACACGAGAATGTGCTCTGATCTGTACCAGGAAAGAGAGGAGCACGCGTGAAGTGGCACACTGTGCCTGCACCCCCCGAGTCAATGAGTGCAGCGCAGCGAAGGCTCACCACAGCCTCACACTTGATCTGGGACCCTGAGAAAATGTAACCGAGCGGCTTCTGGCTCAGGATGCTTCCTGGCAGCTTCGAGTCCATTAAAAATACATGTCAGTGAGAATTTGCCATGGCATGTTGTTTTGCCATAAGAAAAATTTGTTACATCAGGTCAAACATTTAAAAATGTTTGGGAGAAATCACACACACACACACACACACACACACACACACACTCACTGTTCTTTTTCTTTTTTTATTGTAACTTGATGAGGAAGCTTTATCTGGAAAAGCCAATGTGGTTCTTTCTCTCTATTTTTTCTTTTTTTTTTTTTTTTGTTTTGTTTTGTTTTTAATTGTATTTATTGATTTTAGACAGAGAGAGAGAGAGAGAGAGAGAGAGGAATGGAGAGAGCTCTCTATTTTTTCTTAATATATATAGAACTATTGCCATAATATGAAGAAGCATTGTCTTAGCGTGGCTAATTTTTATTTTGATTTTTTTGACCAAATGGTGCTGATCAGGCTATTCTACAAATTTTAATTAAAAGAGAGAAGACAATTTGGATTTACTGAAACTTACTACTTTTATTCCACTCTTAGAACAATTCTGTAGGGGAGTATTTTTATTTATATACTAGAGGCCCGGGGCACAAAAATTTGTGCACTCGGGGGGCGGGGGGAGGGGGGT
>NW_005871333.1:1069336-1186270 GCF_000147115.1 Myotis lucifugus
GTCATGCTCTACCTGTCCCACACAGAGCAGGCCCGTGGGGGGGTGGGAGGGTGGGGCGCGCACCTGTCACACACAGAGCAGGGCCGATCAGGGGGTTGGTGTGCTGCACCCTGTCAAACACAGAGCGCAGGGCAATCAGGGGATTGGGGAGCTCCCCCCTATCAGGCACAGAGCAGGGCTGATCAGGGGGTTGGTGCGCCTTCCCCTGTCACGAACAGAGCAGGGTGGATAGGGAGGTTGTGGCCCCGCACCCTGTCACACATAGAGCCGCAGGGCGATCAGGGGGTTTGGGCGCTGCCCCCTGTCACGCTGATCCCGGTGCCGGGAGCCTCGCTGCTCCGCTGATCCCGGTGCTGGGAGGCATATTATCCTTTTACGTTATAGAATAGAGGCCTGGTGCATGGGTAGGGGCCAGCTGGTTTGCCCTGAAGGGTGTCCTGGATCAGGGTGGGGGTCCCCACTGGGGTGCCTGGCCAGTCTGGGTGAGGGGCTGAGGGCTGTTTTCTGGCTGGCGAGTGACTAAAGCTTCCAACTGCTCCTTGTTTTCTTTTCTTTTCTTTTTTTTATTCTGGGCCAGCTTTAGCTCTGAGGCCTCGCTGCTGAAAACATCGATACAAAGTTTCGGTCCAGCTGGCTTTCAGTGAGGCTGGTTTCTGGGGTTTTGTTTAGCTTCTTATTTGCAACATAGTACATAGTTGCTTAGAGTTGCAGCTGAGAGGCCGGCAAGTGAGGCGGGGAACGTTGGAGTCCACAGCAAGCAAGCCTCATGCTCGCTTCAGTGCCTGGCTGCCGGCCGCCATCTTGGCTGACAGTTAATTTGCATATACTCACTGATTAGCCAATGAAAAGGGTAGCGGTCGTACGCTAATTACCATGTTTCTCTTTTATTAGTGTAGATTTTTTATTTGGGGGGAGTATTTTTATATGCACTTAACAGACAAAGCTCAGCAAAATCAGATAATCCTGCAAAGACCACAAGGCTCACAAGAGATATTGAGAAAAGCAATAAGAAAAAAGCAACAAACAGAGGAAACTATCTGGATTTCTAAAAGTCAGTTATTTGCTGGGGTGAGAGAGGAGGTCTGGGAGGAGAGCAGATAAACCAAGATTAGCCAAGGGTTGATAATTGTTGAAGCTGGGTGATGGGTTTCATTATACAATTTTGCCTGCTTTTGCATTCTTAAAAATCTCCAAAATCAAAAGTCAAACAGAACAAAAGAGCTGCTTAAAGGATGTTGACAACATAGCAAATATTACATATAAATAATCTTTTGTTGTTCATAGAAAAGATGGTAAAGTTTTACAAACGGAGGAAGAACCAATCTTTAATTCCAGAGAAGTTTATCAAAATGTACCTGGGTAGTGATTACACATGACATGCAGCTTAACCTCTGCTCCTCAGAATGGGAACGGGTCCACTCCCTAGACTGTATCTTGGACAGTGAGTTGCTTCAGAGATTCTAGTTACTACCTGTATTATTTCTGCTAACTAGATTGAAGGTTTATATTGTGGGATATATCAGAAATGTTACTCATGTTACTTTTGCCCTATTTGTAAGGTTTTCTAATGTTATCAAGAATTAGAAGAAGACAGTGACTCTTACAGATGGGAGAAAGAATATTTTACTACTGAAAAGTATTGCTTTGCTTAAAAGGTTAACTTTAATTGAGACAGAGATAAAAGCTTTTATAGAAAGAATGACAAGCAGGTAAAATTACCTCCACTGCTGTGGGCCATTGTTAGGGCTTCCAAAGAAATTGCTGGAGTTACTTCTAGCTGGCAGATCATTACTTTGGCGCTGCTAATGGCATTGGCTGCTTCTCTCAGGTCTTCAGTATTCAAAAGTAAATTTGCTCCAGCCACTATCACGATGATATTCTGGCCTATAAAGAATTTCTATATTAATATAATGTTAAAATATAGGAAAGCCAAGCAGTGATATTCTGCAATGTTACAGTCACTCTTACAAAGTCATTACATGAAAAGTGTTGTATTAATTTTAACATTTCTAGGCCATTCAGGTTAATTTTCAAATTCCTAATGTATTTTACAATATTTATGTAACATGATTCATATTCTGATCATTTTGAGCAAAATCTAAAAATGACTTCCTTTATCAGTATTCTTATATACAAAGACTATTAGCTGAGAAATGATATATAACATACATCAAATTTTCTTTTATGGGAAATGGCTGGTACAATGTATGTGGTAAAGACCCTTAATCCTGCCATAGCCAGTTTGGCTCAGTAGATAGAGTATCGGCCGAGGACTAAAGGGTCCCAGGTTCGATTCTGTTCAAGGGCATGTACCTCGGTTGCAGGCTCTATCCCCAGCCCTGGTCAGGGTGTGTGTGGGAGGCAACCAATGGATGTGTCTCTCTCACATCAATGTTTCTCTCTCCGTGTCTCTTCCCCTCCCTTCCACTCTCTCTAAAAATCAATGGAAAAATATCCTCTGGTGAGGATAAACAACAGCAACAACAGCAGCAGCAACAACAACAACAACAACAACAACAACAAAAGATTCTTAATCCTAAATGACAGTGTCATAATGATGAGTATAAACAGGAAGAAACTTGCCTAATGCTAAAAACTAATGCTCTGTAGTATGCGAAAAGTTTGAGGTGGACCCTATAGTATTCTGAAAAGTGATTTTGTAAGTCAAACCATATTCTGCAATATCTAGCAGATGAAAAATTGCACTAAATAACTTAAGGTAGAGAGAAGGATATTTGGTCTAGTCTGTACCAGATCAAATAGCAGCAGGACTCAGGAATCTTATACAGGGCGGGGCCAAAGTAGGTTAGAGTTGTCAGTATGTGAAACACAGAGTTTATTCTTGTATTATTATTTATTAGGTATTGTATTATCTTGCATACGATCAGCTTTAAACCGACTTTTGCCCTACCCTGTATACCCATCACTTGGACCTAAATGCGGGAGGTGTGGTGGTACATTTCTTCTGTTAGGTGAACTCTCAAGAGCTGTGCTGCCCGATATGACAGTAAGAAGCACAAGCCACATGTGGCTACTGAGCGCTTGAAATGCATTAGTTCAAATTGAGATTCGCTTTAATTGTACAACACACAGAAGATTTCAAGGGCTGACTGAGTACAAAGAAAAGGTAAAATATTTCATTAATTTTTAAGAACTTTTTGATTTCATGTTGAAAGGATAATGTTTTGGATATATTGGGTTAAGGGAATATATTAGGATGAATTTTACCTGCTTCTGTTTACTTTTTAAAGTGTGGCTAATGGAAAACTTAAAGTTGCGCATGTAGCTTGCATTGTGTTTCTATTGGACAGTGTTGATCTAGTGGGATGAATTGCAGGAGTACTTTTTGGTGCCGCAGGCTGCTCGTGCTGCTCTTGTACAGACATGACCTAAAATTACCTCCGAACACAGAACACATGCTAGCCTATCATCTTACCACAGATGTGTTTGTTGGCCACAAGGAGGATTTAATAAAGTGGGGATGGGTTCAGCGTAAACCCAATCTCGGTGCTGGAAAAATTCAAAGTACCCACACACTGAAAGACAGCTTACCTCCTTCCCTTTCTCCTCAGTGACCTCACTCTCTGCTAGAGTCAGCTGCTGCTTCGGTGTTGCTGACTCCTGAATCCGCATTTCTGGACTGGCCGTGGCTGATGAGCAACAAGCCCAAGACACCACTCTATGGGGGGCACTGCCGTGTGGCTAGCTCACCCATGCCTCCGCTTTAAAGTATAAAAACTGAATTCTCTGCTTGACCTTGCTACTCACTCATTTAAAGAAGCCACTCTGAGTATTTGGATTAGCTCTTCTACTACCACCTATACTCTTAAAAAAATTTTTTTTTTTATTATTGATTTAAGAGAGGAAGGGAGAGGGAGAGAGATCGAAGCATCAATGATGAGAGAGAATCATTGATCAGCTGCCTGCTGCATGCCCCCAACTGGGGATCAAGCCAGTGACTCGGGCATGTGCCCCGACCAGAAATTTAGCCATGACTTCCTGGTTCATAGGTTGACACTCAACTATGCCACGCCATGCCAGCTGGGCACCACCTATACTCTTAAGGGCATTACCATACTCTATAAACAGACATAATAGGTACTTGATACAAAATATTAAATTATATTTTTGCACAAAAATGCAGTATTTTGTACCAAGACAAGGAAGAAACATAACTCAAAGATATCCCTAGGACACAAAAAAGAGGTTTAAGGCAGGGAATGAGCTGCTGTTGGCAGCAATAATCACTTAAGAGGTAGCTTACAGTAATGAACACTGACTATTGTTAGAATGAAAACTTTTATTGACTGTCTTTAAGTGGGACACTGCAACTTTGGGATCACTAAAGGTAAAAATACTATGTCTTCTGTGAGAAATGATCTTGTGAAACTGCAATATAAGTTAAAAACATATTGTGACAAATCCTAAGCTAACACAGTGCATGCTGACTGCCCATAATGCTCTAGGTTCTGTCGTAGGTGCCCCATAAAATGCTTGGCCATTCTAAATATTAATTCTGATTTTTAAAATTGTATGGTAGTGTTTTTATACTAAAAATAGTTGGCAGAAATCATAAAAACTTTACTTGAGGGCAAAGGGAAGTTACTCTTTTCAAAGACAAATGTCTCACTATTGGAAGGCCTTGTGACAGACACAGTTGTATATATAGACTTTTGAGATTTGATTGCCGTTTAAAGAGCAGACAAAATTGAACACTAACGACATGTTAGAAGTAATTAGTTGCTGCCATTTGCTCAGTAAATATTCTATAAATATGATTCATCAACTTTCTTTTGCACCTATCTATTTACATTTATTTACCTGGTGTAACTGAAATGACAGATGAATACTTAACTGCTTTTAGAGACAAATATCAATTCTGAGTTCACATGAAGGGAAATGGGGTGTTACAGGATATAAAGATTATTTTGAGGCAACTATATAATGCTTCATATGTATTAGATGGACAATTTTATATTTGAATGAGCAGCCTGGGATGTACAAGTAAGGGAAACATTTATATTTAGGCTGGAAAGACCATGCTGTAGGCCTGGTGGGTATGGTAAGAGATCCATAAGATTAGGATAAAAACTGATGCTTCTGTTCTAGTTCTGGAAATGCACTGTTTTACGAAACGACACTTCAATATGCAAAACACATACCTTCTTTATTGACAATTATAGAAGCAGTTCCTGTAGCAGCATCTTTAGTTTGATATGTAAATTCTAAAGGAAAAAAAATTACAATCACGTATACACAGCCTGGCTTGGATAATTTATTTTAACAATTTCAATGCACCACTAATCCTTAGAAAACTTTTTAATCTTTTTAACCATCTGGAATGATAAAAAAGAAATAAGTAATTAGTGCTAATTTATACTCATCACCTATACAATAAGGAAAACACAAGTCTTTCTACTTAGTTGCACCTTTTCTTTACATTAGTAACAATCTAACAAACCACCCTGCTTCCAATTCCCCCAAATTATTCATAGTTGTATGCATATGCATTTCCCTGCACTACCATATTTCTTCAGTGAAAGAAATGACAAACTTGAGTGAAAGACTAAAGGTCAAACCTATAAAATCAACCTGTTTGTTTTTCTTCATTCTCATAAGCTTTGCATCTATCTCATCAAGAATTATGGTCTGGCATGTAAATGGTGATGTTGACCAGGCAGCCTTCGGCAGCAGCAAAGAGCCTTGAACTGGGGCCAAAGACCCGCATTCTGGTCCTGGCTGTAGCTCCAACTAGCTGTGCTCTTGGACAAAGTCATAACCTCTCTGGCCTTCGGTGTTCTCTCTTATGAAATAACTAGAGGCCCAATGCATGAAATTCATGCAAGAGTAGTCCTTCCTTCCCCCAGCTGCCTGCATCGGCTTCCCTCTGGCACCCGGGACCCGGCTTCTTCGTCAGGAAGGTCATCCGGAAGGATGTCTGGTCTAATTAGCATCTTATGCTTTTATTATTATAGATAGTATCAGATCTCAATGGTTTCTGAGGTCATTTCCAGCTATGATACTTAATGATTTTTCTTAAAATATCTTTTGTGAATGTAGCACCTATTTTCTCTTGTCACCTGCTTTTGAAACATTTCTATGAATTGAAGGTTTGTAACCTATTGTCTGGAGGAATGTACATGAAAGAATTAACCACAGGCTATTTAAGCAAGGCTAGACAAAGCTATGCGTAAAAATTCCCTGGCCACCAGGGGAGGATCTAATAATTCTATTCTATATTCAGCTTTTCTTGTAATCAGATTACAGAAGAAAGTTATAAAAACCAATGTTAAAAAAGATGAAATTTTACCTGTAGAAATATCATTCTGTTTAAAGTTTTCTATGTAATCATTGCCAAAAGAATCTTTGCCAACCTGTACCAAAGAAATGATGAACATTAGATCTTTTGCATTTAGTAAAATGCTATAATGTAGTTTTTAGAATACTTAGCATTTTGAAAGGGCATATCTGCACAGTACTTTATAAACATTAACTAATTAATCTTCTTAATGTACGTTGCTAGACTTGGTTTCAGGCCAAAGAATTGTTATATACTAATGTTCCGCTTATATCCTTCTTAAAATGTGAAGCATTTTAATGATGCTCACCAGTTCCATAGGTTCACTTTCACCTGATCATGTGGAAATTCCCACTGAGACAGGGCTGTCCACCCCCAACTATCCTCAATATTTATGAGGAGTCTCAGTTGTTCATACTTCACTATAAATGACAGGATCTTTGTAATGACTTGCCTGGTGTCTTAGAATCTTCATATCTTCTCCCCGGACCCTGACATGGAGCGCAGGAGGGAATTTAAAAAGCCCTTGCTACCTTAGTATAGTGGAATTTCTTTGTTTTTGCATCCTTGCCTCCATTCTGGTAATGATACTTCAGTTTTTCCTTTAGACATGCATTCCTCGTTCACTCATAGGCAACGTGATCAGAGGGTCACAGTTGTAAAATCAATGAACCTATGTTGACACATCAACCAAACTCCCTAAACTCCATAGTTTACATTAGGGTTCCCTCTGGTGTTGTACATTCTATGGGTTTTGACAAATGTATAGACAAGTACCCATGATTATATTCTCATACAGAATGGCTTCACTGCCCTAAAAATCCTCTCTGCCCTGCCTATTCATCACTGTCTACCCCCCAGCCCCTGGCAACCACTGACCTTTTTTACTGTCTCTATCATTTTATCTTTTTCAGAGTGTCATATAGTTGGAATCATTCCTGAACTATACTTCTATTTTTCTGTCCTGCAGGTGAGCACTACAGCAATGGATTATGTCTCTGTCCAGGTCTCAGCCCCTCCCGGTGTGTTCTGCTTGCCCACAGAAAATTGTTCCTGTCTGGATACATCAATAGAAAGAAACCTAGACATTTACTTGAGTTAAGATCTGCAATGATTGACAATAAAATTTCCTGGTGAGCATGTGGACTGTCTAGATCAGGGATTAGCCACTATTTTTTACTGTGAAGGACTAAATAGGTAATGTTTTATTTATTTATTTATTCTTTATTTTCAAATAGTTAATATTTTATTTTATTTATTTATTTTTTTAAATATATTTTATTGATTTTTTACAGAGAGGAAGGGAGAGAGATAGAGAGTCAGAAACATCGATGAGAGAGAAACATCGATCAGCTGCCTCCTGCACATCTCCTACTGGGGATGTGCCCGAAACCCAGGTACATGCCCTTCACCGGAATCGAACCTGGGACCTTTCAGTCCGCAGGCCGACGCTCTATCCACTGAGCCAAACCGGTTTCGGCAAAATAGTTAATATTTTAGACTTTGTGGGCCATATTGCCTCTTATACAACAATTTACCCCTGCCATCGTAGAGTTGGCGGCCAAAGATAATATGTCAACAAAGGGATGTGGCTGTATTCCAATAAAACTTTATTTACAAAAATATGTAGTGGGCAAGATCTGCCCCATGGATCATGTTTGCTGACCCTGATTTAAATGCCACTTTTGTTACCTTATTCTGCAAAAGAACACCTTTCCTTGTGCTCCTTTTCTGGATCCAATGCTGACTAGGCAATAATCTCAAGTAATATGTAGTAACTTCTCCCTAGCAGAATCTCTGTCTTTATAATGAAGTGTCCACTCCAGTGTTGCTGTGGGGAGAGTTCCCTGTGGAAGGAGGCCATCTACCAAAAGTTTCCTTCCCGGAAGGCTGGCTGTTCCCTTGTCTGGCAAGTAAGTGCCAAAGCATCCTATTTCCTAGG
The DNA here is from genome assembly GCF_000147115.1 of Myotis lucifugus. Taxonomy (NCBI): domain Eukaryota; kingdom Metazoa; phylum Chordata; class Mammalia; order Chiroptera; family Vespertilionidae; genus Myotis; species Myotis lucifugus. Next base: position 1,077,577 of record NW_005871333.1, read on the forward strand.
TCAAAGGTTCACACCAGAAGACTCTTGAGAGCTGAGCCAAGTTCTCTCATCTTTTTTTTACATTATTTAACTCTTTCCCATGGGCAATCAGGGTATTATATAGTTGGGAAAGTATCATTATAAGAATGTTCTGGGGTTGAGAAAAGGCCATCCCTAGGCATGTGGGGCGTGATACACACTAAAGCAAAGAAATTTCTCTTCCCTTTCCTATCAGTTTTATAGGGAAAGATCTGTTGAAGGGACTATCAAGGGCAGGTAATAAATGGTGGTGATGATATAAACACTAGCAAGTGCAGGGGTTAGGAGGAATTGTTTCGTTGCCCTCGAGAAACTGATACTATTGGAGGGAAATCAGACAGACCAGGTGGAACAGCATGAGCATCAGAGGCATAATTGGGAAGGATTTCATGCTCAGGTAATTGCATTTGCAGACTTGCTGTAGTTGTATTTTAGAGGCTGCGGCAGCTGCCTGTCTTCTTCCGGCTCAGGGCACCGTCTGATTGGCTACATCCCTGGGTGATGGTTATGGTTCCAGCTTTATTTTGGTAGTGATTTCCTAGCAAATCTGTTGGCTGGTCTTCTAAATTCTATGTGAGACATGGGACAAAATACTGTGTTTTTGCCTTCTTTGATATTCTCTTGTCAAAAAATAAAAATCTGGTAACTAAAAAATAATGGAAAAGTAACAAGACTGCTGAGGATTAAGAGAAGTCAACTGAAGCTCCATTAACTTTACATCACCCAGGTCATTACAAAGTGAAAGAAGTGATGAAAAGCCTGGGAATGGGAAGACAATATTTCCTTTGTGTCATGGAAGCCCCTCACGCTAGCTGTGTGGTTTTGGGCGAGCCGCTTTAATTCTCTGTAGGCTCAGTGTTCTTATCTGGAAAGCCACAGCAAGTTTGCTGTGAAGATAAAGTAAAATAATGTGCATAAAAGTACGTTTAGAGCTGTTCAGGATTATCATAAAAGATGAAAGAAAAATACATAAAATTCTCGTTTTGGGCTTGGTGCCTTCATCATTATCATCTTCATCATCGTCATCATCATCGGGCTGCTTCTCTTGGGGGAAGGGGCTCCTGCTGCTTGGATTCAGTCTCATAAACTACTTTCATGTCCATCTTGTTCTCCCTGATGCTTCAGTTCTTCCTGTGGCTTCTTATTTTCAAACAGGAGAGCATTTGATCATGGAAGCAAGCATGTGGGTACATTAAATAATTTTTAAAATGAGACTGTATTTATTACTGTTATTGTTCTAATAAAAACATAACATCTCCGTTAATGGTTTGGTGCAACGAATGCTGTTCAACGTATCCTGCTACTTTCCTGAGAATAATATAGCCAACTGGGAGGGTATCTCTGCCTTGGGAGTAATAGTTAAGCTTTATGTAGAACTAAATTACATATGAAAATGCGGACAAAAAGCAATGGGGATCTGAGTCCTATTTAAAAGGGTCCTCTTTTTCTTTTGCATTACAGAGTTGCACAGATGACATGTGCAATTTGTACTAAAAGAATGCTACCTTCCCTGTGTCCCCACCCTCAACACCTCTCACACATTCATGTATTTTTCCGGACTTATTTTTAAAAAGGCTGTGAGAAGTAAACACCGTCCAGTCCCATTTGCTTGCTTCTGACTCTAATTTAAGCCTCTTCCCCAGTAACTGGAAATCGATAACCAGCGTCAGAGGAGCAGAACCCAAGCAAGGGTGTCGTTCACAGTCTGCCATTGAGAGCGAGAGCAAGTGTCTCGAAAAGCACAGTGAATGATACGAATGAAAGAACCTGGACAGAACAAGGACTATTATAAAGGAACCTTCATGGGGATCTTTGGAGGCTTCCCTGTTTTCCTGGTCACACGTTGGCTATCAAGTTGATATGAAAACTTTAAGTATCTTGGTCATGAGGCAGAATGGTGCATATGGAAGTCAGGAAACCTGGAATCTAATTTCAGTTCTGCTGTTACCAAGCTAATTAAAATTCTTTCCTACGTTTTGGGGCAAATTGTTCCATCTGAGCCAAGCTGTAGGGTGGGACTGGTTGGTGTGAGTTATCTCTGGCAGGAAGGAAACCAATAATTCTCAGCCTTAGCTGCTCATCAGTATCTCCTGAGAAGCTTGGAAACATCCCGATGCTCAGGGTACACCCCAGACCAATTGAATCAGGCCTCTGCAGGTGGGACCGGGCACGCTCCCCAGGTGATTACCATGTGTGAACTCCAGTCGAGGGTTGGACCGCTGATTGCAGGATTAAAGTGGGAGGTGTCTGTAGACTGAGGCTTGTGTGCACAGAAGAAGTGAAGAGAGAGGGCACAGTCCTGCCTGGCACTAGGTTGGTAAGTCCCCTAAGTGGGAGCACGGGGGAGTGTGACCTGCAGAATCTGCTGGGGGCGAGGAGCCCATCAGGGTCCAACATTGGGATCAAGGTATTGTGAAGCCCGAGAGATTTCCTTGGCTTGTGTTTGCTGACTAGTCTCATTTTGACGTGGCCCAGGCTTCTTCCACCTCTAGCCTTCTAAAGCAGCGGTTCTCAACCTGTGGATCAAGACCCCTTTGGCGGTCGAACGACCCTTTCACAGGGTTCGCCTAAGACCATCCTGCATATCAGATATTTACATTACGATTCATAACAGTAGCAACATTACGGTTATGAAGTAGCAACGAAAATAATTTTATGGTTGGGTCACAACATGAGGAACTGTATTTAAAGGGAGCGAAGGTTGAGAACCACTGTTAAAGCTCATATTTGGCAAAACTAGTTGGGTTTATGTTTCTCAGAGTGTTCGGTAGAGGCGCTATTACGTTGACATTATCATCTGACTGTGTTAAAACGTTATGTGGATACGATATATTCACGACTGTATCCTTGCCTTCACTTCTGAGGACTTAGAAGTCCTTTCCTCTCTCCTCCACTTCATCAAACCTCACTTGTTTTTTCAAGCATCAGCGTAAGGCCTACCTTTCCTATTTACCCCTTGTTACTCTTATTTCCAGAATTCCTATAGCCTTCTTCATGGATGCTATGTAATTAAGCATTTAATTGAATACCATCTTATATCGTTTGCCTAAATAATCTTCCTTGAAGTCTAGTCTTTCTAGAAGCTTATTGGCGACCTTAGCTTAGCATACATTTATCCGTCCTTAAGCCTGTGCATTAAAGGTTCTGTGAGTATTTGATCATCTTAGGTGCCTGTCTGTTCGTTTTCCTTGGGCCTGTTTATCGTTCAGAAAGGGACACGACTGTATAGCACCCGCACTGTTCTAGTTGTGGCCGCAGAAAGGTTTTCTCCAAGGTGTTGCTCCTAATAGCCCGTGTGAAGGCCCTCCATCCAGTACATTCAGCTGCAGCTTCTGGGCAGAAAGATTCTGGGGAACTTCAGAGTCTGAGGTGGTCTGTGAGTATCCATTCAGGTGAAAGAGTCCAGGTCGTCAGCAACTGTGGACAACCCCTCACACTTAAACTAAGGGAACTCGCAGAACCCCGGGTGCTCTCAGGCAATCCCAGGCTCAGGTCAGCGCTGAAGATTAGAGTTGCGCCGTTGAATGGAACTTCCTGCAATGATGAAATGTTCTGTTATCTGAGCTGTGCAATGCAGGCACTTAAATGGAGCAGTGTGATTGAGGAACTCAACTTTTAGTTTTATTTTAATTACACTTCAATCTAAATGGCCACATGTGGGTGGTGGTACTGTATTGGACAGTGCCGCTGTAGAGAGATGTGGATGAGGACCATGGAAAGCAAAAGGGCTGCGTTTGTCAGCAGCCCTTCCTCCAGCTGAGGGTACTGAGGTGCTTCCTTCACTCTCTCCACGGGGAAGGCTCTCTTTGCGTCGAGGGAGAGCCAGTCAGTGGCTTCCATGGGCCAGAACAACGGCCTAACACCGAGGAGGGTGACTTCAGTTAGCATGAATTTCAAAATGGCGGAGGAACGGGCTGTTTGGAGTCCTTGAATGGCAGAAAACATCGAGTGATTCCACCCATCAACATATAATTGATGTCAAAACGTAGAGGACCAAGATTTCTTACCTGAGGTCATAAGAAATTAAATATTCTGCTAAAAAATGTTATCACATATATTAAAACAGGTTACTGATTTTCAAAGTTAGAATACGGGAAACTATAATCAGTGCTGAAACTAGGCTGTGATTCAAGACATTTTGTGACTTTCAGTGGCTGAGGGTTAAAATGAGCAGCAGGTTTAGAAGATTAAGCTCTAAATGCAGCAGTTGCTTTAAAAATAAATCCCGCATATTAACTTTTAACTTGCCATTTGTGGCTTTATCATAAAAGATGAAAGAAAAATACATAAAATTCCAGTTTTTTAAGCTTGCTGGTTGTTTAAATCCCAGGTAAATGGTGTTTACCTTAATAATGGCCTTTAATATACAAAGGTAACCTTACCATCACCATTATCAGGCCTGCTTATCTGAGCGTGGGAGTGGGTTTGTGATAATCCAATGATTTCTTCCATTCTTTTAAAATGAGGCATATTTTATTTATTTGGTTAGGGTCCAATCAACATAGCCAACTAGCGTTAGCCAGTTGTCTTTCAATGGATGTCAGGAAAGGACAAATTGCACTTCATTGAATGTTACCTGGAAAGACTGGTGCCGAGTTTTTGATCTTTGAAAATTAAAATCTCAATGCATGATTAGTTGATTGTCCCACTGTAATCTTAACGTAGAAGGTAATTTTTGACTAAGATGATGGGTACTCAAATACACTGCTTTTCAAGCTGACTTGTGAAGCCTCAGTTTGTTTTCTCATTTTCAATCTATGCAGACTAATAATTTTGCAAAATATAATAACAATGAAATGAAACAAAGTCATACAAAATACAAGGCCTAATTTATATTATAATATTATGTATATTCTATTCACCAGCTATACAGTTACTCTGTCAAATTGCTCTAAATATTTATGGTTATGCTCAATTTCTGTACTGTCCAGTCCAGTGATAGTCTGCAGCCCGTGAGTAGGTGGTACTGCTCTAACGTAATGCCTCTGTCACAGGACTTCATTCCTGACCATTCTGAGTGGAAAACACTACTTATATTACAGAGTCTAGTCTCACGATTGAAGGAAACAAAACCAGGTAATTTCTTGAAGGCCCTTGCTTGCTGACTTCCGATCTGGGCCGCGTGGGTCCATGCATGCTTGTGGCTTCCTTCCACGTACACAGGAAACAAGGTCTCTGGGCTCATGCTGGGCCACGGCACCTTTAGCTCTGTATTCTACCAGGGGCCTCCTGAGCTGCCAGGTTTTGATGGTTAGAGATATTGTCCTCCTCTCTTACGTTTGGCTTCAATGGAAGGGAGGAGGAGGAAACACTTAAATCGGGTGAAGCCCTAGGAAAGGTGTCCTAGCAGGTTCTTTGCCCTGCGAAGAAGACTTTCATTTTCCTGGATTTTAATCTCAAAACATCTTCAGTTACCCTTGGACTGTCGCCTTGGCCCATGACTCAGTTAAATACTGACTATACAACTCTTAACTACTTGGTGTTCCATTGTACACATTTCACCGTACGCATATTGATGGACTCCTGCTTAATGGTCCTTGCCACAGTATCTTGACCAATATTTCTCCTTAGCTCAGTATAAGACGTTTTGCACAAGCCATCAAACAGTCTTACTTCATTAGAGTTTGAATTTTATTTTATTTTTTTTGCAGGGCAGTAATAGGTAAGTTAATGTTGCTAAGAAAGCCATACAGAAATTTCTGTTTTTCTTTTGTTCCATCTGTTCAATTTTATCTTGAGTAATTTAGTGATTGTGGGTTCTACTTGGAATTGTCATATTTAAAAAAACTGCCATAAAGCAGTGTGGCTAATTTGCTCAATTAAAATATATTTCACAGTGGGAAGAAATAGCATGATTAATGGGTAACAATAACTTCTACTAGAAAAGAGATTTTATTTTTTTGTGAAGAAGTCTAAGCATAGCCCTAGCTGGTTTGGCTCAGTAGATTGAGCGTTGGCCTGCAGAGTGAAGGGTCCTGGGTTCGATTCTGGTCAGGGGCACATGCCTAGGTTGGGGGCTCGATCCCCAGTAGGGGATGTGCAGGAGGCAGTCGGCCAATGATTCTCTCATCATTGATGTTTCTATCTCTTTCTCCATCTCCCTTCCTCTCTAAAATCAATAAAATATTTTTTTGGGGGAAAAAAAGAAGTCTAAGAATATTATGGATTTATTTAATCTAATTGCATATCTAAATGTCTCAGGTTGTCTAAGCAAAGTAATCCTGTATAGGTTTTAGCTAACCTCTCTGTACAGATCCCCAGGTAAATTCCACCACAGGGCTACACACTAGATGACAAAGTCAAGGACGTGTTAGATATAAAGAACTTTCAAAACTGGGCAGGTGCTAACATAAACCATCATTCACAGACCAGAATAAAATAAACAGCACCTTTGCTTTAACCAGCCTCCCAATGAGAACATTTCCCCAAACACAGCCTTCTGCCTTCTGTTCCCCTCAGACCCACTTCTATGGTTTCACCATTCATATCCCAAGGTCAGTCCCACAACTCAAATATTTCTATTTTGCATTTCTCTCTCTGCCTCAAATTGACCTAAAATAAAACCAATCTCAAACCTTTGAGTTGGATGAGATCCTAGGGGACATCCAATTTTGACTTTAATGGCTAAATGAATAGCTTTTATAAAACTTGCAAGAGGGGGCTCTCTAATCTCTCTCCTTTAACAGCTCCAGCTCTAGGGAACTCCCCTCTCCCCATGGCTATTCTCAGTACCTTGTTCCAATTCTAAGTCTCTCTCCAGGTTTTCCCAGCCTGATATCCTCTTTCCAGTTTCCAAGCCCCTTCAGTCAGCACCATCTTATTTCTCCCCAAACCCTTCATTTCTAATCAGGTAGAGGGTGGATCAAGCCTAACATTTTTAATCGGCTCTCTCTCTAAGCCCTGTAATTCCTAGCACATAATATTGGTCATCAATAATTAATTGCTGACTAATTGATATTTTAAATCTATCAAGAGCTCAACCTTAGCAAATGAGGGTTTCTTGTGCTTCCTGAGATGTTTTTGACCAAATAGCCAGATGAGAATTATGTCATGTTAATCATCAATTAGAAATAAAGCTACAGTTCATTAGTAGATGAAGTGATAATTGTATAGCTTATGCATCATTTAAAGACTCCCTTGGAGAAGAAAGTGCTGTATGCAATTTTAAGTGATATTTCAGAGACATTTTGGTAAAATCTACCCAGTTCACAGCAGAGAGCTCATTCTTTTAAATTTCTCATATTTTTCTTATCCTCCACTATGCAGACCCAGTCTAGCTTTCCTGTTATACCAGTAATGATAGCATCTTAAAATTTCATTAAAGATGCAAAAGTTGAACCTTTGGCAGTCAATTCTGTTTGATTTACTTTTGAGATCACTTCAGTGGATGATGGAAATAGGAATACGTATTTTAGTTTTCTTTAAATACCCGAAGACAGAACTACACCTAAAGATCAGTGATGTACAGTTCAGTAAGGCCCAGATTCCTTTCTGACCCAAGACATAGCATTAGAGGGGAAAAACTCAGAGATGAGGAAATCACCGTTATTAAACCAAGTTTCTAAAAGCTGTGTTGCTGTGTAAAACCTGCTAAAAACAGCTGGATGGTTAAGTATCCACCTACGAACCAGGAGGTCATGGCTCCATTCCTGGTCCGGGCACAGTAGGGGGTGTGCAGGAGGCAGCCATCAATGATTCTCATCATTGATCTTTCTATCCCTTTCTCCCTCTCCCTTCCTCTCTGAAATCAATTAAAAAAATCTTATTAAAAAATATTTAAGGAAAAAACCCTGCTAACAGGAGGACTCATGCTGTTGTTTAGAACCTGAACTAGATAAACCCGTCAGAGTAGACTAATTCTCCTCGCCTCACACTCTAGTTAGAAACTCTTTCATTTCAGGGAATGCAGTGTTATTTGAGGACTGCTACTTCCCAGAGGATCCAGTGAGGTAGAAATGAATATAAAAAACAAGGAAGATTACTCTCTCCTGTTTAAAAATTTATAACCAATGAACTTCTAAAAGAATTAAACAGGCATTCGAACAAGTACATGTCCATGCGTGTTAATAGCAGCAGTGCTCACAAGAGCCAAAAGGTGGAAACAGCCCCAGGGTCCACCGACAGATAAATGGATACACAGATTGTGGCATAGCCAACGGAGTACTATTCAGCCACAGAAGGAACGGAGTACTGATCCTTGCTATGAGGTGGATGAACCTTAAAAACATTATGCTAAGTGAAATATGCCAGACACAAAATGTCACATTTCACATGATTCCATTTATAGGAAATCGTCAGAAATAGATAAACCCATAGAGACAGGATGTAGATTGGTGGTTGCCAGGGGCCACGGGGAGGAGGGAATGGGGAGCGACTGCTTAATGTAAGGAGCTTTCTTTTGGAATGATGGAAATGTTCTGGAACTAGATAGATATGGTGGTTGAACGACATGGCGATTATACTAAATGCCACTGAATTGTTCATTTTAAAATAGTTTAAAAAAAATAAAACCAGTGAACTCAAACCCTAAAACCATATTCTTGCCTTTAGAATACTCTCCACTGGGCTTGGCACTTACCTTGCACACCATGGCCGTCTTTGCTCCAAGCCTAGCAGCTTGGACACACTGATTGGCACCTTTCCCTCCAAAGCCAATAAAAAACTTATGTCCATGGATGGTTTCTCCGGTTTTTGGCAAACGAGGAGTAAGACTGTCATAATTTAAAAGGAAAAGGAAAAAAAACACACACATTGGTAACTGCAGTCAGTTTTAAGTTCTTCAGAAGAGAGAGGAAGGCTGTGTGGTGGAGCTCTAAGCAGTCAGAACCGCAGGCAGAAGCAGGGGAGGGAGAGGACCTTTCCTTTGAGACAACCTTCAGTAGTTTGCATCACTTTTGAGAATGCATCTGCCTGACGGGATTCCTCTCCCCCACTGCCCTGTGCTACCGTCGCCCCACTTCAGATGACAGCTCCTGGGGTCTGTACTGCATCAGGGCCGTTCAGGGGAGCCTGCTTTACATCTCGGGGAACTCTCAGAGGGAAGGAACTTCATATTCCTTCTCAATGCCCAGCACAGAGATTTACTCACAGTGGGCCAAGGTACTGTGTGCTTCTGTCCAGATTTATCTGGTTGCTTTAATAAGCAGGAAGGGACCTGGGATTTTGGTAATCATGTTCAGGACTTCAGGAGAAGAGTGAAGCTGCAATTCCAGGCGCTAAAGAATCTTATTTTCTTTGAGGGTGGGATAGGAGTGGGGTATTTGGATGGCAGTTCAGGGTTTCATCCTAATCCATCCTTTATATTACCCATTTCATGCACTGACTAAGAAAGAGCATCTATTTTAAAAAAGTGGATTAGAGCTAAGTTTAGTTTTACATTTTACTACAGAAAAATCCAAACACATAAAACTAGAGAAAATAGTATATTGATTTTTCCCTATACCCATCACCCAGATTCAACTATGTCAACTGTTAGCCAATGTTGTTTCAGTCTACACCTTCATCAACTTCAGGAACTAAGGATTTTTACTAACAGGTTATTACTGACACATTACTGCTTAAGGTAGTATTAAATGAGGCAAAAAGTACAAGGAAAAGGTTTGCTCCAGTATGTGGTTTTCCTAACAGTACAGGTGGAAGATGTGAGGAAACAAAGTCTTTGAAGGACAGAAGACTTTAAAATGGAAAAGGAGTTCTGGGTGGAGGGGCAAGTGAAGAAGATGGGCTCAGTGGCACGAGGACTGGGTGATTGGCCACAAAGAAGTGGGCCAAGGGCCAGATGGAGCAGATGGAGAGGTTTGACCAAAAAGGTTAATTAGCTTTAGGCAGGAAAGAAAGGCCAAGAGAGAAGTTTACCATGGTAAGTCAACCGAGAACCTACTTGTTTTAGCAGGTTAGAAATTTATGTTCATTTCCAATAGAGACTGTGGTCTATCCAAAACCAGTATCTTTTCCTATTAGAGTAATGAAACAATGCCAGTTCCTACAGGTCACTGACAGCCTGTTTGCAATGGGATGCCATATGACTATTGGCAGGAACGCATGATTATGTCAATAAAGACCAAGTTCGACCTGTGAACCTCCTTTATGTAGCTCTAAAAGTCTCAAACTGAGCCAAGCTACTCCATTCCCTAGCATTGCACTGTCAAATATGGTTATTTGAGATTCAAGAGATTCATCAATAATTTGAAAACATCCCACTCCACTCCTCCCCTTTTCAATTCTATTTTTATCTCGGATTCGAAACGCATTTATAGTACCGATGAAAAAAATATACATCTACAAGGTTCACTTCTGAAAAAGGCACTCAATCAAGGGAAAAATGGTTTTAATGTAACGTTATTATCCTGTCATTTAATTTAGCAATGACAAGTGATGATGAGATTTTGATTTGCATCAGAAATCTTAAACATTTTAGGATTCTGTTATGAACAGGCAATGATGAGTAATCTGTGTGATTGAGTAACTATGTGAATTCTTGGCTTATTGATGCTGCTATAAACAACATTCCTAACAACTTTAAAAAGAAAAACTATCCAATGTGGCAAAAAACAGGCCACATAATTTAATTAGTAAGACTGTCACTAAAGAAACGTATGACTTCCACTATATTTATACTTAGATCTGGGTCACAAGCCACTGGTTTGAATCAAATGTATTTATGATCAACTGTGGGAAACCATGAAAAAACTTATCACCCTATTATTATTGGGATATGCATGTATGTGGGGGAGAAGTGAAATCAGGTACAGTGTGTATGTGTTTGATGTGGGAGCAGATGGCTGGGATTTAAACAATGTATATTAACACAAGCACTGAACTGGTGTAGCCACTACTGGCATTCCTCACTCCTTGGAAATTCTTTTTTATCTTCTGCATCTTTGCCTTACTCTTCTCTTTCTTCTCCCAATTGTAGACTTTCTCTGCCTGAGAACAGTCTGTTCCCCATTAGACTTTCTCTGCCTGAGAACAGTCTGTTCCCCATTTTATTTCTAGTGCCTGGCACTTATATGGGGTTAATCTATTTGCTGAGTAGCAGAATATGCCACCCCAAAATATGACTGTAGGAGTTCAGGACACAACACCCCAAAATATGACTGTAGGAGTTCAGGACACACCACCCCAAAACATGCTGCCTTGGTATATAATTCTGAGCTGCAGGCACTTGAGAAACAGCAGATGCAGGCAGAGGCTTTCCCTGAACTTCCCTTCTCGGCCTATCACAGTCGTACCTCCCATGTCTTCCAAGGGCCCATTCACCTTTCTTAAAAGTTCTACCTCCCCCTCCCCTCCCCTATTAAATGCTACTTAATCCTGAATTTGAAGTCACCTTGGGGAGTTACTCATTTTTTCCTGGGTTCCCCCCATGTATAACGAGGGACACATGTTAATAAACTTCTGCTTTTCTCTTGTTGGTCTTTTATTACAGGGGTCTCGGTCAAAGAACTCAGAAGGGTGGAGGGAAAATTATCTTCCCTCTCCTACATATCTTGTCTATGTCTCCTTTGTGTAGTCTCCAGTCTTTCTTCTGAATTGAGGCCGTGGAGGTGCTGACCAATGGGAAGGAGGAGGAGATTGGCAGGGGTGACCAGTTGTCTGGCAATGATGGCAATTCCATGTTTTACCAGACCATGCCCACTGCATGCCCAGTATCAGCAGCGTTCCTCTTCTACAAGCAAGAACTCTAACTGGAACTCATACCATCATTCCTTCACTAATGCATCAACTCCAAAATGCAAAGTCAGTGTTTTCCAGTGTACTTCCTATAGGGCATAACCAGCTTGCCGACGATGAGGAAAAAGCTAACCACGATGCAAGTATCACAGAAGTTGAAAAAACAGGTCACAGAACAAGATTAGTATGATCCAATTCACATTTTTAAAAGGAAAAAAGATACACGTATATGGTCTCAGATGATAGGTAAAAGCATAGACAATGAAATGTTAATGACACGTATCCATGAGAAGGGTGGGGGTGGGGAGCAAGAAGAGGTCATGTTTACTTTATATCCTCATGCGCGGAAGTGGAAGCAATGAGAATAGAGTTGTGTGTTATGGGAGACCACTTCTTACTACCTCAGTCATCCGTCCTGCCTGCATCTGCTTCCAGCCACTGGTTCTTCCTGGGCTCCAGCTGGCTTCTTGCAGGTGCAGCCTAACAGTGCCACTCTGTCTACTCCGGGGTTTCTGGTTCCTCAGGCCGTCCTGCAGGATTGAGCAACTAGTTGTGCACAGGGGTGGCCAACGTGAACGTGTCAGGCATTTTTGTAAGGCTCTTCCCACTCCTCTGCTTCACTTTCCCTGTCCATCCCTGGCTCTTGCTCCCTGGGTCCGAGTCCTGAATAGAGTATTTGCGCTTACGCGTTTGTCTGATGCTCTGCTTTCTGTTGAACCCACACTAACACCGTTTATTCCTTGTTTATTTATTTTTTTATAGAAGTAAATAGAGTGGAGTGGAGAGCAACTAAAAAGTTAGTTACGAAAAAGGCAGAAGCATTTCCGAATTATAAATTCTAATTTACTTTAAATCAGGCTTTCCTATCTTTTTTCTTTAATGAAATCATGGAATTAAGTTCAGGTTCAAAGGAACTGCACAAAGCCTCATCCCCTGGATGAAAGCATTACTGTGATTCACCTCAATTCAAACATGAGGTTTAGCAAGGTGCCAAAGACAGACAAGCGACAGTGCACAAAGAAGAAATAAAAAGGAAGCAGTACTGGGAGAAATACAGTCTTGCTAGCATTTAATAATTTAACATAGTATAAATTTCTGAATGAGGGAGAAAACCCAAACAGAGAAAACCAGTCATAAGAATTATGCTTGAATTTTAAGACCTATTCGTAGCTTTAAAAAGGTCACCGCATTTTAAAATTGGGCAGAAGGAAACGCCGGTAATTGTTCATGGATGGCCCTCCGGTTTCCTGGGCCACCAGAGGCCGTGGGGTTAGCCTGGTTGTGCAAGGCAGGAGGCCCGGGCCTCTTACTGACTGTATTACCTTTGACAGCTTTTCCCTCTTTGAACCAGCTTCTTCTCTTGCAAAACAGGTTTAATAATACTTGTCAACTCCTTCAATTGCCCGGGTTTTGTGCTCTGAGTTATTTCACTGACAGGTGTTAGCAGAACAACTTATCATTGCTTTTAACTTCTTGACAATGATGTGCTTGTTACAGATTCTCCGAGATGATTCATAGCAGAGAAAGGAATGACCTGGTGAAATAGAGATGAGAAGGGTTTCGACCAAAAAGGTCACACTGATAACTGGCTCGGCCCAGAATCCGGGACTATGCTGCCTTTTGCATTCCATCCTTTCTTCTGGCTACAAGCTTCTGACACACCGTACAACTAGCATAAGGATCATACTCTTAGTTATGACCCAATTAAAATTCATTGCGCTCACTTATTATTCCTCCTGCCTGTGCTCTCCAGCCCTATCTGCTCTTCTCGCCACATTTACAAGGAGGAGGGTACTTTCCAAACCAAGTTAGTATCTCTTTCCACCTCTGTAAAAAGAACTTAGCCGCCCAACTGAAACTTCATTCCGTGCTTCCTAGCCCTAAATTTGCAGGCATATATATGATTTATTCAAGGAAGTGAAACATGAATTATGCTTGAAACAGTTGTTAACTGAAGTTTGATTTCTAGCCGATCTTTTCCTAGCTAACAAGTCTATGGCTGAAAAGTCATTTGTCTGAAGATGTAGCTACTCTTGAATTTATAGAAGAGAAAAACAATCCTCTAGCCAGAAGTGGCCAGCCTTTAAGAATGCCATATCCTTGACCCTTATTTATCTAAATTCTGCTTCTGTGTGAATAACTGGGCTAGGCACTTAGGAGAGCCAACAAGATGAGTATGTTATGTATGGTCTTCTCCCAGGGTATGGTCTTCTATGGCTTACTTTCATTCACATCTCCGCTCAAATGTTACCTCCTCAGAGAGGCCTGCCCAGCTACCTTATAGGAGATACCCCCTTTCTATTTTATCCTTTTCAATGTTTTAAAACTTGATTCCAGAGAGGAAGGGAGTGGGGGGGGGGGGGAGAGAAACATTAATGATGAGAGAATCATTGATTGGCTGCTTCCTGCATGCCCTCCACTGGGGATTGAGCCTGCAACCTGGGCATGTGCCCTGACCTGAATAGAACTGTGACCTCCTGGTTCCTATTTTAATTTCTATTAAGTATTTATTCATTCATTCTGGCAAGAAACACTAGGTTTCTGGATCAGAGACAGCCTTTTACTCATAATTGCATTAATTACTTCTCTGTCCCAATCCCAACAGGGTAACACGATGAGAGAAACCTCAAAATAATGAATTTTTGGAGTTTATATAGGACAGCTGACACAGCTGCTGCTCCTCCTTTCCACTGGGAAGGGGCAGGGGGAGGAGGGAGTGAGGGTGAAGAGGACCTACTGACCTTTGCTTTGTAATATAATGAAATCTTCTCAGGAGGTGGGGCAGGTCTCTAGGTTTACAACCTCTAGAATGTAAATAAATGTGTCCAGGGGAGAAATCTCTAAATCTCTCCAGGTCTCTGACTTCTGAGGTTTGTAAATTATACGGTTATGGACCACATTTTCCTGATTTTTTTGCATGACTAATGCTTTTTTTATTGGATGCTGAATATTGCAAATATTACATCGTTGAATATCTTAATTTGTGTTTTTCCAAAAGGTAGAACTTTTTTTTTCTCCCCCAGGCAGTTAAATAATTTGAAGATCTGATTCTTCTGAGGATAGTTTTGAGATTTGTTAAGGTGAGTTTAGGGTAGCCTTTAGGGCAGTTCACCCTTCTACTAAGTTGTGGATTTTCTGGGATTTTTACGGAATGCTCTCTGGCTAGTTAGAACTCAGCACCTCCCATTCCTGTATGATTTCTGGGAAATGTTCAGCTTAGAACTCTCCAGTTGCCCAGCTTTGTGGAGTTTCTATGTATTTCCATTTAGTATTTAGTAATAGACTTAAGGGGACTCCTTTGCAGACTTCTGGACCTTTCCCTGATTAGCTCCTTCCTCTCCGGTACACGTTCCCATAAATTCTAGCCACCTGAGTCTCCTTAAGCTATAAACTTAGTTTCCTCAACTCACGGATACTGCCATGATTTCCTTGAGTTCTTCCTCTCTGGGCCAATAATGAGCCTCCTGGAACCACCTTATTTGTTTTCTTTCTCTTCTGGATAACACACCAGCTGTTCAACAGATGAAACGGCTGCTTCATATATTTTGTTTCATATATGTCCCATTTTCTAGTTGTTTATGGTGGGAAGGTAGGTCTGGTACTAGTTACTCCAACATGGTAAGAATTAAATATTTTTTGAATGAATGGTCTATACTTCAAAAGACACTCATATAGATAGTTGGGATGATAGATGCCTATGTACATAAGTCATATGGTGAGGGGAGGCAGGGCAACTATAGCCCAAGGAGAAAAGTAAACCAGTTATTAAACATGAATATGGTCAGAATAATGGGGACAATAAGTGTCCACATCTTTCTTCATTCTTAAAATGTGGGATAAAGGATTGAGTACAGAAGGCGTCAGGAGAGGCTTATAGGTCAAAATATTAAAGATATATTTAAAAATGAAAATATATCTTTATATAATTTTTTGAAAAAAAAATTTACTCCCAGCTGAGAAAAGTCCCAAGAAAAAATAGAAACTTGGAAGGAAGGTACAGAGGAGCTAATTTTGGAACTAGAAGCTACAAAAGGAGAGGGTAGGAGAAATATATATGTGTATATGGGGGTTCAGGGAGTGAGGACTGGACAACTATAGGATGGCATATAAGGTATGTGGAAAAATCAGGATGCAGAAAAATAGAGCAGAAAGGGAACTGGTGAGACTAAAGCATTTATTGAAGTTCTGATGAAAAAAACCTTTTAATTCATTGAAGACAAAGTATGAAGCGACAACTACAAAATTGATATTTTATTTTCTGTTTTGCCAATTAATTTTAGTAATTTTTAAATTCCAAAATGACTTCTGTCACCATGCTGTAATTATCTAGGCTACTTCTTCCTGCCATCTGCTGGTATAGGGTAAAGAAATACAAATGGAATTAATTTTATCCTAAGTAAAATAAAATTAGAAGGATAAATCAGCATACAAAAATGTTTCCTGGAACCAATTAATACAAATTTTAATTTATCTACTATTTTTGGGTTTTGGTGCTTATGCTTCTTTCGCATTCCCATCATCGTGAATATCAAGAACTCATTATATTATATTTGAGCTTCACAAAACATTTGTAAGATGTGTTAGCGTAAGTCTTATCATCTCTGTTTTAGGGAGAAAGTGAGAATTCAAAATAGTAATGGTTTATCAAAATGCACGTATCTGTTAGGTTGTCTAATTTTAATTCAGGTCCAATAGATTCCATTGCTATGGTCTTTTAAACCATACTATGCTACTTGGCTTTGACAATCAGCTTTCTCTCAACTTTTAAAAATGATCTACCTTCTTAGCAACTTTCAAATATGCAATACAGTATTATTAACTCTAGTCACCTTGCGGTACAGTACATCCCACGACACTTACTGGAAGTTATAAAGTAGTACTTTTTCACCCCCTCTTACCTATTTTTGCCCACTTTCCCACCACCTGTCTCTGGCAACCACCAATCTGTTCTCTATGTCAATGACCTTGTTTTGTTTAGATTCCCATATAAGTGAGATCATGTTATTAGTCTTTCTCTGTCTGACGTATTTCACTTATCATAATGCCCTCAAAGTCCACCATGTTATTGCAAATGGCAAGATTTCCTTTTTATAATATTCCATTGTGTGTGTGCATCACATTTTCTTTATCCATCTATCTGTCCGTCCGCCCATCCACCCATTCATGGATGCTTAGGTTGTTTTCATATCTTGGTTACTGTAAGTAATGTTGCAATGAACATAGGGGTGAAGGTATCTTTTTCAGTTAGTGTTTTTGTTTTCTTTGGATAAATACCCAGAGAGGAATTGCTGGAAATATGGTAGTTCTACTTTTAATTTTTTGAGGAACCTCCATATTGTTTTCCACAGTGGCTGCACTAATTTACATTCCCACCAACAGTGCACAGGGTTCCCTTTTCCCCACATCCTCACCAACACATATTATATTTTGTCTTTCTGATAATCATTCTAACAGATCTGGCATAATACCACATTGTGGTTTTGATTTACATTCCCCTGATGATTACTGATGTTGGCATCTTTTCATGTACCTTTTGGCCATCTGTATGTCTTCTTTGGAAAAATGTCTCTTCAGATTGTATGCCCATTTTTAAAATCAGATTGTTTGCATTTTTTTTTTTTGCTATTGAGTTGTATTCTTAATATATTTTGGATTTTTTTCCTCTCAATTTTGACTATAATGTTGGACAGGCAGTAGATATAACAGATAAATACTTAACATTATTAATATGAGCAAACTGTATTAAAAATGACCTATATAATTCATTCCATTCCTCGGCTCCTTTGGCTGTGATACTAAGTGATGTGACAAGGGAGAGAGTGGCAGCGTCCACTAACTGTCATAATAGATTAGTGCTCATTCTTTAAAATCTTATTAGTATTTCAAACCTCTTTTCATAGCCGATTCCCTATGCCTGGGAAGTTCTTTCCCTGTTTCTGTGCTGAGCTTATCCATATGCATCCTTTAAAATTCAACTCAGATGTTACTCCTCTGGGAGTCCGAATCTAACAGTGTGGGTGGTTGCCCTGCCTCTGCGTTCCAGCGATCTATGCATGTTTCTCTCATAGCTGTATCACATTCATTTCTGTAACACTATGGCCTAAGACTGTGCCTATTCACATCATGTGCCCAATAAACATTTATTAAAATATATAATACATTAATAGTGCCAGATACCATTTCGTGAGTGGTTATCATAAGATAAATACTGCACTAAGCACTTTATGACCACAAAATCACTTAATCCTTACAATCATCCCATGAAAAAATTGTTCTTATTTTGATCTCCATTTCACAGATAAGGAAAATGAAAATTAGATTAAAAAAACATACCCAAATTCACCCAGTAGAAGATGGCAGAGCCAGGATTCAAACCAAGGTTGGTCTGACTCCAAAACCCATTAAAATATATTGTTCACAAATGTCCTTAAAGCTCCTTGGACCCATCTATATTTCATGTTTTTGTAATTTCTTGTGTAATTTCTGGTAGCTATGCTTCTGAAGAATACTGGAGTTGTGCAAGCTGAACCAAGATGCTAAGATGGAAAGACCAAATAAGGTGCTCCTTTCCCTAGAGTTCAGAAGGAACTAGGTTGATGAACAGAATGTTCTCAAATTTAACTTTTCTTCTTCAACCCTTGGGCTCACTACTCTGTGTAAATTATAATTTAATAGAAGAGAAAATGTAATTTCATGTGAAATATGAATATAGTTAACTTAAGCTTAATATTTTATGGTAATACACAAAAAGCATCATGACTTCCTTCTGCTCTACAGCCTTAATGAGCTTGATAAACTATTCCAAAGAGTAGTTTATTATAAAATAACATGTTTGAAATAATTCAAAATACATCAGAACTCACATTAAATGTGAATGGATTATATTCTCCAGGTAAAACACACAAAAAATACAGTCATAAAAAAGAAATATAACAGAACAAGCCAACAGAACGACTAAATCCAGCTATGTGCTCTTTGTAAAGGCATACACCTCAAACATAAGAACTGAGAAAGTTTAAAATATGGGAAAAGGTAAAATATGGCAAATAGCAACTAAAATAAAACTAGATAGCTTTACCAAAGTCATCCAAAGTAAAAGCTTAGAGTACAAAAAGATAAGAGGAGGTAAACTTTAACTGAAAGATTAAATTGAGCAGCAAAAGGTTCTAATTCTAATGCAACCAATAAAATAGTACATATATATGTATAATACACACACACACACACACACACACACTATGAGAAATTGACAAACACTTACCATCACGGTTGGTAATTTTAACATAATTCCTTAAGTGATTGACAGATCAATCAGAGAAAAGGTCAGGCTGGCCTAATGAACATATATAAAACACCATGGCTAACACCTATTAAATCATAATTTTCCTAATGTATACACTGAACATTTAAAAAAATCAACCAGGTACCAGGCTATAAAATCTCTTCAAATTTCAAAGAATAGTCTGTTTAGAAAATATTTTCTGACCTTAACAGGTTAAGTTAGAAGTTAATAATAAAAAGATAAATTAAAAAGTTCCATATCTCTTTATATAAAAGGCTAATATGTAAAGTGTCCCCTCAGGTGTTCAACCGGGAGACCAGAGTTCGATTGCTTGCTATGATGTGTGCTGACCACCAGGGCGCGGCGTGGAACTCTGGTCTCCCGGTTGAAGGAAGGCCCGGTTGGCAGCCTGAAGGCCCTTATCGACCCTGATCACCGGCCAGGCCTAGGGACCCTAACCGTGCAGGAATTTCATGCACTGGGCCTCTAGAGTAAAGAGATTTTTAAAATGTTTCTAAATAACTGATGGATCAAAGAGGACATAATAATGTTATTTAAGAAGTAGTAAAAACTGAGTTTGTTTTATACCCCACATGAGTGAAATCATATGATCCTTTGCTTTTTCTGACTTATTTCACTTAACAATATTTAGAAAACTGAAACTCAGAGACACAGACAACAGTTTGGTGGTTTCTACAGGGAAGGGGTTGGAGGAGTGGTAGAGGGTAAAAGGTGCCAAATATATGGTGATGGAAGATGACTGACTTTGACTGGTGGGTAAGCAATGCAATATACAGATCATGTATCATAGTAATGTACACTTGACTCCTATATGACCCTATTAACCAATGTCACCCCAATAAATTAAATATAAAGAGGAATAGTGAAAACTAAATTACAATACAGTGGTCTTCCCCCAACAAGCATGAAGCATAGAATTCTTTTGTTCCATAAGATGAGACTCTTTCCAAGAACTCCACTTTCTAGATCTTGTCAATCTGGGAAAGCTGTCAGCATCAGGGTTTGCTCAGAAAGAACCAGAAAACGAATGCTTGATTCATGCGTTTTACCTAACAGATTTTACTTAACAGATGTTTTCAACTATTTTATCCCCTAAATATTTCTTTTAACTTTTCCCCACTTCTTTAGCCCCATCGCTACTGTCCTAGTTCAGGCCTTCATCATCTGTTGTGAAGACTATTGCTTTCCCTTTTAAATGGGTCTCCCAGTCTTCAAGAAGAACGCCTTTGATACCTTCAAAACATTGCCACCTTTTAAACCGGCCCTTGGCACTGAGCGAGCTATGTGAAATACAAACCTGACCGCATCGTTCCTGTACTTGGAGCTTATCCCTGGCTCCCAGGGCCTGCAGAATAAAACCCAAGCGCCTGAGCCTGGGCAGTAAGGGCCTTCATCAACCCCTTACATCTGATGTGCTACAGACCCAGCGGTTGCTGTCCCTGGCACACCCCCTGCACACCCACATCTGTGACTCCCTGCTCTTTTTTTGTTGGGCTTAGCACCTGCTTATTTGTCAAGACTTGACTCGGGAGGCATTTCATCCAGGAACTTTTTCCTGTGTTCCCACAGGACCTGCAAGTATTTACAACATCGTACTACAATGATCTATTTTTCTATCGGCCTCTTCCTTGGACTGTAAGTTCCTCAAGAACAATGACCATGTTTTACTGATTGCGGTATCCTAGAACGTAGTGCAGTGCCGGTATTTCATTATGTACAAGTAATCAAAATACCGGAGCAACTTCCATCACAAAGCCCTCCTTCCCGTGCTCTCCCAAGAATATAGACGCTAGGGCAAAAAGAGCTGGCAAAGGAATGGTTTATAAAGGGACCACACAGTATGTGCTCTTGGTCATATGTAATTTCCTTTTTAACATATTTTCTTGGAAGGGCCCCAGATTAGCAAGTTTCCCATAAGTGATTTCTTCTGATGTTAGGGGAATTCAGTTGACAGAAACATGTTTAACAAAATACTAATGTAAATGTTGACTGGTAACTGCTAAGCAACTTGCAAGACAATTTAAGGGGCAGAAAGAATAAGATAGGATATTATATTCCTCTAATGTTGGGAAAGCATAATACTTTTTGGACCAATATTCCTTTGGCTTTGGCTTCTCTGGAATTGTGACTGCAAAAGATTTTGATGTTCTAGATATCACAAGTCAAGGGGCTTCCGGTGCAATGCAGGTTAGAGGGTCACTGTAACATGTCAAACACATTCTATGTACATGGTAACATTTTAGCTGATTTTTTTTCTTTTCTGTTTTTTAAATTTGTTAGTAATGCAGGTCCAATGTTTCATCCACTTTGGATCTAAAAGCTTCTCGATTCACTTATTCCACTATCCAATTAAAATCTCTTGAGAACTGAGCAATCATTTCCTGACTTGCCAGGGATTAAATGTGGATGCTTGGCTGAACATGAGCCTTATCTCCCAAGCCATCACTTTTAACTGGAACATGTAACATAGGGTTTTAGCTGACATCATAGTCTATTGCCATGGAAATGTAAACATGGGTTTCTATTAGACTTGTCTCAAAGCAAGTTTTAGTGGTAGAGACCTGGAGACAGGAGATAAATTGTGTAAAAAATGTATCCTCGGAAGGTTAGAGTGCCCTAGAAACTCAGGCCCTTGGTGATCTCATCCTGCTCACGGCTTTAAATACCATCTATACACTGACAACTCTCAAACTTACATCTCCAGCTGGACCTCTCTTCTAAAATCTGAACTCCTATATCTAGCGGTCTTCAGTTGGATGTCCAATAGACATCTCAAATCTCAGATGTCCATCCTAAGCGCCTGATACTGCCCTCTCCCTGCCCAACTCGCTCTGCTCACCATCTTCTGTATCTCAGCAAAGGTAACTTCCCTTTCTGCTGGCAGAGGCCATAGAACTTGGAGTAACCTTGACCTATGTACTCCTCAGCAAAACCTGTCAGCTCTACGTTCAAAACACAATCAAAAGATGCTCACTTCTCTCCACTTGCACTGCGTTCAAGCTACCATCAATCACTTCTTGCCTAGATTGTTGTGAACGGCCCTGAACTGGCCTCCCTGCTTCTGCCCTTGCCTTCCTTCTGTCCATTCTCACATAGCTCCCAGATGACTATATTAAAATATAAGTCACATTATGTCACTCCTCTGCTCAAATCTGCCAGTGGATTTTCATTTCATTCAGGATATGAGCCAATGTCTTTTAATCATCCACTTTCTTAAGCTACACGGAGCTCCTTGTTCACTGATCATAAGAGGCATGGTCCCACCTCTGGGTCTTTGCCAATGGGAAGCCCCAGGTATCTGTATGGTTTGCTTCCTTTCCTCCTTTAGGTCTTTACGCAAAATCAGCTTCTCTGCGAGGCTTTTGGCCAATGATCTGAAATCAGTACTCCTGCCCCCCGTTTGTGCTTTATTTCCTCCTCAGCATTTATCTACATTCTATGCATTTTACTTATTTCCACGATCCTGTCTCTCCCACTAGGATGTAAGCTCCACGAGGCAGGGGTTTCTGGCTGTGTTTTCCATTGTTGTGTCCTTTGCAGCTAGGAAAGTGCTTGGCACATAGTGTAAAATATTTGTTGAATGAATAATTGAAAAAATGTGTGATACAGGTCATAAGAAATAAAGATTATTAGTGAAAGCATGATTAGCCAAGACCTGTGAGCCTAATGCCTAAAAAAGTCCATGTGTTATTGGTTTTTCATGGCAATCTGTCTTTGGAAGAATGGACTTAATTTTCCACAAGAAGAGGCTTGAGTTAGCAATGTGGAACTTCAGAGAAGAGTGTTCAAGAAGGAAGAGAAGAATGATAAATACAGGTAGCTATTAAATACTATTCACTATTGGCCATGTTAGATGAGCTAATGATTTTTTAAAAATTATTACTGCTCTTCATAGAGGACTAAAATTAGAAATGAATTAAAAGTAGCTCACTGATGGAATTAGCTGTGTCTGGCACACAGGAATGTAATGTATAAAGTGAGTTGGACTTGGATGCCATCCATGAGGGCTTAGTTGCTGAAGTAGTTTTATTTCTAGTGATTCTACAATATAGGCATGGGTGTACAGTTAAACTTAGTATCTTCAGTACTATTCCTTATTTTATTTCTATCTTTAGACCTGAGAATTATAAATCCTTAGTTCTTTATCACCTTACAAAGTAATCAGTTAATGAATGTACAGACTACAAGCTCTCAAATGAACTGTAGATGAAAAGGGCAATAAATACCAGACAGTTAGAGGTGGAATGATAAAATGGAATGATAAAAGTTGGGAAACCTGGATTCTAGCTGTCACTATGCCACTAATTGGCTGTGTGATTTGGGAGGAGTTACTTAACCTCTCTTAGTTACCTCATCTGTAAAACATGGATGATGGACTGATAGGCTTCAATGATCTTCTAAGTCAGGGGTCCTCAAACTACGGCCCGCGGGCCACATGCAAATACAAATATTGTATTTGTTCCCGTTTTGTTTTTTTACTTCAAAATAAGATATGTGCAGTGTGCATAGGAATTTGTTCATAGTTTTTTTTTTAAACTATAGTCCGGCCCTCCAACGGTCTGAGGGACAGTGAACTGGCCCCCTGTTTAAAAAGTTTGAGGACCCCTGTTCTAAGTAGTATAAAACTTTCTGACTTTAAGCTTAACCCCTCCCCCAAGTTGTCCACATCCTAATCCCTGGACCTTATGTATATGTTGTGTTATATGACAAGCGGTAATTACGGTTGCTAATAAGATGCCTTAAAATAAGGTGATTGTCCTGAATTATCTGTTTGGGCCCAATATAATCACAAGGGTTCTTATAATGTAGAAGAGGGAGGCAGAAATGTGTCAGAGTGATGCCATATGAGCAAGACTTGACTGACCAATTGCTGGCTTTGGAGATGGGAGGAAGGGGCCATGAGAATTTGGAAAAGGCAAAAAACCAAAAACAAAACCCCCCCCACAGATTTCCCCTAGAGCCTTGAGAAAGGAACACAGCCTTACAGACGCCTTGATTTTACCCAATGAGATGTGTCAGACCTCTGACCTCTATTAAATTTGTACTGTTTAAGCCATTAAGTTTGTGTTAATTTGTTACAGCAGCAATAGGAAACTAATACAATCCCGATATGTATCATAACTAGCAAAGCTACACTCAAGTTTATCACAGATGCTTGGTTTTAACCAAAAACCCATACTCAGGTATTTTGTAAAGATCTTCAGAGGCAGAAGTAGTCAGATACCATGAGAAGTTTGTAGGAAAGTCATGGGAGAGAGTCTATAGGGGAATAAAATTTTTACTAGTGATTCATGTGAGGAATAGAAACCTTTATGAAGGTGAGAAAATGGCAAGAGAAGAGACATTAGACAGTTGATCCACCATGAAGAACTCAGTTTACTCATCTATAAACTGAAGGGCTGGGATAAAAATTCCTAAGTTCCTCTAGCTCTGAAATGAGAGTTTAAAATCCTGACAGATGCTAACATGGGTCTTGGACATCCCACCATCCCCAACGTTAAAAGAGTATTCATTTTAGGAAGTACTGTAATTTATCTTTAATGTCCGAGGGTCAGGCTTCACAGAAAGCCCCTATGTAGTGTAACAAGAAAGTGGTTCTGAATTTTAACCCTGACACTTTTAGGTAGGTTACTTGGGAAACCTGTTTAGCTTTCTTACTCTTCTGCAACTTCACCTATGGTAAAAATTCCACTAGATGGATTTTCTAAGTAATCTATTATTTTAGATGTCTGAAGGTTTATTGAAGACCTATTCCTTTAAGTAACAAGCTTTCAATATATTTGATGGAACGATTTCTAAAAAACACATGCCCTACTTTTATATAAAATTTAACGGGTACCATATTGTCTTTTCTTGAAGAGTCATATGACTAACACCAGTTACTATAGTGGCCTGTAATTCTCTTTCATTGTGATGTCTTTACCTGGTTTTGGTATTAGGGTGATGCTGGCTTCATAGAATGAGCTTGGAAGCGTTCCTTCCTCTTGAATTTTTTGTAGTAGTCTGAGGAGGGACTATAGTGGGCTGTAAGACAGTGATGCTCTAGAGAACAGTCAGCAAACTATGGCCTAAAGCAGCGGTTCTCAACCTGTGGGTCGCGACCTCTTTGGCGGTCGAACAACCCTTTCACAGGGGTCGCCTAAGACCATCCTGAATATCAGATATTTACATGACGATTTATAACAGTAGCAACATTACAGTTATGAAGTAGCAATGAAAATAATTTTATGGTTGGGTCACAACATGAGGAACTGTATTTAAAGGGCCAGAAGGTTGAGAACCACTGGCCTACAGGCTGTTTTTACAAGACCTGGGGGATAGGAATAGTTTTTACATTTTTAGAATTTTTTTTTAAAGAATAGACCTTATATATTTACTATCTGGCTCTTTACAGAAAGATTTGCTGACTCTTGCTCTACAAAAAGATGTGTAGGCCTCTTCACAACTAGGCTGAATGTTATGCGCTGTCACCAAAGGAAGGACATCTATGTTGGCACAGTGTCTGACAAGGTAGCTCAATTATTTGTGGAAAAACAAAGGCTACTGGCATTTCAAATTCTTTTGTTGGTTGTTGTTACACTCTCCCATTCACTTTCAGGTTTTGGGCAATCACTATTACCTATCTCTAGCAGTCTCTCCCCTTGACTCTCCATTTTTTCTAATTTTGGCCTGGAAATTTGAGCTTATAAACATTTTAAGCTACATAAGATTAAATTGGTTATGTGAAAACCTTAGAACTATTTTCCAGGTTAAAAAAACAACAAAGGTGGCTTGGTGCTGGGATTTGGTGACTTGTTTTGATTGTCCCAAGGTCTTTTTATTTATTTCTAGGTTCTCTGCTATCTTCTGGAAAAGCAAGGTTGCAGGACAGATGAGGTCTTACTGTAGTAATGCCGGATCATTTTTTATTTTTATAATATAAAAATAGCATTATATTGAAAAGCTATTCACCAAATATTAAACTGAAGCAATCTGGGTGGTACGATTTTCTTGGAATACCTGATCCTTTTACTTATTTTAAAACAATGAATACTACTTTTATAATAAAAAAAGCCATTTTCATAAAAAAAGATAAATTGAAAGGTTCTCCCTATCTAATCTCATCAACCATTCTTTCATTATTTGATCACTTTAAAAAATATATATTTTTATTGATTTCAGAGAGGAAGGGAGAGGGGAGAGAGATAGAAACATAAATGATGAGAATCATTGATTGGCTGCCTCCCACTGGGGATGGAGCCCTGAACGCGGGCATGTGCCCTTGACCCAAACGAGGCCGAGGCTCTGTCCACTGAGCCAAACCAGCTAGGGCCATGATTTGATCACTTTAAAAAATGGATGTAGCCCAGCCGTTGTGACTCAGTGGTTAAGCATCGACCTATGAACCAGTAGGTCATTGATGGGTTCCCAGTCAAGGCACATGGCTGGGGTGAGGGCTCCATACTCAGTGTGGGCGTGCAGGAGGCAGCCGATTGTCTCTCATCTTTGATGTTTCCATATCTATCTATCTCTCTCTCTCTCTCTCTCTCTCTCTATATTTAAAACAGACAAAAATATTTTTAAAAATGGATTATATATTGTGTTTACCGGGTTTTATTTGACTCACACTCGTGTTGCCATTGTGTTTACCGGGTTTTATTTGACTCACACTCGTGTTGCCATCCATGGTTACTAGAATGCTGTAAAATAAGTTGTAAATATGTAATGCTGCAGGGATGCCAACAATCAATATGGCTAAAGGTGACTGATCGCCTTTTTCAGCTTGGATAGGGTTCCGGGCCAAAACCCTTTACTTCATGTAGTCCTCCCAACAGCTCAGGGAGGCACATCACATTCTTGGGGGTAAAATGACTGCTCAGCGGGGCTCAGCAGCCTGGCCAGGAAACCAGGAGGAGGGCTTTGGAGGCGCTTCCAGGACCATTAGCGCGTTCACGACGCCCTGGCCACAATGTCCCCTGGCCTGACACACTAACCCTACCTCCTGCAGCCCATCAGGCACCCTGCGGGCTGGGGGAACCCGCAGCTCACCCCAAAAGCCAGCACAATTCATCCGCACGGCCCCCGCGCCTCCGCAGGGAAGCGCACACGCCCCCCCGCATGCCGGACTCTGCGTACTGGCCCCGGACAAACCTGACCAGGTCGGTCATGCAGGAGCCCACCACCACCACGGCCGCCACCGCCTCCTGCCTCTGCCGCCCGGGTTTCCCCCGCGCGGCCATGGCCCCAGCGAGGTGCTCTCCAACCAGGAAGCTGCCCTTTACCCTTTGCCCGACCCCGTTGCCAGAGACGCCGCGCCGACCCTCCCTAACTCCCGGGCCTTCCGGAGGCCGCGGCGGGTCGCCCACCTGAATGCCCGAAATCGCCCCGCCCACCCGCTGCCCCCAGTGCTTCCAGGAATTGTCTCCCGGCCCCGCCTCCCGCCTCAGGCCCGGCTGATAGTCCCCGGCCCCCGCGCCGCTCGCCGCAGCGGGGAAAGCGCCGGACAGGGAACTTTCAGGCACCGCGGGGACGCCTCTCCGAGAGCGCGGCTAGGGGCGTCCGGCACGCACGCCGCCCGGCGGGGCCGCAGAGGGGGCGGGGCGGACATCCGGGCACGAGCACGCAGAGGGCCCGCGGTGCGCGCGCAGCGCGGTGCGTCGGTCGGGGGCGCGCTCGGGTAACCTGTACCCCACGTAGTCGCCGGTTACCGAACGGACTAAGTTCCAGGTACCTAGACTGGGGCTGGTGTGGGGAGGTTGGACCCCGAGTCGCACAGGTGGTGCCGAGGGCCGTGCCCAGAGCTCGCCTCCCCTTCCTGTAGAGAAGGCCCGGCTCCAAAGATGCCCTGCTCGTCCCCGTCACGCCGGTCCCCTCAAGAACGGCATCCTCCAGGCCAGGCGTTACTCTTTCTCCTCGTCTATACCGCCCCCGGTCCCCGATTAACCTGACTTCTCCCTCTTTCCCGCGTGATGAGGGGGTCATACAATTTGGGAGAAGGGAGAGTGCCCCTTTTAAATGGCTCCTAAATTGGGGTGATCATTCTGTGGGTCGGAGCCGGCTTGTTTTTCTTCAGTGCTGTCCCTCGGAGAAATGACTTCCCCCCCGTGTAACTTGCCTCGTGCGCCCATGACGTTGACGTGACGCAGCTGGACGCTACCCCTTTCCGTTCCGTGACGTCAGCAGGGCACATGTTTCCGTGTTTGTCATCCCATCTTAATGGCAAGAAACTGGACAACGCTTTAGACGTCTTTGTATTCCCCAGGTGGCCGATCAAAGGACCTGATGTGACCTCAGTTGGAGGCAGCAGACACCTGTAAAAACTGTATTGCTGCATTTTCCTTCTGTAATATGTCAAAGTCAGGAAATACAAATGGCCTAACTAGCATTCAGGGGAGGCTGGCCACCGTGAAGTTTTGCCTGCCTGCGATCTGTTAGTGCTGAGATGTGTAAAAGCTGCTGGGGTTGGAGGGTGGGGTGGGGTGTGTGTGGGGGGGTGATCCCCCGCAGCCATGCCCCTGGCTCAACAGGGCCGCACCAAAAGACCATCATCATTCCGTGACCTCGGATTTTGGAGTAGTTTCCCCTCTCCTTTAGAGCAGTCACAGCACCTCACGCTTGAAACAGATTTTAACACTGCATGAAACCTTGAACTGTCAGAAGATAGTATTTTGGCTGTTCTGGAAACAAAGACAGATTCATTCCTTCAGGTGTCATTCTAAGGTCATGACAGTTGCTGAAATGGAATGGGTTGTTGTCAACCTTAAGTATAGTTTGGTTTCTGGAGTAGGTTTATTCCCTTTAGCATTTTAAAATGTATTTTTATTGGTAGTATTACAGATATCTCCCGCCTCCCCCCCCCATCCTCCCTTTCAGGTCTTCGCTACCCTATTGCCCGTGTGCATGGGCTATGCATATGAGTTATTTGGTTTATCTCTTCTCCCTCTAGCATTTGATTGGTGCAGTCAGTCAGGCCAATTTCAGCAGTAGGCAAACAGTAGTTGTTTCTAGTTGTAAAGCAACCATGAGTCTAAATTCATGCCATTTTGTCCAAATTTTAAGAGATGTATACTTAAAAAAATTCACTTCGATGCTTTTCTCTTTGGTGATTGAAGTTATGTTTATTTGAGAGGAAAATGAGAATAGTGGACTTTGAGGGGGATCTGGATTTGAATTCTGATCCTTCAGCTTGCTAGGTTGGGGACTTTGAACAAGTTAGTCTTGTTGAGTATTAGTTTTCTTATCCACTAATGAAGTGGAAACTAGTATTAAACAGAGGACAGGATTGTTCAGGGGAAGTAAATGAGATTACAGATTGAAGTGGGTAGGACAGTGCTTGATACTGAATAGATGTTCAGAATGTTCTATTTTCATTTTTCATAGAAATGAGAGATACAATTATAATAGATATGTCCCATAATTAAAATTATGGAAAAACAAGAATAATTTTTTTTTTAATGCTCACCCAAGGATATTTTTTCCCCATTGATTTTCAGAGAGAGTGGAAAGGAGGTGGGAGGTCGGGGAGAGAGAAGCATCAGTGTAAGAGAGACACAGCGATTGGTTGCCTCCTGCATGTACTCACCAGGGGCTGGAGATGAACCTGCAACCCAGGTACATGTCCTCCACCAGGAATCAAACCTGAGACCCTTCCTGAGACCCTTCAGTTCTCAGGCCGACGCTCTAACCACTAAGAAACACAGACCAGGGAGAGGAAGAATAATTTTGTAATGTAGGTGAGGTCCTTCAGTTTTTTTTCCTGGATAAGTATTTTTGTATTTGCATATGATTTAGGTAATCATCCTTTCAAGAACTGTGACATCAGTCGTTAGAAAAAAAAGTGGAAACATTGCAGAATAGAAAAAAAATAGGTTTCAAAATGATACTTTAGATTAGTATACTTTTCAAAGGCATTATAAAAGTTATCTGTGTCATCTTTAAAATGGGAATTCCTTACTACCCAGGGGTATGAAGATCAACTGCAATAATGTATATGGAAGCTTTTTTTTTTTTTTAAACCCTCACCCGAGGGTATTTTTCCATTGATTTTTAGAGAGAGTGGAAGAGAAAGGGAAAGACAGAGAGAAATGTCAAAACACATTGATTGGTTGCCTCCTGCACGCACCCTGACCAGGGCCGGGGCTGAGGAGGAGCCTGCAGCGAAGGTACATGCCCAAGATACTTCTGAGTGTCATCACCCAGAAGGGTCACAGTATTATTATTTTTTGAAAGATCACTGTAGTTCTTACCTTTGTTACTGTCTGAAATTATTAAAACAGGTACTAGTTTTCAACATTTATAGTAGCAGGGACACCTAAGTCCTCATGTGGTATAATATATGAAAACTAGAAGCAAAACATCATTTACTTGTAACTTGCAGGTAATTAGTTGCTTTAGATGTGGGATTATCCTTTCAGATTGAGAAAGAAAATGATCATTTAAGTTGACTTATTCACCTCTGAAAGTAGAGGCTTTCATTTAGAGATCTATTAAAAGGAATTCATGTACTCCCTCCCCCAGCCCCATGGGTTTCCAAGTAGTTTAGATATGATTTATTGGTTTTACTTTTGTATTTTCAAGTTTAAGGACTTCTTAAGCACCTTACAGTATAGTCAAAGACTTCTAGATCCACGTTAGTTTGTGTTGCTGAATATCTGGACAGGTATATGTTTTCATGATTTAATTGTTAAGTAGATTTTTGCTGCATCTATTCCTTAGATATGCTATCCTCTACCAAGTGTTTGAGGGCATATTATCTTCTCTATATACCTGAATATTTCTCTAGCTTTTGTCTATTTATTTATTTATTTATTTATTTATTTAAAAATGCTTATTGAGTGTTTAGTTTGTGATCTCTCTCCAGTGGTTATAATACACTGTGCAGTAACAGTTATGAAAATTACGTAGAGAAGTATATCAGAAGAAAATAATTTCTAGTAAGTGACTTGCAAGCAGGTTATGCTTGTTCTAGGTTTTTATATAGTATTATCAGCCAAGTTCTTACTCACAAAGCGAGGATTCCTAACCTACTGGTGTGTGGGTTTTGTGTGTTAAGAGGGAGAGGATTGTCAGCGAAGGCTTCTTAAGGCCTCAACTAAAGTAGAACCGGCCAGTTGCAAGCTGAATGGGAGAGTTTTAAGTGGAGTGTAGCATTGTAGAAATCAACTTTGGAAAGGAGGAGGGAATTGGATTTCAAGGGTTGCCTCTGTTCCTGAAAAGCAGTGGTGTAGTCTCTGTCCTAAGTAGGTGAATAGCAGGGAGATGATTTCATCGGGAGAGGCTGCTTAAGACAGGAAAATGAGGTATTTATTCATGCAAGAGAAACTTGTGTGTGCTGTGCCGGTTTTCAGGGAGCTTGGTGTATGTAGTTCTTTTGGATACTCTGATCACCGTTCTTTCCTTTTGCTTTCAGTGGTGATTTGCAAGTCGAAGTTAAAATGTCCCCAGAAGTGGCCTTGAACCGAATTTCTCCAATGCTCTCCCCATTTATATCTAGTGTGGTCCGCAATGGAAAAGTGGGACTGGATGCTACAAACTGTTTGAGGATAACTGACTTGAAATCTGGGTATGTAACTCAACCAATCCAACTTTTACCTAATGAAAAGCCTTTTTTGCCAGACTCATAAAAATTGGCCACAGACATTCATCAAGTCATAATTTTATCGCATATTGATTCAGTTGGTTTTGTCCAGTTCTTGACATTTTATGTTTTCAGTCGTTTTATTTGTGTTGTGGGCCATTGCTTTATGATCATTGCTTTATGTCTTTTTGGGAGTGTGTATATCTTTGCTAACAGACTACCGTGTCGTGTTTCGCAAGTGTACTTTTCAGTCACTGACTCGTTTTCTAGTTATGTCTTCTGTAATTCAGTAAGAGTTGGGTTTTGAGATTCTGAATTTGACATCATTGAATAATCTCTCCTAATAAGAAAATTATAATACCTAGCCCAAATGAGTCATTTTCATAACGTGGTTGAAATGGTAAGATCTCATGCCTACAAAATACTCAACTTTTTATTTTGAAATAAATTTAGATTTACAGAAAATTGACAAAAATTTTATAGAAAATTAACACGATGCTTCCTTAAGGTCTACTGTGGTACCTTTGACATGTAGTGTAATAAATATGGGTTGACTGAATGAATGGGTGAGATGTTTTCCTAGAGAAGTTGCTTGGTTTGGGGATCAGAGTGGTTTGAACTTGTGGCTTGGAGGCATGCTTACTGGTCTGGTAGTTTATTGCTTAAATTCTGTTACACATGATCCTTTTAAATGACATTCTCTGACAAGTGGATTGACATTTTTGAAATTACAGCAAAGGGTATTATAGCATTGGGTTTAATCTTCTGGATGTCATATATATTGAAACCTAGAAGGGCCACCATTTTAATTTTAGGGAATTATTCCATGAGCCCAGTGAATATTTATTGGCTATCTGCTGTGTTAATTTGATCATAAGCATATGCTATTTGTAAGATGCCACATTTTGTCATTTTTAGTGATTTACTATTCTTGAAGATGTCTGAATATTCAGCATTCTGGAATGATGCCTGGCAAATATAACAGAGAGGAAAGCAGTGAGTGCTCACTGCAACCTGTGGCAGCTGAGCCTTAATATCTTTTTTCAGCATATCACAGTGACTCAACCTGGTTGGCACATGGCTGTGTTTGGGGCATCTGCTGTGACATCTCATCCACCCACAAGTACCTGTTGTATTTTTTGTCCATGTTCTGGATTTCATTACTTAGTTAAAAATAGATACTCAGTGTACTTGATTACTTAATAGAAAAATTTAAAAAAAATGTGTGTTTGAAGACTGATCTCAATTTGATTGTATTACTCTTTCTAGCTGGCAGTTGAGCCTTTTAAAACATATATATTTTTATTGATTTCAAGCAGGAAGGAGAGGGAGAGAGAGATAGAAACATCAATGATGAGAGAGAATCATTGATTGGCTGCCTCCTGCATGTCCACTCCTGGGGACCAAGCCCACAACCTGGGCATGTGCTCTGACTGGGAATCAAACCGTGACCTCCTAGTTTATAGGTTGACGCTCAACCACTGAGCCACACCGGTCAGGCAAACTTTTCTTTATTAGTCTGGTGCTTGGAAAGGAGGCAATTTTAATTTTAAGATGGGCAACTTTTTAAAAAATATATTTTTATTGATTTCGGAGAGGAATTGAGAGGGAGAGACAGAAACATCAATGATGACAAAGAATCATTGATCAGCTGCCTCTTGCACGGCCCTGCCACTGGGGATGGAGCCTGCAACCCGGGTATGTGCCCTGACCAAGAATCGAACCGTGACCTCCTGAGCCATGCCGGCTGGGCAAGATGGGCCACTTTTAACGATTTAGTTTCTAAATGTTCACTTGGCTTTTTCATTTCACTCTCTTTTCTGTACTTTTCTGGGATCTATTTTCTTTTTCCCTGTGCATATCTTTATATGCTATATATGCATTATGTAAAAATGTGTTTCTAAACAATGTACCGTATACTCTTGTTTTGCACATTTAAAAGGTTCATACAAATGATATACTGTATGTATTCTTCTGCAACTTGCTTGTTTTGCTAAGTATCTTACGTTCATGATATTTGTCGTTATCGATACTTAAGTTCTTCTGTTTGCACTGTTATATCCAATTCCATTGTATGAATATGCCTTCAATTTTTTATTCACTCTTCTACTGATTGACTTTTATGTTCTAAATTTATTTTGACAAAGAATGTCATAATAAACATGCTCTTACCTTTGCACAAGAAGATATATATATATTTATTTTCTGGGGCAGAGTTTTCTGAACTGGGTGTGTTTACCCATTAGTGGTTCTAAAATCAAGTGAGTCATTCCAACATTGAAACATTAATAAAAAGAATGGAAACTATCAGAATATGTGATGCATATTAAGAATAAACTCTGCTTTGTGAATGTTTGTTTCAGTTAAATAAGTATGTGTGCATTGGGTCACAAGGTAAAATATGTTTGCGATGATCAAAAAAGTGTGAGAGGGTTTGGTTGGTGTGGCTCAGTGGTTGAGCGTCTATCCATGAACCAAGAGGTTCCAGTTCCATTCCCAGTCAAGACACATGTCCAGGTTGTGGGCTCGATCCCTGGTGTGGAGTGTGCAGGAGGCAGCCAATTGAAGATGTCTCTTTCTCATCAATGTTTCTATCTCTCCCTCTCTCTTCTTCTCTCTCTCTCTAAAAAAAAAAAATGTTTGAAAGGTACCTCTCTAGGGTATATAGTTCTAGGAATAGAATTGCTGGCTCTTAAAGTATATGCATGTTCTATCTTATTAGATAGTATCAGATTGTATCAATTTCTTTCCATCAGAAATAAGTGTTTTCTTTATTTTATAGCCTCAAAAATACTCTGTGTTGTCAGATTTAAATTTTTTACAAGTTGATGGGTATAAAATAATATATTTTGATTTTAATTTGTATTTCCAGGATTACTAGTGTAATGAAATATCTTTTCATATCCTTATTGCCAATTAAGATTTCTTTTTTGGGGGACTATCCTTTGCTCATCTTTTTAGTGATTGTATTTTTGTATAGATTTTAAAACATTCCTTAAGCATTTTGGATACTGATCTTTTGGCAGTTACATGTATTACAAATATCTGCATTCAGTCTGTGGTTTATATTCCTAATTTGTGCTATTGATGTCCAGAAGTCTTTTTAATTTTAATTAAGTCGCATCCTATATAATAAAAACCTAATATGCTAAGTGTCTGGTTGTCTGGTCGGCTGTTCAACCAATCAAAGCGTAATATGCTAATGATATGCTAAGGCCACTCAACTGCTTGCTATGATGTGCACTGACCACCAGGGGGCAGACGCTCTGACCAGTAGGTTAGCTTGCTGCTGGGGTCTGGCCGATCAGGACTGAGTGAGACAGGCTGGACATGCCCTGGAGCCCTCCCGCGGCCCCTCCCCAGCCCCGATCATGCACCAGTGGGGTCCCTCAGCCTGGCCTGCGCCTTCTTGCAATTTGGGACGCTTTGGGGTATGTTGGAGAGCCAGTTTCGGCCCGATCCCGCAGGCCAGGCTTAGGGACCCCACTGGTGCACGAATTCGTGTACTGGGCCTCTAGTTTATTAATATTTTCCTTTTTAGATTTGTGCCCGTGTGTGTGTGTGTGTGTGTGTGTGTGTGTGTGTGTAAGTGTAAGAGAAAGGGAGCATTTCAAGAAACTGTCCTACCCAAAAATCATAAATCATCTTTTACGGATTTTAAAGTTTACCTTTTTCCTTTTTTGGTCTTTAAATAGAAATTTACTTTTTTCTATATAATATGTTGTGAGAGGGATATATTCCCCCCTTCCACCATATGGATAATTGGTTATCCCAGCATCATTTATTGAGAAGGCCATCCTTTGCCTATGGATCTGCAGTGCTACCTTTGTTAGGTCAAGTTTATGTCACAAATCTGTTTCTAGACTTTTTGTACTGATATGTCAGTCTCATCTTTTTTCTGCCAGTTCTATACTGTCTTAACAATTACAACTTTATAGAATGTCAGTGATAACTGGTAGGAAACATTCTCCTTATCCATCTTTTTCTAATTCTTAAAAATTGTCTTGCTGAGCCATTTTATATAAATACTTTTTGATAACCTCATTTAAATAGTTGCATACTGTTCTACTAGGACATACCATAATTCAGTTGACAAAACTCCCTCATTTTAACTCACCGAGGAAATGAAATGAAGGGAAACTGACCTGGTGAGGGGCTAATTGAGAATTGATGGTCAGGAAAGCTCTGAGGAAATTACATTTAAGTTGAATCATGAAAGATGAGAATAATTCAATGTGAAGAGCTGGGGAATTTGATGTAAAAGGCCAATACCATGTCAAATGCAAGATAAAACTTCACATATTCAAGAACCTGCAAGGCCACTGTGGTTGGAATGTAGTGAGAGAGGGTGAGAGGGAAATGAGATGAGATTCTAAAGATAGTCAGGGGCCAGATTATGCAGAGGTTGGTGGGCTGTATTTGGAAACTTGAGTTTTATTCTGGGTGGAATGAGAAGCTATTAGAGGATTTTAATCAGCGTGACAGGATCTTATTTGTATTAAAAAATGACTGGTTGTTATATGGAAAATAGCTTGTATGGGATAAGGTAGACTAGTTAGCTGTCCATTACAGTAGACCAGGTGAGAGATGACAGAGTCTTAGAATATGGAAGTGGCATTGGAGACTGAAAGAAGGGATTGTAAGCTGTTTAGAAGGTACAATCATGAGGATGTTCAATTTGGCGTGTGAGAGAGCTTGAGCAAGTTGGTAGATGGTCATGCCATCTGTTGAGATGGGAAGATTGGTGGAGGAACTGCTTTAATCGGAATTGATTGTTGTCTAGATGTGTCATACAGCTATCATTGTGGGTTTCCCTTTGCCTCTGTCCTGTGTTGAATCTCATATCTTAGTTTCTTGTGTCCTCTTGTTTTGTTGGAGCATGTACTCCAATAGCAGCCCATGAAAGGGAGAGGAGGAGGTTTGTTTTTTGAGTTCTTGGAAGTCTGAAAATGTCTTTAATTCTACTTTTAAACTTGATTGATACTTTGGGCAGGTACAGAAGTCTAGGTTGCA
The DNA here is from genome assembly GCF_000147115.1 of Myotis lucifugus. Lineage (NCBI taxonomy): Eukaryota > Metazoa > Chordata > Mammalia > Chiroptera > Vespertilionidae > Myotis > Myotis lucifugus. The sequence continues at coordinate 1,114,140 of NW_005871333.1, forward strand.
AATTATCTTCCCTTCAAATCTTGGAGGCCTTGATCTGTAATTGTGGAGACCTTTTACACACATATTGTTGTAGTTTCATGGATGCAATATCTTCTCTTTTCTGTAAGGATAGTAATTATAGTTTTTGTAAAAATTGAGGTACAATTGATTATTTACACTTTAAAAAAATATTTTTTTACCACAGCTGGGAGGCTCGGTTGGAGTATTGTCTTCATACACCAAAAAGGTTGCAGGTTTGATTCCTGGGCGCATATGAGAGACAACCCATCAATGTTTCTTTCTCACATTGATGTTTCTCTCTCTCTCAAATCAATAAACATATTCTTGGGTGAGGATTAAAAAAAACTCCACAAACATCTTTTTCTCTGTACCTTGCATTATCTTTCATGTTGATGGCTTTCTTCAAACTGATGATTCTTGGCTGTCCATGTCTATTAAAGAGTAAGGCATTAAAATGTGAATTGAAGCTCTTTGTGTGTAGGTGGGCTTGCCAATTACTGAGCCTCAGGCAATGTGATCAGGCAGCTACCTGGCCTTTTATTAGGTGACTAGAGGCCTGGTGCACGAAATTCATGCATGGGGGGGGGGTCCCTCAGCCCAGCCTGCACCCTCTTCAATCCAGGACCTCTCAGCAGATGTCTGACTGCCAGCAGTCGGACATCCCTCTCACAACCTGGGACTGCTGGCCTGCCTGCCTGTGTGATCGCTGCCTAACTGCCCTCCCCTGCCGGCCTGATCGCCCCCAACTGCCCTTCCCTGCCAGCCTGATCACCCCTAACTGCTCCCCCCTGCCGGTCTGATCGCCCCTAGCCACCTCTGCCTTGGCCCCCGCCACCATGGCTTTGTCCAGAAGGAAGGCAGGATGACCGGAAGATGTTCGGTTGACCCGGTCTAATTAGCATATTACCCTTTTATTAGTATAGATTGTCAGATTCATTATCAGGAGATCTTCTCTGGGTCTATAAAAAATAAAAATGCCTAAATGGATGCATATATTCCTATCTGTCAGCAAAATTTTAATTTTGGAGCCAAAGAGTATGTAAATTTTAAGACTTTTGATCTATTTAATATGTTGGTATATTTATATATAAGGATACATAAACATACATATTTCTTTCAAGAAATGTATTATCAGCTTACACTTCCATTAGCAGTATATGAGGATGCCAGTTCCTCTACAGTTTGATAATATCAGTATTATAAATTTTTAAAGATTATTTGCTAATTCAGGAGATGGAAAATGTTAGACATGAGCAGAAAGCCCTGGATGCCTAGCAAGGGGCAAAACTGGGAAAACAAGAACATTGCCCCCAGGGTAACCTATCCTCCCCTAGCATATCACTGGTCATGCGGTTTGGACCCCTGATCTTTCATATCGCTGGTCAGGCGGTTTATATCCCCTGATCTTTTCCTTCCTAAAGATAACATCTAGGCCTCAGTTGTATTTCAGCTCCAGGCCCAGAAAAAGCAGCAAAACCAGACAAGTAGCACAATGGCTGCCCGAGGACCAGCTACATTGGCACCGACCAATCAGTGGATGTTACAGGGCAGAATTTTTGCTAGGATCTGGAGTGCTTGTCTAGGAGCCAGAGCATCTAGAAACCCAGTGAACACGTGTGTGGTGTTGATATTTTGAGTGCTATTACTGAGTCCAGGTTGTCCTTCAGGAATTATTTCTTGGGCTTTTTTTTTAACCAGAAGAAACAAAATTTCCCTAGTCCTCGTGCCTCGGCTCATACTCTTTTCTACTCTTAGATCTTTAACCTGAGTAGCTTCCTGTTCAGCCTTCTTTTAATTATAATAGTGTAAGACAGTTGATTAAATAGTTCAGCAATATTTTAACATTTCAAAGTGCTGTCAGACATTTTATATTTTGTACTTAGTATTTTTTGGGGAAAAAGTCAAAGTGGTAATATTGGCCTTGTCCCAGTGAACTCTGAAATCACCGACTTTGGGAAGTTTTGCTAGGATTCCACATTCTTTCCACAGAGTCTGGGATGGTAAGTGCTAGAATAAATTTGGATCTGGAGTTTTAGGTGGTTGTGAATTTTGGGCGTTTCATATCTTGCAGTGACTTCATTTCAGAGTGGCTTCATTTGATATGGAGGTTAGGGAAGAGGTGAAGGGAAGGAGCCAGTCTAATGTGTAAAGGAAAGGGGATAGGAGATTCATCTAGTCTCTTCCTACCTCTGCTTTGCATTGTTCAAGAAAACAAGAACTCATTCTTACTTTTTTCTTTGTCCCCTCTATTCTGTGCAATTTTAAGGTAGTATTTTTTGTTTTATTTTACTAGAGTAAAATGTTTTGTTTTATTAGAACAAAACGTTTGCCAAGTTCTTTAGGATTAGAAGATAAGTGAGGCTCTTTTAGTACATGTTAATAGGCACATACATGTATTCCAAATTAATTATTCCTATACTGCCACTGTTAAAATGCCCATGTATGCCTTATATCCATGTAGACCAGCTTCCTTTTTAGCATCCATGTTACTTGACTAATCTTGTTTTTTGGTGCCATGTTCTTGAGAAATAATTTTGTAATCTTCCTTTTCAGGGCCACGTTTCCTGAGTAATTTGGTTATCTTTCTAATGGCTTGTTATGAAAGTAGTTTTTCCCATTAACCTTGTTTCTCTTGACTTTTTGAAAAATATATCCTTTTTGTTTTCTGAAAAGGTTTTTATCTCAACCTTTGCTCTTGCTAACTTATTGATAAGAAATCTTGAATCAAGTGGAAGTTTTGGAGAACAATTTGATATTCCACTGTTAAGTAGGTATGAAGCCCTTAGAACAATTGTTTTTTTCATCTATGGACTCCTAAGACTCTTTTCATTTAAAAAACATCATTTCAGCCCTAGCTGGTTTGGCTCAGTGGATAGAACGTTGGCCTGTGGACTGAAGGGTCCAGGGATCAATTCTGGTCAAGGGCACATACGTTGGTTGCAGGCTTGTTCCCTGGCGTGTGGGGTATGTGCAGGAGGCAACCAATTAATGTGTCTCTCTTACGTCGATATTTCTCTCTGTCTCTCCCCCTCCCTTCCACTCTCTAAAAATCAATGGAAAAATGCCCTCGGGTGAGGATTAACAAATAAAACAAAAACAAACAAACAAAAAGACCCATTATTTCATGCCCAGTTGGTGTGGCTCAGTGATTGAGCTTCGATAAAAACCAGAAAGAATAAACTGCTTAGGAATAAACTTAATCAAGAAGCCAAAAGACTCTTAGATACTCAAAAAATCACAAAATATTGCTGAAAGTAATTAAAGAAGGCACAGATAATGGAAAGACATCCTGCGTTCACTGAAGACTTAATATTAAGATGTTAATACTAAACAAAGCAATTGATAGATTCCATGCCATCCCTATAAAAATCTCAATGATGTTTTTTTCAGAAATAAAAAAAAGCATACTAAAATTCATACGGAAGCTCAAGAGATGCTGAATAGCCAAAAAAAAAAAAAAAAAAATCCTAAAAAAAAAAAAGAACAAAGTTGGAGGTCTTGCGCTTCCTGATTTCAAAATTTACTGCAAAGCTATGGTAATCAAAAGATCATGGTACTGCTCGGCCAGTGTTGCTCAGTGGTTGAGCGTCAACCCATGAACCAGGAGGTCATGGTTCAATTCCTAGTTCAGGGCACATGCCTGGGTTGCAGGCTCGATCCTCAGGAGGAGCCAATTGATGATTCTCTCTCATCATTGATGTTTCTATCTCTCTCCCTCTTCTTTCCTCTCTCTGAAATCAATAAAAACATATAAAATATTTTTAAAAAAGAACATGGTACTAGCATAAAGAAAGACATAAAGACTAATTGTGAAGAGAATAGAGAGCACAGAAATACTAGTAAACCCTCAGATATATGGCTAAGGCTGCCAAAATCATTTAATGGAGAAAAGACTGTCTTTTCCACAGTGTTGGGAAAACTGGATATCCACATGAAATTGGACCCTTATCATACACTGTACACAAAATTTAAAATGAATCAAAGACCACAACACAAGAGCTAAAATTATAACACTCTTAGAAGAAAATATATGGGAAAAGCTCGTGTTATATATATATTAAATTCATCTTTGGATATATTTACATAAGGAATAAAAGAATATGTAAGTCAGAAAAGGATTCTGGGAACCAAAATAGTTCAAATGGAGAATTGAGAATCCAGGGAAATGGGCAAAATTGCAGAGATAACAAGTCTTTAAGCATGAGTTCAGGATTCTGCAGGCCCTTGCTTTAGGCATGGGGACCTGGGATTTAAAACTGAACTGTACTATCTTTAGACTGTCTAAAAAATTCTATGATTTACTGCCATGGATTATGGCAGCAGTCATGTGGAAGATTGGGTGACCCTGCCAGACTGGATCATCAAATTAATATCTTCTTATAAGGAATGAATTCAAGAATTTGTTGGAGCTACATCTGAATGCAAATGAAGTAGTGTTATAAATTATGAGCAACCAGACAGATAAGCTGATGATAAATGCTAAGCAGTGAACTATATCGATACTATTGTCAACTTAGCAGAGATATCAAAAGAACACTTGGAAAGGAATAAATTAATAGTGTTCGTTATCACAGTGGGAAACCAAGGTGAATAGGGAGATTGGAGGACAGCAAAGTAAAACAGTTTATCTTCATATTCAAGGACAATCAGCATTTAAAGGATCTTTAGAGAAGTGTTCTAAAACTCTGGTGAAAGACCAAAGTTACATAAATGTTTAAAAAAATTTTCAGCCCAGGCTGGGTAGCTCAGTTGGTTGGAGTGTCATCCCGTGCTCCAAAAGGTTGTGGGTTCAGTTTCCCATTAGGGCATATATGGGGGTTGCAGGTTTGATCCCCGGTCAGGAGTGTACGGTCAGGAGTGTACAGGGGCCGGGGGTGGGGGGTGGGGGCGCGACTGAACAATGTTTTCCTCTTACCTCTCACCTCTCTCTCTCTCTCTTTCTCCCTCCCCCCCTCCCTCTCTTTCTTTTCTCCCCCCCCCCCCTTCCTCTTCTCTCAAAATCTGTAGAAACATATCCTTAGGTGAGGATTAAAAAAAATTTTTTTTTAGGCCCTGGCTGGGCTGCTCCTTAGGTTACAGCGTGGTCCCGATATGCCAAGGTTGCAGGTTCGATCCCCTGTTAGGGCACATACAAGAATCAATCAATGAATGCATAAATAAATGGAACAACAAATTGATGGCCCCTCTGTCTCTGTCTCTGCCTCTGTCTGACTCTGTCTCTCTAAAAGTAATTTAAAAAATTTCCAATCTGTCACCAAGTGATATTTTTGTAAAATACAATAAAAATGAATTACTAGAAAAATGAAATTAAAAATACATGGAATACAAAGCTGAGCTTTAAATATTGGATTCATAAGACTTAAAGCTACTCTTACAAATTGCTATAAAAGTTTCTAAATTCTTGCTCTCAATTTCTGTGTTTATCTCATTGTGGATAGTAACATTTTATAGTCCAGCACTGGTCCATGGACCCCACTTTGAGTTGCACTGTTCTAGAAGGGTTTCTGCATTCTAATAGTCTAGAGGAGTTGACCTTTTTAGAATTCTGTCTCAGCGTTTAGACCAGGGGTCCTCAGACTACGGCCCGCGGGCCACATGCAAATACAAATATTGTATTTGTTCCTGTTTTGTTTTTTTACTTCAAAATAAGATATGTGCAGTGTACATAGGAATTTGTTCGTAGTTTTTTTTTAAACTATAGTCCGGCCCTCCAACGTTCTGAGGGACAGTGAACTGGCCCCCTGTTTAAAAAGTTTGAGGACCCCTGGTTTTGACAGTAGTACATTAGTAATAAGTAATTCCTAACTACACTTTGGATAATCTGAAATACTGTTTTTTTTCTTCTAAAATAAATATAGTAGAACAAATATGATAGATGGTTATAAGAATGAGACTTCTCTCGAAATTACGAAAATTTTCAGTTAGTTGGATCAGTAAAAACTCAGAGAGCATTATTACTTTATGTTTTCTGCATATATATCAAGGAAGCATGACTTTTACTTATTTATATTTTTATTTCAGTTATGGTTGACATTCAATATTACATTAGTTTCAGGCATATAGCATAGTAGTTAGACATTTATATAACTTATGAGGAGATACCCCTTAAGTCTAATACGCACCTGATATCATATACACGAATTACAATATTATTGACTCTGTTTCTTGTGCTGTACTTAGTACACATGGCTTTTGAGTAAGGAGAAATGTTTACAATACAGTCTCATTTTGTAAACACTTTTCTTTTATTCATGCACATTTTAATTAATTTTTAGTTTTTTAATCTTTATTGTTGAGATTATTACAGATGTCCCTCTTTTCCCCCATGTTGCTCCCCTCCACCCGGTTAACGCCCTACCCCAGGCCTTCACCATCCTATTGTCTGTGTTCATAGATAATGCATATCTATATAATAAAAGCCTAAGCAACTGTTACGGCGGAATGACCAGAATGACTGGTCGCTATCATGCGCACTGACTACCAGGGGGCAGACGCTCAACGCAGGAGCAGGCGGACATCCGCCAAGGGGTCCTGGATTGCAAAAGGGTGCAGGCCAGGCTGAGGGATGCCTCTTCCAGTGCACGAATTTCTAGTGCATGGGCCTCTAGTATGCATATAAGATCTTTTTTTAATCTCTTCCCGCCCCTAAACCCCTTCCCTCTGAGAATCATCAGTCTATTCTATTTCCATGCCTCTGATTCTATTTTATTCACCGGTTTATTCTGTTCATTAGATTTCTTATTCGCTTATCTTGATTTTTAGATTCAATTGTTGATAGGTATGTATTTGTTGCCATTTTGTTGTTCATATTTTTTTATCTTTTTCTTTTTCTTCTTTTTCCTCTTCTTAAAGAATACCCTTCAACATTTCATATAATACTGGTTTGGTGGTGATGAACTCCTTTAGCTTTTTCTGGTCTGTGAAGCTCTTTATTTGACCTTCAATTCTAAATGATAGCTTTGCTGGGTAGGTCCTTGCTACTCATCACTTTGAATATCTCTTGCCACTCCCTACTAGCCTGCATAGTTTCTGTTGAGAAATCAGCTGACAGTCGTATGGGCATTCGCTTGTAGGTAACTAACTGCTTTTCTCTTGCTGCTTTTAAGATTCTCTGTCTGTAGCCCTTGGTATTTTAACACATTTCGTACCGCTCAGGAGTTTTCTCGTGTTTCGCGCGCCATCTGTTAAGGACCGCTCACATGTGTTCTCGTTTTTCATGCCCATGGAAAAAGGAGCGAATCTAGATACTTATGTAAATTTTGTTTGGTCCCTCTTCATAGAGGAAAATGTTTTACGCAGTACCATACGTTAAAAAAGTACTAGGAACTTTAATTGTTTAATTGTTTTTGTAAATAAAAATGTTATAATTATTGAAAAACAACACCTAAAGTGCATTATGATGATTTAAATAATGTGCAGTTTGCCCAAAAACGTGCGGTCCCTGGCGTATATCTTAGAGATTTCTATGCAGTACGCAATGTGTTAATTATGATGTGTCTTGGTGTGGTCCTCTTTGGGTTCCACTTGTTTGGACTTCCTGGATTTGTAAGTCTATTTCTTTCACCAGGTAGTTTTCTGTCATTATTTCTTCAAATAGGTTTTCAATATCTTGTTCTTTCTCTTCTTCTGGCACCCCCATAATGTGAATATTAGTATGCTTGTGTTGTCCAGAGGCTCCTTACACTACCTTCATATATTTGGATTCTTTTTTCTTTTTGCTCTTCTGGTTGGGTGTTTTTTTGCTTCCTCATATTTCAAGTCATTGATTTGATTTTCAGAATCCTCTACTCTACTGTTGAATCCCTGTATATTGTTCTTTATTTCAGTCAATGTATGTGTAATTTCTAACTAGTCCTTTTCTATTTTTTTGGAGGTTTCTAGAAGATTCTTGAGTAACTTTATAACCATGGTTTTGAACTCTATATCTAATAGTTTGCTTTTTTCCATTTCTTTCATTTATGACATGTTTCTTTGTCTCCGCATTTTGGCTGCTTCCCTGTGTTTGTTTCTTTGTTGCCTGGAAGCCTTACTGGTACCATAAACAGTTGATTAACACATATTTTGTATGTTATATGTATTATATACTATATTCATACACTAAAGTAAGCTAGAGAAAAGAAAATGTTATTAAGAAAATCATAAGGAAGAGAAAATACATTTATAGTATTGGTTGAAAAAAATCCACATAATTCAAACCTGTGTTGTTCAGGGGTCAACTGTATACAAATGATATGAAATATAAAGCCCCAGAATTTAGAGGCTAAGGATACATCCATTTAGTACATGTTTCAGGTCAAGGAATGAAAATGGTGGCCTAAAAAGGTTACATGAATATTTTTATTGAACAAATTAAGTGTTTAGTGTAAAATTACTTTTATAAAATGATGTTGTACATTAAATGAATAGAAATTGTGTGTAAGTTGGCCTTGTCTCTGGGGATTTCTTTTTTTTAAAATATATTTTTATTGACTTCAGAGAGGAAGGGAAAGAGAGAGAGAAACTTCAATGATGAGAATCATTGATTAGCTGTCTCCTGCACCTCCCCTTCTGGGGATCGAGCCTGTAACCTGGGCATGTGGCCTTGACTGGAATCGAATCCGGGACCCTTCAGTCTGCAGGCCAATGCTCTAGCCACTGAGCCAAACTGGCTAGGGCCCTGGGGATTTCTTATAGTACTTATTAATGTAAGAATTACCAGCATTCCCACAGTTGGAACAGGAATCAGTCCAGGGCATTTATGTAATTTGCTTTGACTCTGACATGACCTTGGAGTGTGCTTGTCCTCGCTGGTTCCACTTGCTCACCTGCGCTATTAATGCACTAGTTATCAGGTGCTTCCTGTGGTCCAGCAGGTATGCTGCTGGGCACTAAGGGATTCTAAGTTTAATTAACTCTGTTTTATTATAGAGCTTTCAGTCTAGCAGACTATCTCCGCCACCTTGCATTTACCCTTATCTAAGGACAATTGCGGGTAGTTTTCTTTCTCCTAGCCTGTTCAGATCCAACTTATTCTTAGAGGCCAGTCCTATTCAGTGACACTTCCTTGATTTCCCGGGCTAAAAGTGGTTTCTCTGCTCTCTCAGCTTCTATTGTGCTTATTTTCTTTAACCACTAATTTGTCAATTAATCATGTTAATTGCTTTGTGACTTGTATCTATTGTTGTCTTGAATTGTTATTTAAATTGTGCCTTGTTTGACTTTCATAAGTTTGATTTTTGTTTTTTGATTACAGTTTCCTGAGAATGGGCTCCTTTCTTTAACTCAGAGCAGCAATCTGAACTTTTTTGATTATGCACCGCAAATAATTTGCTAATGAACCCCCAATACATGCATATTATATTTATTTAATTATAAAATATGTGTATTTACTTATGTAAAATATAAGTTAAGAAGAATGATATAAGATGAAAAAAGCAACACTGTACTAGTAATGTTACTTATAATATGGTATTTTCACCTGTCATAGCTGAAAAAGAAATCTCTAAAAATATATAAATACTAATAGAAGAAATGCAACATTGGCTGCATGCGCTATGCCAAAAGACTAGTTTTCAACCCCACCCACCTTAAGATTTGTCTGGACTTGTTGGTATTATTTTCTAGCCACAGATTCTTTGCAAGAATCAATTTAAGCCACTTATTCATTTCTTAAGTCCTTTAGTATAGTTAAAACTAGGCAGTAGATTTCTTACATTCATGTAGCATATCACAGTATGCTGAAGGTAACTGAATAATTGAGAGAACCACTATCAACCCCTCATGAAAGGAAAATGTGAACTTGCATATACAGGTGGCTACCTTGATCAACTGGCATTAATTACTGTGATTATTACTAAGCCCAGGACATAGTACATATTTAAAGCAGTGGCTCTCAAACTTGAGTGTGAATCAGAGTCACCTGGAGGGCCTGTTGAAACACAGGTAGTGGAAATCATATTCTTACATCTTAATAAGTACCAAAACCTGAACATCTGTGTTATCACTACCTAGATCAAGAAATCAAATGTTGGCAATGCCCCCAAAGCCCCCTATGTGTCTTCTTCCAGTCACTACTCTCTTCTTTCCCCATAGATAAACCACTGTTCTGACTTATAGTCATCACTTTCCTGCGGCTCTATAAATTTTTATCAGTACACAGGCACTATAGCTTTTTCTGGTTTTGAGCTTTAAACAAATGGAATCATACAGTATTTATTCTTTCATTCATCAGTATGTTTATGGGATTAATCTATATTGTTGGATTTAGGTGTAATTTATTTATTCCATTGCTATATATTTCATTTTATGGTTGTATCCTAATTTATTTCCCTATCCTATAGCTGATGGGCATTTGGGGATCCAGTTTGAAATTACATTTTAATTGCTCAGTTTGGGGCTATTTCAAAGTATGCTGCTGTTATTAACAGTGTATGAATCTGCCTTTTAGGTCCCAGATTAATTTAATCTATGTACATATGTCTGTGTTCATTTATTTATTTTTCTTTATTTTCTTCTTAAAAATTGCTTTCTAAATAGATACCTTACACTTTTTTGGTGACATCTATTTCTATAGATTTGATCATTTGATGTTATTTTCAATGGCATCTTTCTAAAAGTTTTTAATCTTTTAGGTGATTGTTGATGGTATATAGCAGTGATGGCGAACCTTTTGAGCTCGGCGTGTCAGCATTTTGAAAAACCCTAACTTAACTCTGGTGCCGTGTCACATATAGAAATTTTTTGATATTTGCAATCATAGTAAAACAAAGACTTATATTTTTGATATTTATTTTATATATTTAAATGCTATTTAACAAAGAAAAATCAACCAAAAAAATGAGTTTGCGTGTCACCTCTGACACGCGTGTCATAGGTTCGCCATCACTGGTATATAGCTTTATGCAGTATACTGTGTATTTTTGAGTATGTTCTTTGTCTAGCAACTTTGCTAAACATATTATTTCCAGTAATGCATATGAAGATTTAAAAACTTCTACATGCACAGTCATATTATCTGCAAAAAAATATAGTCTTATTTTTTCCTTTTCAGTATTTACATCCTTATTTTCCCATGCTACTTATTTGCTAGGACCTCCAGCACAGTGTTGAATAAAAGTGATAAGAACAGGTAGGTATTGTCAACTATGGTTGTTGGCACCAATTCAACACCAACATGAACCCCAATTTGGGGTGAGGTGAAGAAGGAAACTTTATTAAGTGTAAAACATCTCAATTGTGATACAGCATGGTTGTGGGGCAGCCCTGGGACTAGGCCCCTCTCTGGCTAGACAGCTCTGCTCCCCACTGGAAAGGGAAAGTATGCTTCTAGAGCTACAGGGTTATAAAGACAGAGCTGCCCACCTCCTGGTCCCTGATTGGTCTGTCCTCATGCAAATGAGGACTCCAAATCCTCCCAGTTTGATTCATCCAAGGGATACTTTCTTGATTGGTCATAATGGAGCTGCTCTGATTGGTGGGTGAAGCTGTTGATGGGGGGTGGGGTGGGATATAGCTGCACAGATCTGACTGGATGGAGAAAGCTTTAGTCCCATTGGTTGAAATAGGATTCCAGAAACTCCTTTATAAGGGCTGGCTCTGGCAGAAACACAGTTCAGGCAGACAGTTAAGTGCAGACTTCTCTGTGAAGTGCAGTTTGCAAGAGAGGCCCCTGTGTAGAAATGGCTGCTGGGCTCTGTTTTTGAAAATTTGAGCCCAGTTAACCACCAGGAGCCCTTCTTAGTAGGTATCTTCTTTTTCAGGGTCCACAGTATCCTTGTCTCATTTTTTTTTATCTCAAAGGGAAAAAATTTAACATTTTGTTATTAAGTATGATGTTGTTGTAGGTGGCCTTTATCATATTAAAGAAGTTTCTTTTTTATCCTTGTTTGCAAAGAGTTTTAAAAATCATGAATGGCTGTGTAATTTTATCTTGCACTTTTCTATTAATTTTCTCTTCTGTTAACAATGAATTAAATGCACATATTAGAGAAGAAAGCTTAAACATTAATGACCTAAGCATCTAAAACAATTAAAAGATTTTCCCTCTCCTAGTTAACTGTTAAAAATAATATTTGAGCCCATTATACCTACTGAAATAACACTTAATCTAAACCTCAATTCTGTTATAGGAGTACTTACTAACATTTAAAAATACTCCCTAAAGTAGATTGGAAATCTATCATCCATAAATGGAGATATAGCATAGAAACTGGGAATAACACTTGACGCCACATGAACTGGCAAACACATTTAAAAAAATAGTTTATTTTCATAATTTTAAAAGCATTCTGGGCTGAGTCACTTATTTTGGTAATGGCATTTTGAAATCTTATGCTAAGAATTGAATCCATCATTTTCTAGTAGGGCCTAGAAATAGATTTCAGGCTCTAGAGATATAGAGGATATACTTGGTGTATTAGGAACACCATTTGTCATCAAGTAGATAGTTCCATTCTGCTAGAGAACATTGTAAAAAATCTACCTTAGTGCAATTTTGTTTTATAGATTATTTTGATAGCTGTTAAGATAGCCCATATCAGTCTTCTAGCTTCTTTACTGTTGTGTTTCAGTGGAGAAACTGATAATTCTAAAACTGATTTAGTCTGAGCCGAATCATTGATGATAGAGAAAATAAATTAATTCTGTAAAATGAAAATGTGGTGAACATCAGCTAACAATAACTCACTCTAATTTATGACTTAATAGTTATTTAACAGGCAGTTATTGGTCTCTGAGCCTGTTTTATTTCACGGTCACCTGTTATTTTAGGTTGCCAAAGCTGAAGACTTCCTTCTCAGCTGATGTTGAATATTGTTAAGCACAAACGTCATTATCAAGAAAACAGGAAGCTGTGTAGGAGAACATGCCAAATGGTAAATTAATAGTCTGGGGAAAGGAAGCTGACGTAGACTCAGGGAAGGAACCCTGGACCCATCTACTTTGTTCTTTTTAGATGACTTGAAGCATAGATATGGTTTAAATGATTATTTTCTCCAGAAAATATGTGAAATAATAGGTTTAGCATTAAATTAGAAAGCATTTATTTTGCTTATGTTTTGCATTGTCTTAAAAATGCTAGCGTCTTAAAGGGTTATATTATATCTTGTTTTAGCTGTGTTAATCCAGATTAATTCTCAGCTGTCACTATAACCATATAAAGTGCACTGAAATTGCCAACTTTTCCTCTTTATAGTAGGTCTTTAATGATCTCCGTAACTAGGACCTAGTAATGACTTAGAGGATTCAAATCCAAATTTACCTTTCACTATTTATTTAAAGAGTTTATTTTCTTAAAGAGTTTGCTAAATAAATCAATAGTGTCACATTGTAGAGCCTATTTAATCAAGTTATGAGAGCTTTGTTCCCTCTTTTATGTCATTGATGTACGTGTATACAGTTCTTATACTTATTACTGAGAAAATAATTTTCATTAAAACATGCGTGGTAGAACACTCTTTTTGGCAGTGTTTCATCAGCTTTTACTTTTCATTATTATAGGTACTTAATAAAGAAGCATTTGTTGAAAAAAATCATAATTCACATTTTTCACTAAGTTTCCCCTTTTTTAAAAAAATATTGATTTCAGAGAGGAAGGGAGAGGGAGCGAGAGATAGAAACATTAATGATGAGAGAGAAGCATTGATCGGCTGCCTCCTGCACGCCCCACACTGGGGATTGATTGAGCCTGCAGCCTAGGCATGTGCCCTGACCAGGAATCAAACCGGGAACTCCTGGTTCATAGGTCAACACTCAACCGCTGAGCCATACCAGCTGGGCCTGGGCTCTTTTTAGTGCTGAGTGAAAGCTAAGAGTCTGTATTTAAAATGTGACCATAAAGTTACTCTTATTTTATAATTCTTGGCATCAAAGACTACAGATCTCTTTTGGACGATATACTTATATTAGAAGAAGGATACATTTCTTTGAGAGAAATAAGTGAAGCAGTGTTGGTGTTTATTGTTAGAAGACATATATATTTTATTGTGAGATAAATGAATTATTTGTTTTAGGGCAAGTCTTACTGTCTTGGCCTCCATGACCACCGTGGGCTTTTATTTTGTTCTGTAAGCCATTGTATTAATCTTTTATTTATAAATCACTTTTTATTTACTTTGTTAAATATCTTAAATATGTGGGGTTTTAAAAAATATTTTCTTTTTCTTTTTTTAAAAGCTGCACGTCACTGACTCCTGGACCCAATTGTGACCGATTTAAACTGCATATACCATATGCTGGAGAGACATTAAAATGTAAGTCAGTGATGACTGTTTTACTAAAAATGTAGATTACAGAAATTGTTTTAGGGTTCAGTTCTTCTGGGGATGATCTATATAGTTAAATAATATGCTGGTGCTTCTGTTTCTTGACTTACCAATTTTAGGTATTATTATCTTTTGACTTCCTCCTCTGAGACATGAAGCATCAGCCTGTTTTCACTTCACCCTTTATCTCTCCCTTTTCCTCCTCTTTAATGTGATTATATCATCAGTATTGGTTCCTGTGTTGGTTACATTTTTAAAGGATTATTTAAAGCATTGTGTTGTACAGTTAAATGAACGGCCTGTAAAAATTCTTAGTAAGTGCCTGGCACAGAGTTAGCACTGTTATTACTTAAGCACAGTCTCTCTACAGTGACAATGAGCACGTGGTATGCTTTTATTTAGTTTCGCATTAACCACAGTGTTTTTGGCTCCCCACTTTATAAGATGAAGATAATAGCCCCTGCCCTTTACCTCCCAACTTTTGTTTTCTATTATTTTCCTTTTGCATTGTCAAGATTGATAACATGATTTACTCTAAATCTGTAATTGTCTCTGGTCTCTGTCTAAAAATTGCTTGAATGATTGCTCTGCAGGCCTGCTCCTGCACAGTTGTCACATGGGATTTACCTTTGTTGTTCTCTTGGATTTGACCTTTTTTTGTAGAATCTATGTATTGAGAAATCTGTTTTGTATAATTATATCTTGGTAAACAGGTTACCCCTTTATCTTGCTGGAACAAAGTCTCAAATAATTTGCTCGGATTCCTGTCTCCCTCCACCCTTCCACTTTTCCTGTAGAGCTCTTCTGATGATTTTTTATTACCACAGTCATAATTAGGTCTCTTAATTTTTAAGAGCTCTTTCTCACTCTTGCTCTCTGTTTCTTTCACAATGTTTTGTTCTTATTTTATGAATACAGTATCTTAAAAGTTTTCAGCCTTGGCCAGTATGGGTTGGTTGGAGATCGTCCATATGGTGGTGTGTTCGATTCCCACTCAGGACACATACCCAGGTTGAGGGTTTAATGCCTGATCAGGGCACCAGCATGAGTTTCTCTCTCTCTCTCTCTCTCCTTCCCTCCCTCTCTTCCTCTCCCTTCCTCCCTTCCTCCCTCTCCCTTCCTCCCTCTCCCTTCCTCCCTCTCCCTCTCCCTCTCCCTCTCCCTCTCCCTCTCCCTCCATCCCCCTCCCTCCCTCTTCCCCTCCCTTTCCCCCTCCCCTCTCCCTCCCCTCCCCCTCCCCTCCCCCTCTCCCTCTCTCCCTTCCTTTCTCTAAAATCAATTAAAAAAATTTTTTTTGAAAGGATATAGAAGTTTTTTTTAAAAGTTTTCTGAATTATCTTAATTTCCCTCTCCCCCCCGGGATTATTTTTGTTTATCATTTGTTTTCCCCCTCTGTTATTCTATAGCCTTTCTTCAAATAAAAGGTGATTTTTGATTGTCCAATTATATTTAAGACAGACAATAAAACTTTGATTGGGACTTCTGTGTAGGCCGGGCTCACTGAGTGTGTGGATTAATGGTGGGCTAGCTGTTAGTATGAGGAACCCCTACATGTCATATTTTAGAGTTTAATTGTTATAGCTCTCCCTTAAATTATTTGTTCTATTTCTTTAGAAAATTCCTTGCATATTTTTTCTGGAGTTACATATCTGGCCACCATGACATTTTTTGAGAGGGTTGGTATTGTGGATGAAAAGTGGGGTTCTGTGGGTAACCTTATAGGGTGATCTGATTATAAATCCCTAACTGGGCAGGTCGTGGTGGATAGTCATGCCCCAGGCCTATAACGTTATTTTATTTATTTTTCAATTATAATTGACATACAATATTATTTTATATTATATTAGTTTTAGGGGTATGGAATAGTGGTTAGACATTTACTACAACATTATTGATTTTTTCTATGCTGTACTTTATATTCCTATGACTGTTTTGTAACTACCAACTTATACTTCTTAATCCCTTCACCTTTTTCACCCAGCCCTCTGGCAACCATCTATCTATGAGTCTGTTTCTATTTTGTTTGTTCATTTATTTTCTTTAGATTTCACATATAAGTAAAATCATATGGTACTTGTGTTTCTCTGACTTATTTCACTTAGCATAATACCCTCTAGGCCCATCCATGTTGTCACAAATGGTTAGATTCCATTCTTTTTCATGGCCGAGATATATATGTATAACTTCTTCTTTATCCAATCGTCCATTGATGGGCACTTAGGTTGCTTCCATATCTTGGCTTTTGTAAATAATGCTGGGCCCATGTGACTTGAAAGGAATGTATATTCTGCTGCTTTGGGATGAGATGCTTTAACAATATCAATTAAATTAATCTGGTCTAAAGTGTCATTTAGGCCTATAACTTATATAGTGAAGTATTTTAAACCAGCCTGTCCATGGTGCTTGTGCGTCTAGGTTAACACACCTTTGAAATACCTCTAAGGGGGTGTCAACCTTCAAGAGAACACATAATCTTGTTAACTATTCTGTAATCCTATCCCCTCCTTGCTTTCTTCAGCCTTCCTATATCCCTTCCTTAATTTCAAATGCATAAAAGAAGCTGCAAAACTGTTGTTCTGTGGGAGCATTTGAGATCTTACTCCCTGGCATATGTTGTCAGTTTCACTCAAATAAACTCTTATAAAAATCTTCTACAGGTTTGGACATTTCTTACCGTGACAGTAAATATTCCCTGTGGAACTTTTAAAAAAAACTATATTTTTTTGTTGATTTAAGGAAAGAAGGGAGAGGGAGAACGAGACAGAAACATCAATGATGAGAGCGAATCATCGATCGGCTGCCTCCTTTACACTTCCTACTGGGGATGAGCCTGCAACCTGGGCATGTGCCCTGACTGGGAATCGAACCATAACCTCCTGGTTCATAGGTTGATGTTCAACCACTGAGCTATACCGGCCGTGCTCCCTGTGGAGCTTTTAATTGTAAATCTCCCTGTTCTTAGCCCCATGTCTCATTCTTACCTCTCCTTACACTGGATGACCGCAAGTTTTTATGGATTTACCAGGACAGATGGCTTCCTGCTCATCAGTAGCCTCTTTCTCATGTTACTGCAGCCAGAGCTTTCTCTGCCCTGTTTCATCAAGTACTGCTTTTCCATCTGCATTCTGCCTTCTAGGAATTTGTTGAAATGTCTCATCTACCGATTGCTACTCTTTCTTCTTCCTCTTCACTCTCCCGTTTTGGATTTTTATCTTACTCTTTCTTCACTATCATTTAATGGCAGGGTGGGTCTTGCACTGATCATAGTATACAACTTTATCTGAAGTTTTTCATTAAACCCAATTGAAAAGTTATGATGTGTGACTTAAATTGTAATTTTAACCAAGGCTGAATTAAATTATTAAAGCTTATGGTAATTTTATTTCATAACTTTAAACTCAATGAAGTTTGAGATGGAGATGGTATTATTTATTAAGTTATATCTTTAGCCCCTAGCACAGTAAAGATATTCAATTAAGTATTTGTTGATGAAATGAATTTATGCATAAATTAATCTTTGTGTTCAGATTTTTGTTGTTTGAAGTATGGTGTTATAGAGAATGTGACATTCTGTTAGTTGTACCTATCTTTTACCAACATAAATTCAGTTTTTAGAAGTTATTTATTATACAAGGAATTTGTAACTGGAACATTGCTCTTAACAGTACAGAAAACAGAAAGGACATACAGTACTTTGCAGATCTGGAGTCTGTGTCAATTTTGTCTTTATATATTTTACTCTACTTTCTCAAAGCAGATCAGTGAAAATAGCATACTAGTACAACTAAATTTTATATTTTAGAATATTTTATATATTAGAAAACAGTTTTCTATAAATGTTTATCTGTGAGTAAAGGAAATTTTGTGCAGTTAAGGATATTGAGAATGAAAGACAAAGAGGAGGGTATATTTCTACCCATGAATTCATGAATTGATTCCTACAAGAATTACCCACATTCAAAATGAAGTAATTGAAACACAAAGGACCTGCAGATTGCAGTACATTAGGAATGATGTTACTGTTTCCTCAGCTCTATTAATGTGAAGAGATAGCTCTTCAGTGTTGGGACAGTGAAAGAGTTACCATGTTGTGTAAGATTCTTATGGGAAATATCAAAGGCTATCTGAATTTAAGAGAAATCCTGGAATTTCATTATTGTAGAAGAGACAGCTGGTACTTAGAGGATTGTAAAAGTGCATCTTCCAGTGGTTGATTTAAATAAAATACATGTTAAAGTCTATGATGGTGCCACTAAAATGAGTGAAAATTTATCAGTTGTAGTAAAATTCACAGAGGAAGTTCAATGAGCTTCATTTAAATGCATATTTGTAAAAAATAGCCACCCTAGTCATGATCTACAGCACTTAATTCTTGAAGAGATTATGCTTGTGTTTTGTGTACCCTATTTAAATAAGCCAGAGAATAGGCTGTTTTGATCATATTTTATTTCCAATCTCTGGTGTATTGCCTGACATTTAGAGGTGCTCAGTAAGTGTTAGTAGAATGAATGAATCATGTTCATTCTTTGGATCTGGCAATGATGAGGTTTGATGAGGAAGTGACAGAACTCTTAAGTATTTTCAATTTTACAAGTTGGTTAAATAATACTATGTAACTATAAAGAGAGATGATTGAAATACTGTAATATTCAAGTCTGTGGCTGGTAAAGCAAATGGTTTGCTGACTGGTTTCAAATTTGAAATTATCTTTTTTTAAAAAAAATGATTTTCCATACTAACAATTTACTTTAATCAGGGACTGTTTGGTTATAAGAAACCCATTCGAATAAACAAAAATTAAAGAGACTTTTTTGTTTGTCTCTATAAGAAATTAAGTGAATTCCATGGTGTCCAAGGGTGGGAAGTGTAGCCACTCCTCATAGGCACTGGTACCAGGGACTCCAGAA
The DNA here is from genome assembly GCF_000147115.1 of Myotis lucifugus. Taxonomy (NCBI): domain Eukaryota; kingdom Metazoa; phylum Chordata; class Mammalia; order Chiroptera; family Vespertilionidae; genus Myotis; species Myotis lucifugus. The sequence goes on from NW_005871333.1 coordinate 1,133,287, forward strand.
AGATGGTAGACACCATAGTAGCCAGTCAGTATCTGTGTCTTTCTCCCACATCATACTCTATTGTCATTTTATCACCGCCCCCCCCCCCCACTCCCCTAGATTTCTGTTTCTCTTCACACAGAATATAAATCACTTCCTGAGCCTCTTAAGTGGTGACTCAATTCAAGGCCACCAGAGGTTGCCTATGGTCTTGGAATCTAAATTCCTAGGAGAGAGGGTCTGATTGGCAGCTTGAGCTGGGTGTCCACTCATGATCCAGTCATTTAGCCAAGAGTTCTGGGTCATGTATTCTCAGCCTGGTTACTAGAAGCCAGTTTGGCACAAGGTCAACATGGGCTTGGGCAGGTACTCTGAGAGGGCATCTGTTGCACTGTCTCAGGAATTCTTTCTAAAGAGCTTACAAATGAAACTGTAGACATTTTCCACTTTATCTTTAACAATAGAAGCAATACTCTCATTTATCATCTGAGAGGAATGATGATTATTTCAAAGCCATTTGTGGCAGTGAAGAAGTCATGCCAAAAAATTATCTCCAAAGATTTTGAAGTTGACTATTCCAGAGGAAAAACTGAAAAAAGAAAAGAAAAGATTATGATTTGGATAATACATTCTCTCCCATGTTCTCAGAGGAGCAGTGTAAAATTACCATTCATTTCTGAGGCTTCCACAACACATCACTGAATGTAAGTTTGTATTTTTTGGAGAATAATTACAATGAACTTAAACCAATCTTCGAACTGCAATTTTAAATGGAATGCACCATTTAATCGTCAAACAATAGTCAAACATATACAAAGATTTTAATAGACACGTTGCAAATAGTGTTCTAGAACTTCTGCCTTACTGAATATTGAAATCAATTTCATTTTGATCCTATCTAAAGTGGTTTGGCTGATATGTGTGTGTTCCTGCAGCCAAACATAGTCTCCAAGATCACCTGCAAGGAGAGTAGGAGTTAACCATTTTTACTATGACTTGTAACAGTTGAGCTGAGTAAAAAGTTGGATACTGTGTAAGTGGATTTAGTATTTTGCATCATGCTGAGAGGCATTATAATTTTCCTTGGTAGCGTAGTTAATTTTACTTTATTTTTATCTTTTCAAAGGATTCATTTACTTAAAGATTATTATCTAGCATTCCAGGTATTTTTAGAGGCTAATTAGGGAGGCAGGTCACCTTTGATTTAGTGAATGTTCTAAAATGCTCATGAAAGGCAAGTAAGAAGTGCTAATTTTGTGGATTAGACATTATTTCTCTTTTGTTCTGGTATTTCAGAATTTTTTTTTGAATTCATGGAATGTTTAAAAAATTTTAAGAATAGTAATGAATATTAACTTATATTTATAAAGTCAGCTTAGTTATAGCTAAATATATAAAAATAAATAAATTTGGCTTTGATGCTGATTATAGTTTATTAAATGTGGCTGATAAATTGCTAAACTAACTTACTGAGCATTTATTTTATAGAGTTAGGTTTACTTAAACACATTATCTCCTTTATTTTATTTTATTTTTTTTGTTTTTAAATATATTTTATTGATTTTTTACAGAGAGGAAGAGAGAGAGATAGAGAGTCAGAACATCGATGAGAGAGAAACATTGATCGGCTGCCTCCTGCATGCCCCCCACTGGGGATGTGCCTACAACCAAGGTACATGCCCTTGACCGGAATTGAACCTGGGACCCTTCAGTCCGCAGGCCGACGCTCTATCCACTGAACCAAACCTGTTAGGGCAACACATTATCTCCTTTAATCACACAATAATTCTGATATATATATTTATAGCCCACTTTTTAATATTAACTTTATTGAAGTATAATTTACATATATTAAAATGTACCTATTTTAGATGTACAGTTACATAAATTTTGACTGTTGTAAATACCTATAATTAATTACTTCACCACAGTCAATATATATAACATTTTCATCCCCCAAAGATAAAGAATGTTTCCTTCCCTTAAGTCAGTCCTCTGCTACCATCTCCCCACTCCCCGAGCTTTTAGTCTCTCTGAAACTATAAAAGTTTTTCCTGTTTTAGAATTTCATATAAATGGATTTATATACTAGACTAGATAGTTTTTGTGTATGTCTTCTTTCAGCATGATGTTTTGAGATTCGTCCATATTATCCCTTATATTAGTACTTTTTATTGCTGACTAGTATAACATTGTATGAATAGGCCACCGTTTTTTAATTCATTCTTCTATTAAAGGACATTTGAGTTGTTTCCAGTTTTTGGCTATTATGAATAAAGCTGCAGTTACATTTTTATATGTCTTTTTGTGTTTTCATTTTCTTGGGTAATATCTAGGAATAGAATTGCTATGTTGTAAACTAAGTGTATGTTTAACTTTATAAGTATGTCATTTTTAAACTGTTTTTCAAAGTGGTTGTACTATTTTATATAACTACTAGAGGCCTGGTGCACGAATTCATGCACCAGTGGGGTCTCTCGTCCTGGCTTGTGGAATCGGGCCAAAACTGGCTCTCTGACACCCCCCCGAGGGGTCCCGGATTGCGAGAGGGCACAGGCCAGGCCAGGGGACCACACCAGTGCATGATCCGGGCCAGGGAGGGACGTGGAAGGTTGGCCAGCCAGGGAGGGACTGTGGGAAGGCTCCAGGGCATGTCCTGCCCGTCTCGCTCAGTCCCGATTGGCCGGACCCCAGCAGGAAGCTAACCTACCGGTCGAAGATCTGCCCCCTGGTGATCAGTGAATGTCATAACAACTCTCTGCCCCCTGGTGGTCAGTGCATGTCATAGTGAGTGGTTGAGCAGCTTTAGCATATCATTAGCATATTATGCTTTGATTGGTTGAACGGATGACTGGACACTTAGCATATTAGGCTTTTATTATATAGGACTAGAGGCCCAGTGCACGAAATTCATGCACTGGTAGGGTCCTAGTGGCTGATGGCTGCCAGCCGGGTACTCCCTCCCTTGCCCTGGCCGGCCCCGCCTCTTGGTCGAATTCTTGGACGAACTCCCAGTCGAGGGGACGATTTGCATACTATGCTTTTATTATATAGGACTAGTAATTTATGAGCAGGCTAGTTATCCCATATACTTGCCAACATTTAGTATTGTTGGTCTTTTACATTATATCCATTCTAGTGGATGTATAGTGGTGTATCATTATGGTTTTGACTTTTCATTTTTATGTGCTTATTGGCTATTAATATATCTTTTGTTGTGAAGTGTCTGTTGAAATCTTTTGCTCAATGTTTTGATTGTTGGTCTTTTTGTTGAGTTATGTGTTCTTTATATAGTCTAGAAAGAAGTTGTTTGTCACTATTTTCTCCCATTCTGTGTCTTTTCATTTTCTTATGGTATTTTTCCAAGAGCAGAAGTTTTTAATATTGGTGAAGTCCAATTTAGCAGTTGGCTAATTTTTCAATTTTATTCATCTAGGTAGGACAGGGGTAGGGAACGTCAGGCCTGAGGGCTATATAAGGCCGAGAAATAATTTGGTTTGGCCCTGTCAAGTCATTAGAGGTGAGTTAATTAAATGTTTGACCAAATATAGCAGGCTAATTTTTAAGTTGATAATTTTATATGGCCTTCGAATGATGTCATAAATATCCAAATGACTCTTGGCAGGAAAAAGGTTCCCCACCTCTGACCTAGGTTATTGATTTGAGATTTTTCTTCTTTTCTAAAATTGGTGTCTAGTGCTATAAATTTCTAACTACTGCTTTAGCTGTATCCCACTGGTCTGGATATGTTGTGTTTTCATTTTAATTCATTATATATTTTTAATTTTCCTTTTGATTTCTTTTTTAACCCATGAGTTATTTGGAAATGTGACATTTAGTTTCCAGAATTTTCTAGATTTTTCAGATATCTTTCTGTAATTGATTTTGAATTTAATTCCATTATGATTCAAGAACATATTTTGTATAACTTAGATCCTTTTAAATGTAGTGAGACTTCTTTTATGGCCTAAAATATGGACTATTTTAGTAAGTGTACAGCATCTTGTTGAGGGTACAAAGTTGGTGCCAACAAATGCCTACATTTCTATTAGTTATCTTTGTATTTCAGGGTGGTTTCCTCCAACCCATTTTTTTGCAAGATTATGGCACGGGCAATAGTGCCTTCAGATCAGAAAAGAAAGACTCATACTTTTTCAGAGGAGGTAAAGTAGAGTTTTAAAAATTCTGGTCTGACTTAAGAATGAAGGGTACTTAGGACACTAGGTTCTTTATGGAAGTGTATGGAGGGCCCAGATGTGCTTCTGTTTGTTTTGAACTAGTCCCTATTTTTTATTATTTTGGCCTGTAAGGGCATTGAATTGCCTTCATCTCTAGGATATTTCAGACAGAAGTTGGCAAATGACCTTTGAGACATTTGATGGTAATTCCAGATGGCACAGGCACTCCAGACCCTTCAGGTTCTTGTATGGCAGGCTTTACGTGGCATTCTCTGATAGTTGATCTCCATTGATTTTCACTGGATCATTAGTCTGCTTTAGGGGAAATAATTGAGATTTCATATTTCCATTCCCCCAAAAGATATGAACCATGTCTTAATTTCTAGTATATGACATCATTCATATTAACTTGTATATATTGATTCTTAATAAATTTATCTTTTTATATGTATTTATTTATGTGCTAGATACAGATCTTCATTTCTGTTGAAATTAAAAAGTAAGACCTCTGTCTGCTATAACCAGACTACTAATTCTTCATAGAACTGTTCTTTTAATACTGTTCCCAGGCTGCTATCAAACCTCTAATTTATTGAAATCCTTATTCATGTTTTCAGAGTCAGGAAAGATAATCATCTTTGGATTCTTCTTCAGCCAGTTCTGTGTCAGCATATAAAAAAGAAAACCATCAGTGGCTTTACCCTTCACATTTTCCTTTTGATACCATTCACACTAAGATCCTTAGTAACAACTCCAACAAAAAAATAAATCCTTGTTTTTCTTCTGCCTTTGGCTACAGGGCTAGGTTGTAAAAGGAAGGGAACAAAATGTTTTAGTAGGGTCATCATTAGTGATGGGGCATTAGAGCCATTAAACAAATAAACAGTTTAACAAAAAATACAACAAAATAGAAAAGTAGATGCTTGAGGATTTAGGAAGTTTCAGGGAGTTTTGTTGATACAGGATTTCAGATGAAGACCAGACACATCTAACTTGTGGGAGGAATGAAGCGACAAGGGAAGAGAGATGAATGGGAATAGAGTTAGCTTGAAGATTAAGAGGAATGATTAAAAAATATTTTTATTGATTTCAGAGAGAAGAAGGGTAAGGGAGAGAGAGAAGCATAAATGATGAGAGAGAATCATTGATTGGCTGCCTCCTGCATTCCCCCTATTGGAGCTCAAGCCGGCAACCCAGGTATATGCCCTGACCAGAATTGAACTGTGACCTCCTGGCTCATAGATCTGTGCTCAACCACTGAGCTATGTCAGCCAGGCAAGAGATGTTTCTTTTTTTAAAGTTCTTCTGCATTTTCAATAAAAATTATGTTTTCCCTTTCATTGTGCCTTAGAAACTAGAATCTTTTCATATTATTGTTGTTCTATATGATAACCCGGTTTGATAGTGGTGCTGGAAGCCTAAGAGGATGTGGTTGCATTCAGTGTCTAGAAAAGTTACAACTCATCTCTAGTTATTTCTTCCTTTGTACTTATGCCCAAACCTCTCCATCTGGAGAAGTGCCAATTTGCTACTAAATTTAAATAAATAAGAACATTTCTCATCAATAGGGGTGGCAAATTTAGCCCCTCTTTAGAGCACTGAGCAATTTATGACCATATGTTAAATACCATAAAACAGCTTTAAAGACTTGGTCCCTGGCCATTGCCAGATTGCACCGTAGGAGTGCCGCAGCACTGCGAGGGACTGGGAACGTTTCCTCCGGCCCTTGGAGGCCTCCGTAACGCACTGATGTCACAGCCAAAGAGGCCTGTTTTCAAACATTCCCTTTATAAAGGTGAAATACTAAAAGATTCCATTTTGGCATTTGGGCGCAAAGAAGGCAAGACTTCTTTTTGATTCTTAAGGGTCAAAATTAGTATGAAAAGTGTTGTGTGGGAGAATGAGTAACTTGGCAGCAGTGAGTCCAGAAGGCAAGTCTAGGAATAGGTAATAGATATCCTACTCATTCTTTTTTCTTGGAGTGTGAACTGGACTTTTGTAAGGCATAAGCAAACCAAATATCACATGTTTCTCAATTGTTTTCCTTTTGCCAAATTTATGGAATGAATATTAATGTTAAAAACAATTTTTAAAATTTCATGCCATTGGACTGACAATGATGATTTATTTTCTCCCAGAGTATGACTCATTATTTGGTGAACTCCAATTATTAGTTTTTCTTCTTACCATCATCACAGCCTGTGAATCATTTATGGCATTCAGTGGGCCCATGGCTGAGAGAATGAAGGTGTGTGCCAGCAAACATGTGATTTTTGGTTAAGTAGTGCTGTAGGGCCTTGGGTGGACTTCTAACACATGAGGAAACCACTGGTTCAGGCAGGGCCCAGTGTTATAAAATAGGAATAGGCACCAGGTCTTTGTACACGATTTTCCTGACTGTTCTCTCTGAAGGATAACTCTGCCTACAGAGGAAGATGATGAAATTTGGCTGTCAAAGGTCCAGGATTCCTAGCCTTCTTGAATGTGTAAGTGCCAGCCTGAGGGCTGGTTTCCTGTCAGTTCCTGTGTGGTTTGCACTACATCCTCTTTGCAACAGATCAGTATTTTAGGTCATCTGTCACAACTGCTATCCTGTACATTCTTGGCAATTTGATCTCAGTTTGCAGAAGGCAGCTGGTCTACTTCTCTAGGAAATGCAGTTGTAGCTCCCGTCTCCTTTTTCCTAAGGCCAGGAAGCACACTATTGTTACTCATCACTGCTTTCTTCCTTTGAAAGAACAAAAATCTTCAAACTTTGGCAAATTCAAAAAGTGCTGGGTAGCAATTTGAAATTACCCTTTCCATTTTGTTAATCTAGGGCAAAAACTTGAGTGATCTTTGACATCCTTTGAAATCTTGTCTTTTTCCATAATACATGTATGTGCATTAGTGGTAGACACCTTTACCCTACTCACTGCAAATGAAGTCATGCTTAAGTCATCAGTCACATCAAGATGTTTTGTTTTGTTTTGGGCTTTGATTTTTCAAGAATAGTCTAATTACTTAGGCCATGTTATTGCCCAGTTACTGTTTTTTGTTTTTGTTTTTTGTTTCTGTTTCTTTCCCTTTACAGTTTGATTTTTTTCCTGTTCCAGCGTCTATCAAGACTATTCACTTTGGATATGACTTAAGTATTTGCCTTGGATTTTCAAACTCTGTAGAACACAGAGATATTTAAAGCACATGTCTTTACTATTTAATGTTAAGATAAATGTATTGTTTGAGTTGTTCCAATTTATCATACCATAATGGGTAAACTATGTTGGGAATTTAGAAAAGTGAGCAATGTTCCTCCTGTCTTATGACTCAGAAGTCTCATTTTGGCAACTTGATTTTATTTATGTAAAATAGGAATCACCTCTAGCCCAGTTCATGTAAGAGAAGAACCTATTTCTAAAAATACAAACTCATGCATGAGTTATTATTTCTTATATATATTTTTATTGATTTCAGGGAGGAAGGGAGAGAGAGATAGAAACACCAATGATGAGAGGGAATCATTGATTGGCTGCCTCTGGGCATGTGTTCTTGACCGGAATCGAACCTGGGACCCTTCAGTTCACAGGCCGATGCTCTATCCACTGAGCCAAACCGGCTAGGGCGCATGAGTTATTTTAAATAATATTCTCTTTTTATTGAAATATTTGGGTTATATTGCTTAATACAATTATATAGGTTTCAGGGGTACAGTTCTATAATATATCATCTGTATATTGTATTGTGTGTTCACCACCCCAAACGAAGTTTCCTTCCATCATTTATCCCCTTTTACCCTCTCCTACCTCACCCCATTCCTTCTGATAATCACCACTTTGTCTATCTATAAGGTTTTTTGTTTGTTTGTTTTTTGCTTAATCCCTTCACTTTTTTTCACCCAGTTCCCTTACCTCCTCCCCTCTGACAGGGGTCAGTCTTAAAATAGTATTCTTTTTATATTTTTTTAATCCTCACCTGAGGATATTTTTGCATTGATTTTTTTGGGGGGTGGCGGGGGAAAGAGGGAAAGACGGAGAGAAACACATCGATTGGTTGCCTCCTGCATGAGCCCTGACCAGGACCTGGGCTGGGGAGGAGCCTGCAACCAAGGTACGTGCCCTTGACCTGAATTGAACCCGGGACCCTTTGTTCCACAGGCTGGCACTCTATCCACTGAGCCACACTAGCTAGGGCTTAAATAGCATTCTTACAATCGATTGTGGCACAGATCATTTCTATTTCTGATTCTTCTTTTCATCTTTATAAAAACTTCATCTTTTAAAAGAAAAAAATTCCCATCTTTTGTAAGGTTCAACAACATCATTAGTATATCTCCTGTTTGTGTGTGTGTGTGTTCTGGTTCTTAAGATGAATGAAGAGAAAGGGAAGAGAAATTGTGTTGTTTTACAGAAAAAAGTGAACTTTCTGAAGGTGGATTTTATGTCAGATGTATGGACACCAGGCAGTATCATCATAGAAATAGCCCAACTCCTGATAATTCACTAAGGATGGCATGAAGGAAGAAATTTTGTGTTTGATATCTAGATTATTTATAGCAAATCAGATCTGTAGTTCCTGAAATAATATGTTGTTAAACTCCAGGGATAGGAACCTCTGTGATCTTTAAGGTTTACATGGCTTACATAGTAGCTGATCAAGAAATGTTTGTTTATTAAATGAGTGAAACCAGGGCACTAAAAGAGTATATCTTATGTGGAAGGTCTTAATTGGAAGGAAACTAATTTTTGGGACCTTTAAGTGGGATAGGGGTATCTAAAGATTTGAGAAAGAGCAGCATAGTTTCTTCATCGAAGAAAGGGCTAGGAACTATGAAAGGTTATATAGATCTAACTGGTTTACATGCATATTTAGAAAGAACCTAGGAAAAGACTAGCAGAAGTAATTTGCAACACTTGGGCTAGAATAGGACTAATTTTACTTTGTAAAGAATAACTGTTAATAGGTTGAACTCTTATTATAGAATGATGAGTATGGTACATTGGGAAGAAAAGAATAAGTTGAATTTATCCCCAGAGTAGCATGGCCTTTGATTCTGTCCTTGGGATGGAACTGATAAGCAGATCATGATATGATTAGTTAGACATAAATATGTTGCTTGACAGTATGCCTAGAGTCTGTCATGATTAAAGAATGCTACTTAATGTTGAAATAAGATAATTGGTCATTTTAATATAGAGCAAATTGCAAAATTGTTTCTTCTCCAGTTTTATTTTATTTTTTACTGCTCGTTCTGTTTCTCCTTTTTCTGTTTTTCTAAGTGTAATTTCACTACAATTGGGTAAGACAAGTTCTAGCTGGTCACACTCAAACATCAGACTTTTTACCTACTTTGGCAGGGTTGACCATCTCCTCTAGAAAGGAAAGAAAGAATCCACAAATCTCAGAGAACTTTCACCCGACCATTATCCAGTCATTACTGAGCACCTACTCAGTCCAAATTCTGAAGGACAGTCTTTGAGGGCCTCCATTGTTTGGGACCATCATAACCTTTCCAACATTCTCTCTTCTCTTTACCCCCTTCTCTACTAAACCCAGTTGTTTTGATGGTCTGTGTCAGCTTTCATTTTCAACTCTACAGTTGCCCTCCCTTTGAATATCTTGTTTCTACTAGTGTTGTCTATTCTAAGGGGCACATAATTTGTTTTCTACTCCTTAAATTTTGCTAATTCTTTTACCCTTGCCTATAATTATCATCTTATATTTCTTAGTTTTTATCTAAGCCCACTATGAACAGCACTAAGAGTAGACATTTAAAAAAAGAATTGATTAGACTGAGCCTGACTTCAGACTACAAGGAAGTAGTCAGTGAAGTAGGAGACTGGGGCAGATTGTTCAAAGACGGCCACAACAGTATCTCTTGTCCCACGTGATCTGTTATACTGTGTGTGACCTTGGCACCCCCCTTCCACTTCAAGAATTGGAGTATAAGTTTTCTTCTCTTGAATTTGAGTGGATTTTTGACTATTTTGACCAATAAAATATGATTAAAATAAGTTGTATGACTAATGAGGCTGGGTTATAAATGGCAGTATAGCTTCATTCTCATTAGCAGGAACATTTGTGCTTGGGGCCCTGCGCCACTACCTATGAAACCTGACTGCTTTAAGGTTGCTCTACTGTCAGGTAGCCAAGCCACATGAAGAGGCCACATGCCACATGTTGGCACTGCAGTTGGCTGTTCTTGTCTTGGAGTTATCCCAGCCCTGGGCACCAGATATGTGAGTGAAACCATATTGGACCCTTCAGACCAGCTGTATACCACTGAGAGGCCTCTTTCCACACTGTCGGAGCTAAAGAATCACTGACTACATTCTGCTCATGTTTCTAACCCACAGAATCTGTGAGCATAACAAAATGGTTGTTGTTTTAAGCTTCTGAGTTTTGGAGTAGTTTGTTAGGTAGCATTAGAAATTGGAACAGAGAGACTGAAGAACAGGAGCAGAACAGGAACCTGGAGGAGGATGGAAGAGATGGGACTAGGAGCAGGGATAGAGAGGTTCAGTCTCCAGGGGGAGGAGGAAAAGACAAAAGGATCAGGAAAGAAATGGGTAGATTTTGAGGAGAAAGCGTGGGTAATTCACTATATAAATATATGTATATTTTGTTATGTTTATATTTGGATAAAGGTGGAGTTGGAGATGCTTAGCAAGAGGTAGGTCTAGCGAGGGCCTGGCTGCCTGGTTGAGCTCTAGGCCTTTAACAAATAAATACTCATGTGAGGAAAGACAGAGGCTTGGTCTGCCTTCCTCAAGAGAGTTTTGTGTGTAGTGAATATGTAGGTGTGAAGTACTCCAGCCCTCAGAAGAAGAAAGGTGATTCTCTCCAGAGGAAAGCCTTGTACCTCTGTGGCTCCATTTATAAGTTCTGAACCGCAACATGACTCTAGGATTTCGAATGACCCAAAGCTGCTGTGGTTTTAGGAAATGAAAGGAAACCTACCTCTAGAGTGGGGACTTTAAGTAGCAGCTTTCTTGAGAGGAGAGGGAACAAATCTAGTTTCAGTTCTGGAGCTTCAGAGGGCTTTTGTCCACATTGAGGACTCAGCAAGTGTTAATTGAATGGCAGAATTGATTCTCGTTTTCTGTAGCATCCAGCAACCTGGCCACCAGCCACATGCAAGTCAGTTTGTTTCTGTGAAGGTTGACATACTGCATATCTAAATGTACTCTTGAGTCTGGGAATCCTGCAAGTTGTAGTTTTCCTTAGTAAATATCTAATTTGTTGTTGAAATCTTTTAATTAAGGAGAAATGCTGTAGAACCTTATTGAAATGCTATTACTGGATAAAAGAACATTACTTTTATGACAGGGTAGCCCTGATGTATCAAACCTTTACTTCATGTGTAATAGTTAGAAGATAGAATTTGCCCTTGGGTTATCAGGGACTTTACTATATTTCAGTTGGTCTCTGTTAGATGCTTTCATTTCACCATTTCTTAATCCCTCTGACGCCCGTGTTGGAGTGACTTTGGTGTATCTGAGATGTGATTTGTGTTTTGCTTATTTCTCCATCTCTTCCCTGAAAATTGTGGCACATGTAGATAACTTGCTCTTACAGACCCTGCTTGACTTCTTTCTGACTTGCATAATTTTCCTGGCAGGAGCATGACTGTCTTTTTGCTTTGTTTTCATCAACTTAAATTTAAATTATCAAACAGAAAAGTTGTCATCGTGATACCATGGCTTTTAAAAGACTGCTCATTTTCTGTTGCTTGATTATTTTTGATTTTTTTCCTTTTTTCAGTGAATGTTGGCTAGTGCTTGTGTAGCTTTAACTGTTTTTACTCTGGTAGTAGTTTTATTTTATTCATTGTTTCTGAAAAGCATCTTCTTATATCTACTTTTGAAGAATTTTAATTTATTCATCCTTATTTTTCAGCATCCTAAATTTTCATAGATTCCCCCACTTTAGCTTTCGTGAATTACTGGACTTGCTTTTGTTCATTGTTAGACTTGTTGTTTAGCTCTGTCGTGTGTGAACTCAAAGGACCCTTCATACTATTTTTTTTACATCTTTCTTGGTCCAGTTGTTGGGCATTTCAGAATTATTTGACAGTAGAAAGTGTTATTTGGTTTTTTTTCTCTCCATGAATTCCAAAGGCTATTGCTTAGTTTTCACAGTGTTTCTGAGAGTTTATGGGTGGGTTTTGCACGATCCTCCAAGCACTGTTTGTGGGAGCTGAAGACAAGGTCCAGCCTGATACTGTTCTTTGTGTGCTAGTTTGATTCTGCTGCTAGAGTTGTGGTTTGTGCCTGCGGATGCACTCAGCAAAAGACATTGTTACACAATGACCTCAGGATTCAAAGAAAGATTGGTGCGTTGCTCCCTCACCATCTAGTATTCTGTGGTTAATTCTCCTGATTTTCTGGCAAGTGTTGCTTGTCTGTGTCAAGCTTTGCCACATCAGCCTTAAATTTCTGCTTTGTTTAATTCAGCTAGGATTTAGAAAGAAATATTTACAATTGTATAGCATTCCATATTTTCCAAAGTATTTTTACTTAACTGATCTCGCTCTAATTTCCCAACAGCTTTGGGAGGCCAGTTATCCCGCTTTATGTGTACGGGGAGTGGGGGTGGGGGGGTACTTATACAGTCTAAGTGACTAGCCTGAGGTCACTAACGAGGTCAGGGATCCAGAACTCAAATCCAAGGTTCCACGTACAGGCTTGATGCTTTCCCCACTGCAACATGCTGGGAAAGAAATACCACTTTTATTATCACACAGTAACAATGTGCTTCAAGAACAAATCAAGGTGAATAATCAGGTGCTCATGGTGAGAGAGTTATACAAGAAATACGAACAAGCCATGACATTCCTACTAGGTAAACACAGCATCAAATGCTGATGACTTCTGCCATCCATCAGCTACGAAAGGTGTGGTCAGTTGACCAATAGTTGATTGGGAAATTAACGGACAGACTTCTACTTTTGTGTGGAACTCTCTTGGACCTTTGAAGAGTAATAACTTGTAGTTGGTTATTTTTGTTTTGCTTGTTTTTGAGGGTAGAAATCACAAGCAGAATTTGCTGCAAATAGGGTGAGAAGTTAATCAGGTTTATGAGAGAAAGGCTCAGTTTCAGCTTTGAGATGCAGAGAATAGTTTTAAATGTATTTTACTGTATGTGTCTTTAAGACTCATTAGCCTGTGATCTTATTTTTTTTAAATATAATTTTTTATTGATTTCAGAGAGGAAGGGAGAGGAGAGAGAGAGATAGAAACATCAATGATGAGAGAGAATCATTGACTGGCTGCCTACTGCACACCCCCTACTGGGGATCGAGCCAGGCATGTGCCCTTGACTGGAATCAAAGCTGGGACCCTTCAGTCTGCAGGCCGACACTCTATCCACTGAGCCAAGCCAGCTAGGGCTGTGACCTTATCTTTTGGACCTTGATCTAGTAACATGGCTTTATGATTCAGGTCTATTATCTGTCCTGATATATCTTTAATTCTCTTAATTATATCTTTTTGATATACTAAAAACTGGTTTAATTCGAAATCAGATGGTAAATTAAAACAGTTTTGAACCACTTTCTAAAATCAATTGGGTCGTTTTTTTTAATGTGGGAAAGATGAAGGGAGAAAACTTAAAGGTCAATATAACTGAAAGGTCCAGATAATAAGATGGACTGGATATGTAAAGCTAAACTCTTGGCAACTGTGAATGAAAAAAATTGTTTTTTTTATCTTAAAATATACTTAAAATGTATTTAGAAATGCAATTGTCGAAATACTTTAAACTTAGCATATGATTTAAATATTAAGTACCCAGTTTTATTTTACTTTAGGATTGAAAAGAATCTGAAATAAATTAGATATTATCAAAACCAAATTTAATTCAAGTAGAAGAGTCTCTCCTCAACCTCAACCTATAAGTCTTGCTACAGTTCCTCTTAAGAGACATGGAGCCCTAGCTGGTTTGGCTCAGTGGATAGAGCATTGGTCTGTGGAGCAAAGGGTCCTGGGTTCGATTTTGGTCAAGGGCATATACCTCGGTTGCAGGCTCCTCCCCGGCCTGGGTCTTGGTCAGGGCCCGTGCAGTAGGCAACCCAATCGATGAGTTTCTCTCACATTGATGTTTCTCTCTGTCTTTCTCTTTCTCTTCTACTCTCTCTAAAAATCAATGGAGAAAAAAAAAAAAAAAGAGAGAGATGGATTTGCCAGAAGTTATGTCATTCTAATAATTAACTGGAGTGGAAGAACTTTATTTTTAGAGCTAAAGACCCTTGGATGTCATCTAATCTGCTACCCATTGTAGCAGTTTCTTTAGCGGTGCCTTGGTAAGTGAGTATTGTGGACCCTGAAGAAGAAGACACCTACTGAGAAAGGCTCCTGGTGGCTAACTGGGCTCAAATTTAGAAAAATAGAGCTTAGCCCGCTGGTGTTGCTCAGTGGTTGAACATCAACCTATGAACCAGGAGGTCATGATTCAATTCCTGGTCAGGGCACTTGCCTGGGGTGTGCAGGAGGCAGCCAATCAGTGATTCTCTCTCATCATCGATGTTTCTGTCTCTCTCTTCCTCTCCCTTTCTCTCTGAAATGAATAAAATTATGTTTAACCCCCCCCCCCCCCAAACAACAACAACAACAAAAGATTAGTAGCCATCTTTATACAGGGGCCTCTCATGCAAACTGCACTTCAGGGAGAAGCCTGCACTAAGCCATCTGCCCCCTGCACTGAACTGCCTGCCTGTACTGTGTCCCTGCCACCCGAGCCAGTCCTTATAAAGGAGTGCCTGGAATCTCCATTCAATCGGAGCTATACAGCTATACCCCCACCAGCTTCTTTACCAGCCAATCAGAGCTGCTCCATTCTGACGTATTGGGGCAGAATCTTTTAATTCTTTTTTTTTTGTTACTGACACTATAATATTTTTTGAGATATTAAACCATTTAAATTAATGGTTTGTATATATCTATAAAAATCAAGCTTACATGCTAAGTTTGTTATTTTCTCAGTTTTTTACTATTTCATGATACCATCATTACTGATTTATTTTTAAAATTATATTTCATTTCCAGCTACTTAAAAAAACCACAAACAAAATCATAGAAAGATTGAGAAAGCTTACTTTCTTTTTATGGGGTCAGATGCATTGTAATAATTTAAAAAGAATTGGTAATAAATTGTATTAATGAAACAGTTTTATGAATATGCATTAGAAAATTATTAAGACTAAAAATTTCTACAGTAGAATGCTTATTACTCAATAAACTAATGCTAATTCATAGCATTTGGCTTAAAATATTGTTATTTTATGCACTGAAATAAATATACAGAAGTATGAGGTTAAAGGTTCATTTAAAACATAATATAACATCTGAAGATAGGACATGATACCCCTTTCCTAATTAGTTTAACTTTCTAAGAGTTGGCAACATAGCAGATTCCCTATGATATACCTAAGAATCATGTAGCTCAGTTTTCTGAGAACTGTCTTTTATTGTAAACCACTGTAAATGACTGGGCACGCTTAACTTGGAGAAGGGAAGACTAACAGAAGGGGTCCTTTGTAGAATAATACCAATTAGAATAATGCTTAAGGTACAACTAGCATTAATAACTAAAAGTGATTTTAACCACATATATTTTTTTCAGATATAAGAAATAACTTTTTTCTAGCAGCTAATAACTGCCTAGCAATAGAATGTGCTGCCTAATGAAGTAGTGGGCACATTTTACCTAGAAATGGTCACGGAAAAATGGATGAGCTTTTTCCCTTCCCTTTGTTCTTTTCTTTCTTTTCATTTTATCCTCTAGATCTCTGCTGTTCAACATGGTTGCTACTAGCCACAGTGGCTATGGAGTACTTGAAGTATGGCTAGCCTGGGAGCAAGACAGTACAGGAGGAAATCACAGAGAGGAGGACAGGATCCTTAATTTATGTATGAAGTCTCAGGCGTATTCTTTTTGTTTTGTTTTGTTAATCCTCACTTAAGGATATTTATCCATTGATTTTTTTTTTTAAAGGAAGTGGAAGGGAGAGGGAGAGACAGAGAAACATTGATGTGAGAGGGACACATAGTTGGTGTCCTCCCGCTGGTGCCCCAACCAGGGCTGGGGATGGAGCCTGAAACCAAGGTACCTACTCTTTACCTGAATCGAACCCAGGACCTTTCAGTCTGTGGGCTGATGCTCTATCCATTGAGACAAAGTGGCTAGGGCCAGGCTTATTCTTGAGCTGCACATGTATGGAACTGGGCAGAATGAATATAGCAAAGGCTTTGAGAATTGAACTGTATTGTAGTTCAGCGGCCAGATTCCAGACTGGTTTCTCAGTAACACATGTGGGGAAAACCAGAATAGCATTATCAGGCTTTGAAAACTGTACTGACTTTTGAACCAAGTTCACAGAAGATGGTCTAGCATTTTCATTTTGAACCTAATGTTATGCCAATTCATTTGGAAGCTTAAATGAAATGAAATTCCTTGGAAGACTTCAAAACTTACTCAAGAAGAAATAGATATTCTGAATAGCCCTACATCTGTTAAAACAATTGAATTCATAGTAAAAAAAAAAAACACCTTTCAAAAGTAAAACTCCAGGCCCAGATTGCTTCAAGTGAATTCTACCAAACATTTAAGGAATAAATACCACCAATTCTACACAATTTCTCCCAGAAATTAAAATTTCCCAGCTCATCTTATAAGGCCAGCATTCTCTTGATACCAAAATCAGTCAAAGAAAGTACAAGGAAAACAAAACAAAACAAACTATAGACCAACATCCCTCATTTGAAGAGAAAAGCAAAACTTTAAAAACATTATTAGCAAATTAGAGGCCCAGTGCACGAATTTGTGCACAGGTGGGGTCCAGCCGGCCCAGCCCCAATGGGGGCAGATCAGGGCCGGGCCTGTCTGGAGGAGGAGACAGCGAGAGGTTGGCCCCGCCCCCGATTAAGGTAGGGGGGGGCGATTGGGGGCAGGGATGGCCATGGGGAGGGGCTGTGGGTGGTGGGCCGGCCGGCTCCACCCCCAAATAGGGTGTGAAGGGCCGATTGGGGGTCAGAGGCTGGGGGAAGGGCCGTGGGAGGTTGGCCGGCCAGCCCTGCCCCTGATCGGAGTGGGGGAGCTGATCAGGGGCCGAACGGGCTGGAGGGAGGGCCTGCGGACTGACCAGGGTGGTAGGGGCTCATTGGGGGTGGGACTGGCTGTGGGGAGGGGCTTCAGGCAGTTGGCTGCTTGGCCCTGCCCCTGATCGGGGTGGGGGGGGCCGATCTGGGGTGGGGCCGGCCGGGGGGAGGGGCTGCAGGAGCTTGGCCAGCCAGCTGAACCCCCTGATCGGGCTGGTTTGCTGGCGCAGTGGGCGTCATAGCGACTGGTCATTTTAGTCATTACAGCATTACGGTCACTGGCTTTATATATATAGATAGATAGATAGATAGATAGATAGATAGATAGATAGATAGAATCCAGCAGGAAAAAAAATATAAAATGCATCATGCCCATGTGGGTTTTATCCTGGGGATACACAACAGATTCAATATTTGAAAGTCAATCAGTGTTATTCTCCATATTTATGGACTAATACAAGAGAAACCATATGATCATATCAATAGATGCAGAAAAAAAACACTGAACTAAATTCAAAATATGTTCATGATAAAAACTTAGTGGTATAGGAATAGAAGAGAATGTTCTCAATCTGAACCTTATAGAGGACATCTACACAAAAGTTACAACTAACATCATAAGTACATGGTGAAAGACTATGCTTTCTTCCTAAGATTGAGAACAAGGCAAGGGTGTTCACTTTCTCAACTCTGATATAACATTATACTGAAAGTCATAGGCATTGTATAAAGCAAGAAAAAGAAATAAAAGGCATACAGATTGGAAATAAATAAATAAAATTGCCTCAATTCACATATGACATGATTGTTTCTGTAGAAAATTCCAAGAAATTAAAAAAAAAACTTCTAGAATTAATAAGTGAGTTTTCCAGGATTTTAGGATACGAGTAAATATAGGAAAATCAGCCTTTTTATTTTTATACTAGCAAGAACATTTGGAAAGAAAATTACAAATAATGCCTTTAAAATAGCTACCCTCTAAAAAAAAACAACAAAGAAAAATTTAGTTATAAATCTAGTAAGGTATGTTCAGGATCTATATCAGATATAAGGAATAAAAAACTTCAATAAATGGAAATATGTATTCATGGATTAGAAGACAGAATATAGTTAAGTCAATTTTCCCTTAGTTAATCTATAGTTTTAGTGTAATACCCATCAAAATCCCAGCAGGATTTTATAGGTATTGACAAGATGATTTTAAAATTTATTTGGAAAGGCAAAGGACTTAGAAAAGCAAATAAATTTTGAAAAGAAGAACGAAGTTGCATAAGTCAGACTACTTAATTTTAAGACTAATTTTCAAGGGCAGTGCAGTATGGGCAAAAGAATAGACACAGATCAGTAAAACTAAATTGAAAGGTAAATAATAGAACCATGTACATATGATTAATTGGTTTTTCACACTGGAAAGACACTTTGATGGAAAAAGGATAGTCTTCTTGGCAAATGGTGCTAGAACAATCGGGCATCTGTATGCAAAAAAAAATCTCGATCTTAAACCACGTACAAAATATAACCCAAATAAATCACATTCTGAAATATAAAATTTCAAACTATAAAACTCTGAGAAGAAAACATAGGAGGGAGTCTTTGTGACTTTAGTTAGGCAATGAATTCTCAGATACAACATGAAAACTCATCAAAGAAAAAAGTTAATCAATCGGATTTCACCAATTTAGAAACTTGCTCTGCTGAAGATACTGTTAAGAGAATGAAAAGATAAAGCACAGTGGGAGAAAATACTTCCAAATAACATATCTGACAGAGGACAGATTTCCAGAACATACAAAGAGCTCTCAAAAGTCAACAATAACCCCAAGCTGATTTGGCTCAGTGGATAGGGCCTCGACATGTGGACTGAAGGGTTCTGGGTTCAATGCGGAAAAGGGCACGTACCTCAGTTGCAGGTTCTTCCCTGGCCCAGGCCCTGGTCTGGGTGAGTGCAGGAGGCAACCAATAGGTGTGTTCCTCTCACATCAATATTTCTCTCTGTCTTTCCCTCTCTCTTCCTCTCTCTCTCAAAATCAATGAAAAAATTGATTAAATCCTCAGGTGAGGATTTAAAAAAAAGTTAACAATAAGAAAAGAAACAACTGAAAAAAAACACACCAATGGGCAATAGATTTGAGCACACTCCACCAGAGAAGATATACAGATAGCAAATAAGCATATGAAAAGATGCTTAACTTCATTAGTCATTAGGGAAATAGAAATGAAAACCAGAATGAGATGTCATGACACACCTCTTAGAAGGACTAAAAATAATAAGGACAATAACAACAGCAAATGGACCATATCAAGTGTTGGTGAGAATGTGTAGCAATTGGAACTCTCATGCATTATTTGTTTGACTGTTAAATGGAACAGCTATTTTGGAAAACAGTTTAGCAGTTTGTTTTAAGGTTAAAGATATATACTACTTCATATGACCTAGTGATTCCACTCTTAAGTATTTATCTAGAAATGATAATTATTTTTCTAGAAACAAAAATTTTATATTCACACAGCATGTACAGTACATGGATGTTTGTAACAGCATTATTCATAATAAAAAAACAGAACTAACTCAGATATCCTTCATTGGGGTAAATGGATAAATTGTGCTACATCCATACAATGGAATACTAGTCAGCTATAAAAAGGAACAAACGATTGATACATGTACTTAAATGTATCAATATATTTGGCTAACTCTTAAATACCATATGCTAAGTGAAAGAAGCCAGTTTCAAAAGGTTACATACTATATGGTTCCATTTATATTGTTACTGGAAATACAAATAACAAATCTTACAGAGGACAGATTTCCAGAACACATAACGAGCTCTCAAAAGTCAACAATAAGAAAAGAACCAACTCAATAAAAACAATGGGCAAAGAAAGTATAAGAGCAGGGCCTTATAATTCGACTCAGTGGTTGAGTGAGGTACTGATTAATTGAACTCAGAGTGAAAAGTCAGAGACAGGTTCAGGGGGTTAGGCTGGAATGAGCTGCCGCTGCCCAACTGCTCCCCTGGTTGCAAGTCTTTTGGGAACCCTTAGAGTTTAGGAGATGCATGCCTTTGGGGGAAGAAGAGGGGAAAGGTTCAGGCATGTTTGTAGGAGGGAAAGCACATGTTGGGATCTTCATTTTGGTAGTTTTTAAAGGCTGGGGTTTTAGGGGAGGTTTTGGGGTGGATATCTTTATAATCAGCTTTATGCTGATGCACCAAACCCTTAACTTTATCTGTTCTTGGGTGTGGTTGGCAAATGGTTCTAATTGGATTTCTGCTCTCTGTCTTCCTTGAGTAGGGTGATGTAAGCTATTTACCCTCTGCTTGGAGAAGAGAAATGTAAACCATTTACTCTTAAGTGTCCTTGGTTTCAGAATATGGGAATTTTCGATTTACTAGATGGCAATAAATTGCTTGACTGTTTAACTGTCTGTTTCAGTTTCCCTATTCCATTGTCCTGGCTTACTAGCCTATCTCAATATGACATTCTGGAAAAGGTGAAACTGAAGTGAGAGAGTGCGTATCAGATGTTGCTGGGAATGAGGGGTGGTGGGAAAGTTTAACTACAAAGGGATAGCAAGAGGAAATTTGGGAGGATGATAGAATTGTTCTGTATCCTAATTTTGGTGTTGTTTATATAAATCTATGTATGCGAATCTATGCATGTGATAAAATTCATAACTGTACTCCAAAAAGGTGAATTTTACTGTATAAATTAAAAAAATAGTTAGAAACTTAATTTCACCCTTTTCCTTTTACTCTTTTCATGTGGCTACTAGTAACTTTTAAATTATGTGTGTGAAATATAATTTTCGGTTGTCCGGCATAGCCTCAGATACTAGAAATGCAAAGAAGAATTTAAATGTGGTCTCAGTCTAGAGATAGAGGTCTGATAGAAGAAAGTCTTATGTGGAAAGGAGGCCAATGTAGATGACTTACATTTAATCTCCCCCACCTTCATATTTAAAAAATGTACTTTTTAATTGACTTCAGAGAGGAAGGGAGAGGGAGAGAGTGATAGATACATCAATGATGAGAGAGAATCATCGATCCCTGCCTCCTGCATGGCCCCCACTGGGGATTGAGCCCACAACCCCGGCATATGCCCTTGACCGGAATCGAACTATGATCTCCTGGTTCATTGGTCAACATTCAACCACTGAGTCACACTGGCCAGGATCATCCTTTTTTTTTTTTTTTTCTTGAGGGCCTGTGTCATACAAATTATCTCAACTCCCAGATACCATAATTCTTTTCCTTGATATAGGAAAAGAAATTCTACCTCTCAAGACATAAAGCGTGCTATACAATGGAATCATTGGCACTATCTCTGAATTTGTAGGAAAGCAGAGTATATCTTTGAGGTACTTGTTAAGTTTCTTTGTGGTATTCTTGTAATGAATGTTCTAGGTTTGTAGTATTCTTGGGTAAATATTGTTTATATGATTGCACCCATGAGGTACTGATTAATTGAACTCAGTCTGCCAGAGAGAGAGAATTTTCCAGAAGGATGTTCAGCCTGTCTGTTTATAACTTGAAACCGGGAGCGCCAACCCAAAATTGGAATAGAATCTAAGAATACTATGCTGAGCTGTAAACAGAGAGGTAAATCTAACAAGATTGAAATATATAATAGGGACAAATTTAAAACCCTGAAGTACATTCTGAAGTTTTGCTGTCCAAATTAACACATTGCGTACTGCATAGAAATCTCTAAGACATACGCCAGGGACTGCACGTTTTTGGGCAAACTGCACATTATTTAAATCATCATAATGCACTTTAGGTGTTGTTTTTCAATAATTATAACATTTTTATTTACAAAAACAATTAAACAATTAAAGTTCCTAGTACTTTTTTAACGTATGGTACTGCGTAAAACATTTTCCTCTATGAAGAGGGACCAAACAAAATTTATATAAGTATCTAGATTTGCTCCTTTTTCCATGGGCGTGAAAAACGAGAACACTCGTGAGCAGTCCTTAACAGATGGCGCGCGAAACACGAGAAAACTCCTGAGCAGTACGAAATGTGTTAAGAATAAAGACTAAAAAAAAAGAGAAAAGAAAAATGAAGACTATGTGACTTAACAACAGTGTATCCTATATAATAAAAGGGTAATACACAAATTGACCCTAAGGGCATGCACTGACCACTAGGGGGAAGACGCTCAGCGCAGGAGCTGCCCCCTGGTGGTCAGTGTGCTCCCACAGGGGGAGCTCCACTCGGCCACAAGCTGGGCTAATGGCTGTGAGCGCAGCGGCGGTGGCGGGAGCCTCTCCTACTTCCTTGGCAGCGCTAAGGATGTCCGACTGAGGGCTCCCAGGCTGCCAATGGTATGTCTGACTGCCAGCTTAGGCCCAGTCCCCTGGGGAGCAGGCCTAAGCTGGCAGGTGGACATCCCCTGAGGGGTCCTGGACTGCGAGAGGGCGCAGGCTGGGCTGAGGGACCCCTTCCGCTAAGTGCACGAATTTTCATGCACCGGGCCTCTAGTATGTATATAAAAGTCTTGGGGCTCTTAGTTGATAGGAAGCATAATACTAGTCAACACTGATGTGTCTGCCAAAGAAAGCTATTTCAATTTCCAGTGGTATTTTTTAAATAGAAGGTTAGTATCTAAAATGAAGGCATGGATTTTTGAACTTGATTCTGTGCTCTTTAGATTATGGTTAATTCTGGGTATTATCCTCTAAGAGGATTTACACAAACTGGCACACTTGCAGAGAAGAGAGGAATAGATGATAAAAGAAATTGAGACCAAGTCGTATGAGGAATAGTGAAAGAAACTGGGGTATTTAGCCTGGTCAAGATGTGACTCATGGTGGGGTTGAAAGAGAGGTCACAAGAGCTGCCTGTAAAGGGAGTAGAAGGTCTATGATATTAAAATGAAACTAGAATTGTTCTATAAATTCCTAAGAGTAGTGGATTAAATTTTAAGAGAAAGAAAGAGAGATTAAATTTCAGTATAAGGAAACACTATCAAGAGTTAGAACTCTTGGCAATGAGTCACCTCTCTAAAGTCTTTTGTCAAAGTATTGTTTGAATCCACCTTCCCATTGAGAATCTCTTTCAGATGGCATTTCCACAAGGTTCTCGTCTGATGCTTACTTTCCATACTTGGAGTTTCAGTAAATAACCATTTTATGTAGCAACTGAGGAATAATTCTTCCATTATTGGCAAAACTCCAGTTATTTACCGCTTGAGTTATTTCTTTGAAACTGTATTTCCTGGCAGTTATTTAAACTTTAAGGTTCACCTTAGCCGGTTTGGCTCAGTGGATAGAACGCCAGCCTGTGGAACAAAGGGTCCCGGGTTCGATTCTGGTCAAGGGCACGTACCTTGGTTGCAGGCTCCTCCCCGGCAAAGGCCCTGGTCAGGGCTTGTGCAGAAGGCAATCAATTGATATGTTTCTCTCACATTGATGTTTCTCTTTGTCTTTTCCTCTCTCCCACTCTCCCTAAAAATCAATGGAAAAATATCCTCGGGTGAGGATTAACACACACACACACACACACACACACACACACACACACACACACACACACTTTAAGGTAGATACTATTTCAGTGGTAAGAATAGGGAAAGGAGCCTGTGGACAAGCTGTGGTCCTTCTGTCAGGATGACGGCTCACTCTGCAATCTGGGATGAGGCCTTCCTGAGATGATGTTGATATCCTCAAGATTGTCAGCTTCTAGCTCAGTTGGCGTGGCTCAGTGGCTCAGCGTCGACCTATGAACCAGGAGGTCAAGGTTCGATTCCCGGTCAGGGCACATGCCCAGGTTGTGGGCTTGATCCCCAGTGTGGGATGTGCAGGAGCCAGCTGATCAATGATTCTCTCTCATCATTGATGTTTCTGTCTCTTTATCTCCCTTCTTCTCTGAAATAAAAAAGAATATATTAAAATTGTCAGCTTCTAAGGCACAGGTGTGTAAATAAAAACTACCTTAAAATAGGTTAATATACATAAAAACTCTTCATTTTGGAATTTCTGTGATTTCATGAATGTGTCATATTATGAAGCATTGGTCCCAGCATTGTAGCCCGGACATTTTCAGGTTGTGATAAAAAATAAAACTTGAAACTACCATTTTGTTTTTAGTTGATCACAACTGCTAGCCATTCTAGGTGTTTTGTGTCTTTACTTTTTTTTTTAACCTCACCTTATGTCACCCTCTATCCTACTTTTATTTCTTTGTCCTCCTGCCTACTCTTCTTTTTTCTGGAAAGTTGAAATAAGCAGTCTCTGAGTAGTCTGTACTTTGTGTTCCTTTCATCTTCTCCAGGGTGAAATAAAGGAAATGCGAGGCTATTGCTCTCCTGTATGATTTGTGTTGGTCTTTACTCCACCATCTCCGCCTTGAGGTCAGGTGCTGTGTTTTCTCCTTCCCATATCACTCCCCAGGTGTCCAATATGTGCATCTGTGCATCGTGGTTTTTAATAATGTTCTTGACTGATTTACTGACTGTTCTCCATAGCAAGAAAACAATGACGCATTTTATTGCAAAGAGGCTATAGATGTTGAGCACAGTGTTTCAGGAGATCTTAGAGGTTGAAGGTAAGAGTTTGAGAAATTCTGAAATGTAAGGGTGAGATTCTGAAAGGTATTTAAATTTACTTGTTTTGAAAAATACTTGTATAATGTTTTTATTATATATATTATAGTAACTTCTCTCTAAAAAGATCCTCCCAGTTGAGGGTGTGATAATTTGGTATATAGCTTTTATTTAAAAAATATTGTATAGTCAAATACTTTTAGCTGCTTTAAAATGTAAAAACATCAACTAAAGTAAGAAGAAAAAAAGAAATTAACTTCCCCAGTACTGTTGTTTAAAAGGATCCATGTGGGAGCTTCTTGAAAATGAAAGATCTTTGTAAGTATTCAGAGATTATCAAAATATTCTTTGTTTTTAAAAAGAGCTCACTGTAGAGTTTTAAAAATGGGAGAACTCCCTAATTGCATTTTCAAGATGATTTTATTTATAAAAAATAAATTTATTCAGAACCATTGAGTAAATACTTTCTAGTTCATTTATTTAAGTTAAGATTAAAGTAGGACAAATTTTTGTATCACACTAAAAAATAACAGCTTTATTGAAATTTATTTACATACCATGCAATTCTCTCTTTGAAGTGTACAGTTCAGTGGTTTTAATGCATTCACAAAGTTGTGCAACCTTCAGCACTATTCCACCACATTTTCATCTCCATAAAAAGAAACCTTGTACTTGTTAGCAGTCACTCCCCATTTCCTCCTTTTCCTGACCCTGGCAACCATTAATCTACTTTCTGTCTCTATGGATTTACATATTCTAGACATTTCATGTAAATGAAATTATACAATAATCATACAATATATGTGGCCTTTTGTGTCTGACTGTTTTCACTTAGCATAAAGTTTTCAAGGTTCATCTACATTGTAGCATGTAACAGTACCTTTTTTAAATAACTGAATGATATACATATCTCACATTTTATTTATCCATTCTTCAGTTGATGGACATTGTTTTTTTTTCTACTTTTTGTCAATGTGAAATAGTGCTGCTATAAACACTCATGTGCAAGTGTTTGTGTGAACATGTTTTCATTTTTCTTGAGTATATACCTATGAGTGGAATCGGTGGGTCATAAGGTAACTCTGTGTTTAATATTTTGAGGAACTGTCAAACTGTTTTCCAAAGTGGTGGTACCATTTTCAATTCCCACCAGCAGTGTATGAGGGTTCCAGTTTCTCCACATACTCATCAAGACCTATTATTCTATGTCGTTTTGATTGTAGCCATCATAGTAGGTGTGAAGTGATATCTCATTGTGGTTTTGATTTTTATTTTATTAACTAGAGGCCCGGTGCATGAAAATTCATGCACTGGGTGGGGGGGTCCCTCAGCCTGGCCTTTGCCCTCTCACAGCTCGTGAGCCCTTGGGGGATGTCCACCTGCTGGCTTAGGCCCGCTCCTTGGAGGATTGGGCCTAAGCTGGCAGTCAGATATCCCTCTGGCAGCCCAGGAGCCCATTAGTCAGACACCCTTATTTGCTGCCTTGGAGGTGGGAGAGGCTCCCGCCACTGCCGCAGCAGCGCTGGCCAGCCATGAGCCGGCTTCTGGCTGTGCGGCGCTCCCCCTGTGGAAGTGCACTAACCATCAGGGGGCAGCTCCTGTGTTGAGTGTCTGCCCCCTGGTGGTCAGTGCACATCATAGTGACCGGTTGTTCCAGGTTCTTTCGCCATTAGGGTCAATTTGCATATTACCCTTTTATTATATAGGATGATTAATGATGTTGAGCATTTTTTCATAAACTTGTTGGCCATTTCCATATCTACTTGGGAGAAATAGCTATTTAAACCCTTTGTCCATTTTTAAATTGGGTTGAGGTGTCTTTTATTATTGAGGTGTCTTATATATAAGTGTGCCTTATATATTCTGGGTTCAAGTTCTTTATCATACATATGATTTGCCAAATCATATATTTTCTCCTATGAGTTGTCTTTTCACTTTCTAGATAGTGTCCTTGAAGGACAAAAATGTAACATTTTTATGACGTCCAATTTACTTAGTTTTTCTTTTGTTGCTTGTGCTTTTGATTTCATATGTAAGAAAAACACTGCCTAATAATAAAGATATACTTTTATGTTTTCCTCAAAGAGTTCTATAATTTTCACTCTTACACTTAGATCTTTGATCCATTTTGAGGTAATTTTGGTATAGTTTAGGGACTCAACTTGATTGGTTAGCATGAGGATATCCCATTGTCCCAGCATTATTTGTTGAAAAGACTCTTAGTTTGTTTGGGCTGCTATAGCAACCTATTAGACGTTGAATGGCTTAAGCAACAAACATTTACCTTTCTTTTTTTTTAAATTAAAATCTTTATTCTTTTCTTTTTAAATATATTTTTATTGATTTCAGAGAGGAAGGGAGAGGGAGAGAGAGATAGAAACATCAATGATGAAAGAGAATCATTGATCGGCTGCCTCCTGCATGCCCACCACTGGGATCGAGCCCACAACCCAGGCATGTGCCCTTGACTGGAATCAAACCCGGGACCCTTGAGTCCGCAGGTCTTTGCTCTATCCACTGAGCCAAACCAGCTAGGGCAAACATTTACTTTTCACAGTTATGGAGGCTGGGAAGTCTGAGAGCAAGATACTGGCAGATTCAGTGTCTGGTGAGGGTCTTGTTCCTGGTTCAGTCTGTTTTTTCATTGTAACCTCACATGGCAGAAGGGCACAAAAGAGCTCTGTCGGGTCTTTTTTTAAGGGCACTTGCAACCCTGGCATATGCCCTGCCCAGGAATCGAAACGTGACCTTCTGGTTTAGTCTGACAATGTATAGGTCAATGTTCAACCACTGAGCCATGCTGGCTGGGCTAAATTATTTTTTAAATTGTGGTAAAATATGCATAACATAAAATTTAGCATCTTAATAATTTTTAAGTGTACATTTTGGTAGTGTTAAGTACATTCATATTGTTGTGCATCCAATCTCCATAACTCTTTTCATTTTGTAAAACAAACTCTTTATACCCATTAAACAACTCCCCATTTCCTTTCCCCTAGCCCTTGCCAACCACCGTTCTTCTTTCTGTCTCTATGAATTTGACAGAGGTACTTCATATAAGTAGAATCACATAGTTCTTGTCTTTTTGTGACTGGCTTATTTTGCTTACCATAACATTCTCAAGCTTTATTCATGTAATAGCATGTGTCAGAATGTCCTTTTTAAGGTTAAATTTAATGTTCCATTGTGTATGTTCATCTTTTTAACTGTCAATGGACAGTTGCTTTAGTTAGACTACTATATTGGGAATAATAGTGTACAAATATCTCTTTGAAACACCGATTTCACTTGTTTTGGTAGAATTGTTGAATTACATGGTAATTCCATTTTAAAATTTTTGAGGAGCTGCCATATTGTTTTCCACAGTGGCTGCACCAGTTTACATTCCCACCCGTGGCTCACAGGGGTTCCAATTTTTCCACAGCCTCGCCAACACTCAGTATTTTCTCTTTGTCCTATTGAATTGTCTTAGTGCCTTTGTCAAAATCAATTGACTATAAATGTGAAAGTTTATTGCTAGACTCTGAATTCTATTCCATTGATCAGAATGTCTCTGCTTATGCCAGTACCACACTGTTTTGATCACTGTGGTTTTGAATTGGGAATAAATTTTCAGTTGGCAAGTGTAAGTCCTACAACCTTGCGTTTTCAAGATTGCTTTTTGGCCATTCTGGATCCCTTGCATATCCATATGACTTTTAGGATTGGTTTGTCAATTTCTGCAATAAATATGTCAGGCAGGGATTTTGATAAGGATTATATGAAATCTGTAGTTTGATTTAGGTAGTATTGTCATCTGAACAATATTAAGTCTTCTGATTCATGGACATGAGATGTCTCCCATGTATGTAGGCCTTCTTTAACATTTTTCACCAATGTCTGTAGTTTTTAAGTGTACAATCTTACATTTCTTTTGTTAAGTTTATTCCTAAGTATTTTATTCTTATTTATGCTGTTGTAAGTGAAATTGCTTTCTTAATTTCATTTTAGATTGTTCATTGATAATGTATAGAAATGCAATTGATTTTATACATTTACCTTGTATTTTGCAAACCTTGCTGAACTTATTGTTTCTCATAGTTTATTTTTTATTTCTTTTGGATTTTATAGCCAATCTAGATGCCATTTATTCATTTTTCTTGCCTAAGTGCCCTGGCTAGAAGTTGCAGTACAATGTTGAATAGAATTGGCAAGAGTGAATATCCTTGGATCAGATTTTTAATGTTTGGTGGTTTGGAAATACTATGTATTACCGACAATGCTCCTTTGAGAATTTGAAAATCAAGCTTTGTGTCTTCAGTAGAAACAAAAATAATAAAATTGCTTCTATTGGAATTTAGCATGCTATTTATTTTTTGAGCATTGAGGCACAATGGATTCTAGCTTGGCTTTTTCCAAAACTTTAATGCCTTTGCTTTATTAACTTTATGATTTTTTTTTCTAAAGGTCACTAAAGTAAGCCAGCCATAGAGCTTTTGAAAACATAGCTCTAATGTACATGTCCTCCTAAGGAATTGTTCATGCTGGGTGTAGTTGAATAAGAATGAGTAATCAGGGCATTCGTATTGTTTTCACCAGTTCTTCTTCATCTTGGCTTGGATTAATGCTTTATAGTTGGCAGATTTGAAGAAATTTTATAACTCATAATAGATATAGTTGACAACCATATTGTGGGTTGGATGAAGGGACGGATTGTAGTAACTTTTATTTATTTTATTTTATTTTTTGTTAAGCCTCACCCAAAGATATTTTTTCCATTGATTTTTATTTTAGAGAGAGTGGAAGGAAGGGAGGGAAGGAGGGAGGGGGAGAGAGGGAGAGGGAGAGGGAGAGGAGGAGAGGAGAGAGGAGAGAGAAACATTGATGTGAGACAGACACACATTAATTGGTTGCCTCCTGCAAACACCTTGACTGGGGCTGGGGGTTGAACCTGCAATCCAGGTATATGCCCTTGACTGGGAAGTGAACCTGCGGCCCTTTGGTGGGTGGGTCAATGCTCTAACTATTGAGCAACACTAGCCAGGGCTGTACCAACTTTTTTTTTGGTACTAACTTTTGATAATTTAATTCTAAGCCCAACTTCTAAAGGATATATTCTTGCTCAAATTTATTCCTTACAGAAAGTGGTAGAAGTAATAACTCTTCTATACTTTATTCTTTACTGTAGATTTTTGTCAGTACTTAGATATTCAATGTAGAGAATAGAATTTCTTTCATATATTGAGCATTTCTTGAATCTATTCTATATGTGTTGCATTTTGCTTTGTCAGAGACATAAAATAAATATAAGAGCATGCTTGTTTTCTGAATGCTTATAAGATATTTAGGAAGATCAAGTCTCTCTCACAAAATGTAGGCTCCTTGAGGATAACCATCTTTGTATTGACGCAGTGTGTATCACAGTGCTCACATTATAGGGTGTGTTTATTATGAATTTTAAAAATTAATTAAACAATAAAAATAATATGACTACATTTCAATACTCAAGTGAATGACATAACCAAATAGTATTGTTGAATTTCATAAGGAACAATGATCAGTTCTGAATTTATTAGGGAAGCCTTTATGCAAGAAAAGATAATTCAGTGGGCTCATAAAGGCTTGGTAAGAACTGAGGAAGGGGTAAGAGCATTTCAACTACATGTCATAGTATTTGAAGGTCAGTGAGTGGATCATATCAACTGGAATAGAAAATTGGTATTGGCCTGTAGATAGAGAGAAGAATGGAAAAATAAATAGGAACATTGTATTTTGGAAGCCTTAATGCCAGTTGGAAAAGCTTGCCCTCACTCCATTTGACATTAGAGAATAATTTAGATTTTTTTTAGCTAGGAAGTTTTGGGGCAAAGCAGTACTTCAAGAAGATTTACTTTGTGACAGTATGTATTATGGGCTGGAGGGAAACTGGTATTAGGAGACCATTTAAAAGGATATGGTCATAACTGAATTCTTCTAGTCCTGCCAACTCTTCAAGAGCAGAGTTCTTTGCTTGGTCTTTAGTGCTTAGCATAGAGCCTAGAGCAGAGTTTAAATGTTTGTTCATTGGATGCATGAATGTATGGACTAGGTCAGTGATGGCGAACCTATGACACGTGAACTCATTTTTTTGGTTGATTGTTCTTTGTTAAATGGCATTTAAATATATAAAATAAATATCAAAAATATAAGTCTTTGTTTTACTATGGTTGCAAATATCAAAAAATTTCTATATGTGACATGGCACCAGAGTTAAGTTAGGGTTTTTCAAAATGCTGACATGCCGAGCTCAAAAGGTTTGCCATCATTGGACTAGGTCATCTGGGCCTGGATAGGGCTGTGAGCAGTGGGACATATCCATATGAGAAACATTTTGTTTTCTATGAATATGAAAGGTACAGGTAGGGTTGAAGATGATACCAAAGCTTCAGCATGATGATTAAGGAATAACAGTGCCATCCCTAGAAATAGGGAAGTCAGCTAGGGGAAGAGAGGGGTGAGAAAAGAGACAGTGATGAGCATGTTTTTAGATTTGTTGAGTTTGACATTGAAATACCTAGTACATAGAGGTAGAAAGGCTCAAATGAGAACTGAAGTCTGAATGTTTAAATTTGGATATCACCATGAAGATATTGTTTAAGCAGTAAAAATGATTGGACTGATATAACTGTATGTGTGTGTATGTATATATGGTATGCAAGTACACAAGTATACATACTCCTATATACTAGAACCCAGTATATGTGTGTTAGATTATGGTGTACTAATCTGCTTATTTGTATTAGCAGAATGGTGAGGACTGATTCTTGGGATGAATGGAGGGAATAAAAAGGGAGCTAAAGAAGGAGTCAGGAAAGGAACAGAGAGGTAGGAGAATTTATAACACAAATTTGCTAAGGAGGCTTTGTAATTTGTCATGTTTCAAAATAATACTAGTAATAACAACACTAGTATTCCCTTATCAGTTATTGAGTGCTTGCTATATACCAGACACTGTGCTAGTACATGGTGGTCTTTTATCCTCACATATGGTTGGTCTCTTTATTAACTTTATGAATTTTATATGAACAAATAACTTTATGAACAAATCTGTGAAGTTAGTGATCTTATATCCCACTTTTACTGATGAGGAAACTGAAGTGTAAAGTAGTTACAACATGCCCAAGATGATTTGAATACTAAATAATTAGGAGACCTTATGGCTATACACCTGATTTTTTTTACTCCAAGCCAATGTTCTTTCCATTATACCAAAGGTCTACATGTTTAATTTCTTCCAGGAAATCGCTATATCTTTAGAGCATCAGTCCTTGTTCAAGGCTTGTTAATTAGCAGGCAGTGACTGGACTGTAACATTTCCTACAAAAATATCTCCATGTATTTTATATGTGGCTGCTTATACCTTCCTATGTGTATTTATATTATAGTGTGTTAGGAGATTAAAATTTTTTGATTGCGTGTTGTGGATGTTAATTTAAAAGAGGATATCAGTTCTTTTGTTTGGAGAATTAATCATTCAGAAAGTGTTTTTCAAATTTTTTTTTTGTCTAACATAAACGTCTTCTAGAACGTTTTCTGGTGCATTCCTCAGAATGTTACACCTTAACAAGGAAATGAGAAGGGTCTGACCTTTTCTTTTATTTCAGGGGATATAATTTTCAATGCCCAATACCCAGAGCTGCCCCCTGATTTTATCTTTGGAGAAGATGCTGAATTCCTGCCAGACCCCTCGGCTCTGCATGTGAGTAACTGCAGGCTCATTTGGATATTCTTCATTTGTTGAAAGAAAATAAAATTAGCTTTTGACAGTTGCTTAATAGTTAAATTTGCCAAACGTGGACTTTTCCCACCACTTTTTTTCTCTGTTTTGTGAAATAAGTACAACTCTTAATGTGCTAAAAGAATTTAAGTAAGAGGTGTTTTTATTTTTTCATTGCAGCTTTACTTTCAGACTATTTTGAATTAATGAAAGTCTCTAGCATATTGGTTAAAATATTTTTTCTCCAGCTTGAGACATGTTGAAAACATTTTCTTTGTTTTAACTTAATATTTCATGCCTGCAATCAATTTTCTAATGTTTACTAACACTTCATCACAGGGCTTGTTAGAGGAGTGTTTTTGGCTGAGAGGCCTTTTTATTTTTTGTAATATAAGTGAAAGTGTCAAATTTGGATTTGAATCCGTATTATCTCAGTATTATTATCAGAAGGGTAAAGACCAGATTAAGTCTACAAGACCCAAAGCTTCGCAGTTGAAGTAAGATGTCTCTGGAATGAAGGCAGAGAAGGGGGTGGTGGGACTTGTCAGAGCACATGAGGCTTATATAAACATGGTGTGCTTTGCGTGGCTGGTGGAGAAAACGTGCCATTTTGTTAAAAAAAGTCTGACCAGACAAAATGTTGCTTTTCTTACCAAGTTCGATTTTGCTATGGTGCCTCTACTATAAGAAGTTTTATTGTTGTTCAAAACTATGTTCTTAGTTTTGGATTTTGGAATTTTTTGTCTTATTTAAGTTTTGTAATTTAGAGTTTTGATGACTTACTCAGAAATCTTGTCCCCTCCCTTTTTAAAAAGGGAAGTATTAAATAGGAAGTTTTAACCCAAACTTAAAGACTTATTTTAAGTTTTATAACACAGTTGTAAAAATATGGTTGGCAGGAGTAGGATGGTTTTGTTGCTAAATTTCTAATAATTACCAAAAAACTGTTACTTTGGCTGATTTTAAAAAAAATTGTAGTTTAGGTATGGCCCCTGTAGATGCTGTGTGTTATATATTCATCCCATGTTGAGCTGAAGGGCTTACCTGAAGAAAGTGAATTAGCAGCGGTTCTCAACCTGTGGGCACGACCCCTTTGGCGGTCGAATGACCCTTTCACAGGGGTCGCCTAAGACCATCCTGCATATCAGATATTTACATTACGATTTATAACAGTAGCAACATTACAGTTATGAAGTAGCAACGAAAATAATTTTGTGGTTGGGTCACAACATGAGGAACTGTATTTAAAGGGCCAGAAGGTTGAGAACCACTGGCTTAAATAAAGGATACACATAAGATTAATATAAATATGTGGTGTTCTAATCCATCAGATGAAGCCACCTCTTTCTAAACTCAAACCTTTATAACTCAGGGAAATGAGTGCCATTAAGGACTTTGAAATTCTTAGATGAATGAAAAATACTAGATAGATACCAGATATAGAGATAGATCTCTCATAGATACCAGAGAATCATAAATCACTGAGTTAGAATCTTTGTAGTCTAGTGGTTCCCACTTTTGATATACATTAGAATAATTTAGGGAGCTTGTTAAAAATACAGATTCCTGCCAAAACCGGTTTGGCTCAGTGGATAGAGCGTCGGCCTGTGGACTGGAGGGTCCCGGGTTCGATTCCGGTCGAGGGCATGTGCCTGGGTTGCGGGCACATCCCCCCCTGGGAAATGTGCAGGAGGCAGCTGGTCGATGTTTCTCTCCCATCGATGTTTCTGACTATCTCTCTCTCTCCCTTCCTCTCTGTAAAAAATCAATCAATAAAATATATTTAAAAAAAAAATACAGATTCCTGAACCCAGTGGGCATACTGAGTTAGATACTTTAGGAAGCCAGAGTAATTACATTTTCTGAGTAATTTTTATGTATTAGTCTGAATTGCTATTGGGAAGCACTAATTGAATTAATCTTTTACAGTAATATTCCCAACAGAAGCCAATCTGCCTTTGCCTTACATTATTTCCAATGAAGGGTCATTTTCCAGTTTGGGGACAGCTCTAATTTTTTTAAATAACAGCTTTATTGAGACATAATTTATATGTCATGCAATTTACCCATTTAAAGTGTATAATTGAATGGTTTTTAGTGTATTCATTGAATTGTGCAACCATCACCAGTCAAATTTAGAACATTGTCATCACCCCTAAAAGAAACTTCTTGTTCCTTCTAGGCAATAACTAATCTATATTATGTCTATATGGATTTGCCTATTTTGGACATTTCTTATAAATGGAATTATACAATATGTGTTTTTTTGTGTGACTGATTTTCCGTGAGCATACTGTGTTTTTTTAAGCTTTTTAAAATTAACTTTATTGAGGTGACATTAGTCAATATGAACATATAGGTTTCTATGTTACAAGATCTGTATATTGCACCATGTAGGAGACTGTTTTCAATGTAGCATATATCACTGTTTTTCTATTGCCAAGTAATATTCCATTGTATGCATACACCACTTTTTATTTATCCGTTGTTGGTTGGTGAATATTTGGTTGTTTCCACATTTCGTCTGTTAAAAATATTGCTGTTGTGTGGATAAATTTTTATTTCTCTTGGGTGTATATCCCTAGGAGTAGAATTGCAGGGTTAAATGGTTACTCTGTGTTTAGTTTTTTGAGGAATTCCCAGACTGTTTTCCAAAGTGCCTGTACCATTTTACATTCCCACCAGCAGTGTAGAAGTGTTCCAGTTTCTCTAATTCCTCACCAATGTTTGTTATTATCTGTCTTTATGATTATAGCAATCCTAGTTGGTAGGAAGTGGTATCTCACTGTGTCTTGGATTGCATTTCCCGGATGGCTGTGCATCATAAGGATATTTTGCATCTTTTCACTGGAGTGGAAGCTGCATGAGAGAATGGAGTTCTTTTGTTCACTGCTGTATCCTAGTACCTAGAAGAGCACCTGGTGTGTAGAGGTATACAAATATATATACCTCTACATTCGTGTTTGTTAGGGGAATAGGTTGCTTTAAGGTTCTGTATTCCTTAAGGGACTTGTTGGTTTCTGAAACTAGAAAATATGTTTTCAATGATAATTTCAAAATAGAAGAAAAAGATTCAGTTTTAGAGAAGTTCGGGGCATAAAAATCAGTTAACAGAAGCTCTGAAGCAGTGATTTTCAGCCTGGCTTTTGCAACACCCTGTGGTATATTCAGCTACCTCAAAGGGTATTGTGAAATTATTTCCCCTGAAAATAATAATGATAATTCATTTCAATTTAAAATAAAATTGCATAAAGGAGGAAGGGTGGATCACAAAATTAAATGAGAAGAACATGTTGTAATCATGGCAATATTGGGAACCACTGATATCTAACTTCCTAGTTCAGTGATTCTCAACCTTGGCTGCACATTAGAATCACCTGGGAATCTTTTTAAAATCCTGATTTCTGGGCCTCATCCTCTGGAAATTCTGTTTCTTTGTTACTAATGTTGTGGTCCCACCCCATAACAAAGAAACAGAATTTCCGGAGGATGAGGCCCAGAAATCAGGATTTTAAAAAGGTTCCCAGGTGATTCTAATGTGCAGCCAAGGTTGAGAACCACTGTCCTAGTTTGAAGAAGGCGAGGGCAGTTTTGTCTTTGAGACAATCATCTTCAGGTTGGGGGAGCTTCTGCTACTGCAGGCACTGCCCACGTTGTATAATTCTTGACTCTTCTGCTAGCGTGGAATGTTAGCATAGAAAGAAGTATTGTACTAATGCTTTGTCACTTCTCTTCCCCTGCTCTTCACTGTACTACCTGCAGAAAGACATCTTTTGAATGTGTCCTTGCAAACTAGTGCTCATGCCCTGTAGACACGAAATAGATGCAAAGAATGTGTGAAGCTGGTATGGAGTGCATGGCCCACTGTTGAAAAATGCTGCCCAGATATGTGGTGCTCCTAGTCCTAGACACTTCCATGTCCATGGCCTGTAATATCTTTATAATAGAGTGCTCCGTCATTGTTCAGATATCTATTAATGCCTCATTTGAGACCTATAAAAGTTTCATCGTTAGCCTTCAAGCTGGACATAGCGCTCAAGACAGATAAGTGCATAGAATTGCAGCCATGGGTGATACGTGCTGGGTAGAGGTATATGCACAGGGTGCTGTGGGGCTGTGTAGGAAGAGCAGTTATCAGAACCACATTTGGGAGGTGCCAGGGACTTAGAAACATTATTTGATTGGTTATAAGTACTTGATATTTTGGTGTAACTTATTGAAGAATAATATACTACAGAAGAGTGTACAAATCACAAGTGTATAGCATGGCGAATTTTAGAAAGTAAACACACCACGTAACCAGTACCTAGATCAAGAAACAGAACACTCCCAGTGTCCAGAGGCCCTACTCATGCCCCCTCCGTCACTGTGACCATTTTATCCAAGAGTAAACATTATGCTGACTTACACCACCATGATTAGTTTTGTCTCTTTTCAGTCTTTCTACAAATGGAATCAAGTATGGACTTGTATGTCTGACTTTTTTCACTCAACATTTATTTGTGAACTTCACCTATACAATTTGTTGTTGTTGTATGCTCATTGCTCATAGTATTGAGCAATGTAAGCTGAATATATAAACTATATAAACTGAACATATCACAGTTTCTTTATCCATTGTTATTGATCACCATCTGGATTATTTCGGTTTCTTGCTGTTGTGAATAGTGCTCCTGTGAGTGGTACATATCTCAGTGAATATACTAGTATGTGTGCATTTCCGGTGGGTATTTGCTGAAGAAAGAGTGGACTTATTGGGTCACATGTATAGAGAATTAAGGAGAGGACTATTCATATATATACATATGCATACACATATAATTTTGAAGGCATGTGCTATAAACAAGGCTTTAAAAGCACAATTGTGGAAAAACAACATCTTGAAAGAACAAACAAGTTAAAATTAAAATGAGACTTAAACAGTTTATCAATTGGATTTCAGGTAGGAGACAGAAACCATACTAGTAATTTGAATAGGAAAATTGGATATAGAGAATTATTAACAATTTAAAGGAGCAAAAGAAAATTCTAAAGAATGTAAGAATAGCGATTGTATAGAGGGCTGAGGGAGGACACCCAAGAAGGAACAAACTTGGAAGATCCTCCCTCACATCTCCCCCCACCACTAATGCTGAGACTCTGACCTCTGGACTGGAGAGGATGTGGCTGTAGCCCATGGATGGTGGAGACCTTCACTGGTGTGTGGCCCGCTGGGTTCTGGTTGGCCAGGGCTGGAGAGTAGAAATGGGCTGGATGCAGTTAAACAGGTGGAAAGGTGAGCACGACTGGGTCTCCTACATGCCTCTGGCAGCTGTACCATAGGCGCAGCTATAGAAAGTCCACCAGAACTAGGATAAGAAGCGTCTCTTCTGTTATGCCTTGTACTGTCCCTTCATCACTTTCATTGACAAGCTAAACACCAGCTGGCAAAGGAAAAAAATGTTTACAAGATCCAACCCACGTTTCATAAATAGGACAACGAAAAGTAGATTTGGGAGATGAGAGGCAATAAATGAATAACTAGCACAAGTAGATAATGCCTAACTTATCTTAGTGTATTGTTTTCTGCCATGTCTAATCTGCTATGAAACCCCTCTAATGAGTTCTTAACTTTAGGTAAAATCTTTTTCAATTCTGTTTGATTATTTTCCATAAACTCTGGTGAATTTGTCTTTTCATCTATAATTTTCTCCATTTTCTTGCACATGCTGATTATACTTATTTCTAAGTCCTTATTTCTGAGTCAGTTCTAGTATTTGGAATATTATTGGGTCTATTTGTTTTGCCTGCTTTTTTCTTTGGTTATCAACCATGTGGTACTGTATTTGGTATTTCTAATAGTTTTGAATGAACATCAGACAGTTCAGTTAAAAACATAGAGGCTCCACCTGGCCAGTGTGGAGCATCGACCCATGAACCAGGTGGTCACGGTTTGATTCCCAGTCAGGGCTCATGTCTGGGTTGCACACTCAGTCCCCAGTAGGTGATTGAGGGTGCAGGAGGCACCCAATCAATGGTTCTCTCTCATCATTGATGTTTCTATCCCTCTTTCCCTCTCTCATTCTCCCATCCATTCTCTGAAATCAATAAAATAATATTTTAAAAAAAGCTATAGAGGCTCCAAATGATGCTATCTTATTCTAGAGAGAGGGTTCATTGTTCCTTCTCACAGGCATATAGATGTTGGCAGATCACCCTAATCCAGATGGGCACTCTGCTGAGTTTGGCTGGTTTGTAGCTTTGGTCAGGGTCTGGCTACCTCTGGCTCACTGCTGTTCCTGAGGTAGAGCTCTTTAGGGTTTTCATCCAAGAGTCTGGAGCGGTCAGTGTTCCTAGACACTTTTTAAAAAAATATGTTTTTATTGATTTTATAGAGAGAGAGGAAGGGAGAGAGAGAGGAAAATCGATGAGAGAGAAACATCGATTGGCTACCTCTTGCACATCCCAACAGGGGATCGAGCCAGCAACCCAGGCATGTGCCTTGACCAGGAATCAAACTGGTGACCTTTTAGTGCATGGGTCAATGCTTAACCACTGAGAAACACCAGCCAGGCAATTCCTAGACACTTTTAAGTCCCTTAGTCTTTAAAATATTTTAAGATAGAATGTCACATAATTTCTCAAACATTAAATCACCCAAACAGTGTGGATCTTTGCCCTGATGGATCTCAAATTCTAAATTTTGTCTTGTAAGATTGCCGATAACGCCACTCTGCTTTTCAGAGGTAGTTTATTTTTTCTTTTTAATTGAATTTATTGGGGTGACATTGATTAATAAAATTGTATAGGTTTTAGGTGTACAATTCTGTAATTCATCACCTATATATTGTATTGTGTGTTCACCACTCCAAGTCAAGTCTCTGTCCATCACCATTTATCCCCCTATACCTTCTTCTTCCCCGCCCTCCATCCCTTTTCCCTCTGGTAATCACTATACTGTTGTCTGTGAATATGAGAAACTTACCAGAAATTTCAATGCAAAATTGGTTTATGTACCAATGAATTAAAAACTCTATTTGTACTTCTACCATGATCTGTTTTTACTCCTCAGCCATGGAAACATTTTATGAAGAAGGAAGAATATTGGTGTCATTATTCTTTGTAAAATGTACTTCCTAAGGGGAGACAGTGGAAGTGACCTGATTTAAAAATGATGATTTATGACTTAATCTATTTTTCCAAGGTGTTGCTATTATAATCAATTTTGGATTAAGGAAAGGAGTATTAATATATACACATATGCAATACACATATAATTTTGAAGACTTGTGTTATAAACAAGGCTTTAAAAGCACAGTTGTAGAAAAACAGAACATCTTGAAAGTACAAACAAGGTACATTCAAAATGTTCACTCTCATAAGACAAATGAAAAAAAGGCAACCCAAGTTATTTTTGAAATCCAATGGCAAATATAACATTCAGCAGATGTTGCTAGTTTTGATTTACTAGATTGAAAATGTAAAAATGCTTTTGGGAAAATGAGGTACTGGGTTAAGTGTGAAGCATGGTAGCTCAAGAATTTGTTTATCCAGAGGAGTCATTTAATGATCAGCTTTCAAAATTATTTGGTTTTGGTTGGTCATCTCTCATTGTCATCCCTTATTGCTTCCTATCCTTTCCACTCTCCTCAAAGAGTTGGGTTTTTATGTATTTTATTATTATTTGTGGTACAGGCACTTAGTAAGTACACGCTAAGGTTTTTTTTTTGTTTTTGTTTTTTAATGAATGACTATGCCAAATACCACATTAATGGCACAGAGGTTCTGATGAAGTAGTGATGCTTAAGCCTGTGGTGATCTGAGGGTTGCTGGAGGAGGAAGGTCGTTAAGCAGGAGGAGGCTTCAGAAGATGAACGGAGGGGGTGGCACTGTGGGCACAAAGACAGCTACAGAGAATCATCACAGACCAAGGATGGCATATGGAAGCACTGAGTGAACCAGTTTTCTTGGAGGAGAGTTTGCATTGGCCAATAGTAGAAAATACAGAGGTAGATTGAGGCAACGTGGTCATCGATTTAGAATATAGAGCTAGATATTGTTCATTAATAGATTAGGCTGTGATTTTAAGAAATTGCTTCAGCCTTAGGTTTTGTTCTTTTCTTTTTTTAAAATACATGGTTTACAAAGACATTGAAGCTTTTGTGAGATGTTTATGATCTGAAGATGTTTTTCTCCCCCTTTGGTATTGAGGATTCCAGAAATGTTTGAAGCTTTTACTTTTTAGCCACCTGCTGTTAAGTACACTTCTGGAAATAGTTATAAACTTCATGTATGTATATTCATTTTTTAGGGGAGTCAAATTTTTATTATACATTTAAAAATATACAGTTGATTGTTGATTATACTCCCTCAGGATCTCTAAGTTATTTCACATTCTCCACCTGTTTCAAAGGCCGATCCAAAGGAAAAGTAACACAATTTGGATGAAGGAGAAATACTTTAGGAAGGGAAACCACATGATGAATTGCAGCAGTTAGAACCTGGTAGCTTCAGGTGACAGAAAATGTAACCACACTGGCTTAAGTAAAAAGAGAATTTATTGAGTCACATAACCAAAAAGACCAGGGGTAAAGATAGCTTGGAGCATGACTGGTTTTAGGGTTCAAACGATGTCATCAGGACTTTGCTTTGCCTTCTGCTCTGATGGCATTGTTCTCAGGTCTCCCTAGTGTTTCCCAATACCTCCAACCAGTGTCAGAACACCAGAAGAAGAGAAAGTCTGACATCATGAGTGAAAGTCTTAGAATTAGACTTGTTAGCTTCACTTGGACAATGAATGCGCTGGACATTACTCCGGGAGATAGAATGCACTGGTTAACTTAGGGTGTTGGTTTTTTTATTATTAATTGAGCTATACATTTTGGCTTTGTGAACCCGTCTCTATATTTGTTATATTTTATAGTAAAACTAGAGGCCCCGTGGGGTCCCTCGGCCTGGCCTGCGGGAATCAGGTGGAAACCGATCTCTGGGTCCGGGTTGCAGGTGAAACAGATTTGGGGCCAACAGTGCCCCAGCAGCAACTTAACCCACGCCGATTCCACGAGGAATTGGGCTCTCTCCTCTACTGGTTGGAGCGTCTCCCGCCTGGTGGTCATTGCATGTCATAGCTACCAGGAGTGCAGTCAGACTATCGCTTAGGCTTATATATATACTAAAGGCCCGGTGCACAAAAATTTGTGCACTCGGCGGGGGTGGGGGGTCCCTCAGCCTGGCCTGTGCCCTCTCGCAGTCTGGGACCCCTCGGGGGAATGACCATCTGCTGGCTTAAGCCTGCTCCCCGGGGGATTGGGCCTAAGCTGGCAATCAGACATCCCTCTGGCAGCCCAGCAGCCCTCAGGGGATGTCCACTTGCCACCGGGGAGCAGACCTAAGCTGCAGTCAGACATCCTTAGCACTGCTGAGGAGGCAGGAGAGGCTCCCACCACCACCGCTGTACTGGCAGCCATCAGCCTGGATTGTGGCTGAGCAGAGCTCCCCTATGTGGAAGTGCACTGACCACCAGAGGGCAGCTCCTGCATTGAGCGTCTACCCCCTGGTGGTCAGTTTGTGTCATTGTGACCAGTCATTCCCAATCTTTCTGCTGTTAGGGTCAGTTTGCATATTACCCTTTTACTATATAGGATAGAGGCCTGGTGCACGGGTGGGGGTCAGCTGGTTTGCCCTGAAGGGTGTTCCAGATCAAGGTGGGGGTCCCGGTTGGGTGCCTGGCCAGCCTGGGTGAGGGGCTGATGGATGTTTGCAGCTGGTCACACCCCCCTTCAGGGTGGGGGTCCCCACTGGGGTGCCTGGCCAGTCTGGGTGAGGGGCTGAGGGCTCTTTTCAGGCTGGCCGGCAACTGAAGCTCCCAGCCTCTCCTTTTTTTCTTTTTTTTTTATTCTGGGATTTATTTACCTTCTATAATTGAAACTTTGTTGTTTTCGGAGCTCAGAGCCAGGCCGCGGCAGGCGGGGAACCTTGGCTTCCTCCATCACTGGAGCAAGCAAGCCTCCTGCTCGCTTCAGCTGCGTGGCTGCCGGCCGCCATCTTTGTTGGCAGTTAATTTGCATATCTCGCTGATTAGCCAGTGGGAAGCGTAGCGGAGGTACGGTTAATTACCCTTTTTGTCTTTTATTAGATAGGAGGATATAGATTGTTTTGAAAGAACTGAATATATCCAGCATACGAAAATTAATCAATGTAATTCCTCAGATTCAGGAAGTCCAATTAACTCTAAGCAGGTATATTGAAAGAAATACACTTCTAGGTATATCATGGCAAAATTACAGGAAACCAAACACAATGAGAAAAACTTAAAAACAGCCAGAGAAAACAAAACAGTGATCGTTAGACTGTTAGCTGACTGTTTATAGCAACAAGGGAAAATAGAAGACATCTTAATAATATCATCTTTAATGTGATGAATGAAAACAATGACCATTTAAAATTTAACTTTACTAATTCTTTTGGGAGAAGGAAAAAAAAATCTCTTTTCGAAGGTCAGTGATGCAGAAATGAATGGGAGAGAGCAGTAAAGAGGTTATAAAACTGTAAATCATCCAGAGGGTGTTTGAACTGGAATTATCTTATACATTTTGGTGGGTGTTTGGATTTATGTTCCCAATGCACGTTATCTAGACAAATATTAAAATTAAGTGACTTTTTCTTGATTTTTACTGATTTGGGAGTGGGGAATGGTTACCTGTAAGGTACTAAAGAAAATGGCATTGAACATGGCTTTGCAAATAGATAACTTCATAATAACCATGTCTGCCATCCTTCTTTCTAGTCTTCTGATCTTGTAGTGCTTTGTGTAATGCTATGGTTCTTTCATGGGGACAACTGGAAATTTCCTGAGCCTGGGTCCTATCTCTTAAAGGTTCTAATTTTGTCATTTAGGTAGAGCCTCGGCATCAGTGGTTTTAGAAAGCCAATTCTAGTGTATAACCAGGGCTGAGACCATAGGTATTGAAAACGAGTATGGGTGAGATTGATCTGAATTCTGGTCTCAGCTCTATTGATTACAAGGCAGATTATGTTGTCTAAGGTACCTAACATTTACACATTTACTTATTGATAAAACTGCTAATATTAGTACTTATCTCACAAGGCTGTTATAAGGAATAAAAAAAGTAACATTGAATGGACAAATGGAAATGAAACTGGAGGTGTGGAAGCCAAAATGACAAGGTCATTCTATAATTATAACTACAGAGGGTTTAGGAAGTGTTTATGTTTTCAAAGCAGTCCTCTAGCTCCCTTTATGATTTGAAGCAGCACATTCACATTTAATTTCATATAGGAGAGGTTTTGGTACTTATTGAAAGTCTATAGGTTTGGGATTATTTTGCTGTTCTTGGTTTATCTAAAAGGATAGGCACATTAAAAAGGAAAAAGTCTCACTTGGTTAGTGTGTATCAGTGATTGAGCATCGACCCATGAACCGGAAGGTCATGCATGGATCGACCCATGAACCAGAAGGTCATGGTTCAATTACGGT
Organism: Myotis lucifugus; assembly: GCF_000147115.1. NCBI lineage: Eukaryota > Metazoa > Chordata > Mammalia > Chiroptera > Vespertilionidae > Myotis > Myotis lucifugus. The sequence continues at coordinate 1,177,279 of NW_005871333.1, forward strand.
CAGGGCACATGCCAGGGTTGCAGGCTGTATCCCCAGTAGGGGGGTCCTGCAGGAGGCAACCCATCGATGATGTTTTTCTCTCATCAGTGTTTCCATCTCCCTCTCCCTTCCGCTCTCTCTAAAAACAAAAAAGTCAGTTAAAAAAACATAAAAAGGAAAAAGTCTTGTATATTTTGAACCTGATTCTAATGTATGCTTTTTTCAACATTTTTAAAAAGCAAAAAACCTTAGCCATTTAAAAACATTTTTCAGAAAAATTATCTGCATCCTGCTGAGAATTTTATGCCAGGTTGCAGCCCCCACACAAGCTTTGGAGAGCCAAGATATTTAAACCTGCAAAGTGAAGTGCCAGCTCAACCTTTATGCTGGTCCGATGTAGTCATTTAGCCACACAATGGTTTGTAGCCTTGAATTAACAGTGGCTTAGGAGACCTTGTATACATTTAGACCATGTTTTTAAGTTGTTGGAATGATGAAAATGCCATAGAAGCACAATATTGTTGTAAGTAAAGCACTCAACACATTTAATGTAATTTCTTGAATATGTTTCAGGAACATTTATGAAGAAGCCAGATTGAAAAGTAAAAAGTCTGGATTATTATACATTTTTTAAAAGAAGGGCAACTAATTACTTATAGTATCAGATATAGTCTACCAGTGAGCATCAGTCCTGTTTTTAAATCAAAGGAGCCCTTTAGGAGTTGAAAAAATTAACTGGTAAAAATAGATTACATATAATTTGGGTGTTTAAAGGTGTATTTTAAAAGGATATATTATTTTTTAAATTTGGAGATGTTTGCAATGTTAACATGAACTTTAGCTCAGTCAGCCCCTATGGGAATTATTATTATTATTTTTTTTATTTTTATTTTTTTAAAATATATTTTATTGATTTTTTTTACAGAGAGGAAGGGAGAGAGACAGAGAGCTAGAAACATTGATGAGAGAGAAACATCGATCAGCTGCCTCCTGCACATCTCCCACCGGGGATGTGCCCGCAACCCAGGTACATGCCCCTGACCGGAATCAAACCTGGGACCCTTCAGTCTGCAGGCCGACGCTCTATCCACTGAGCCAAACCGGTTTCGGCGGGAATTATTTTTTAAAAAGGCAGAATTTGTCCCAGTGAAGCTTGATTTAATTAAAAAACTAATTTATTATCTTAAAAGTCTTAAGTTAACCATTTGTTTACTTTCAACTCCTACCTATCCTGGATTTAATGAATTTGGGTTTAGGAGTAGTGCCTAACTAGGGGTTGAGAACATTTTAGAAGTCAGAACAATAGAGTCAAGAAAAGATGAAATAGCTATTTCAAACATTTGAGTTTGTATTGATATATGAATAGAATTGAATAGAAATAATTTTGAGATTAGTTATAGATTTATGTTTTAAGTATATCTAGCTCATAGTGAAGAAAATAGGCAACCTTGATAATATTTTACCGAATCAGAAAATCTGTAATAGTGATTTCAAACTCTTAAGACTAAAAACAAACAATTGAAGTACTATCCATTAACCTAATGACTTTAACTTCCTGAAGAAAGCCTAAGAACTATTTCTTACTTTTTCGTTATTTTTTTTTTTACTTTAATTTATAACTATTAAAATTGTGCTCTTTTTGTGCTGTTTTACAACATGCCTTGGGAGAATTTTTGTTTTCTAAGAAAATAATGCAATATAAGATGTTTGTAATATTTATGTTGAAGAGTTAATGAAGGTTTTGAAACATGAGAAACTCCTTTAGCCAGATTAAAGAATTAAGATAAGTTTAATGATACGGCTTCTTTAACTTTTGGCATCATTTTGTGACTATAAATTTGTAACTAGCCATTTTTAGAAATCAAAATATAATTCTTAGATCTAATTTTTAGAAATCAAATGCCAGAATTGCCTAATTTTAAAGCACTCTGTATTATGGAGACTTTAAAATATATGAAAAAGTAGAAAGTATTGTATAATGAATCTTCATGGGGCTATCACCATCCCTTCAATAATTGTCAGCTCATCACCAATCTTGTTTTATCTGTACCATCATCCATTTACCTCTTAGTATATTATTTTGAGGCAAATCCTGTGCATTATATTTTAATCTGTAAATATTTTGGTATGTTCCTAAAAAAGATAAGAAATATTTTTAAAAGCATAAACAAAATACCATTATTTTATCTAAAAAATTAATAATTCCCTAGCATGATAAAATAACCAGTCAGTGTTTACATTTCAAACTGTCTGAATCATAATCTATGCATTGTGATTGTTAGGTCTTTTCAGTCCTTTTTAACTTATCCGCTTTCTTCTCATCCCTCTTTCCCACCATTTAGAATTTACATTTGAAGAATCAGGGTGAGCCATTTTTCCAGGGCCTAAGCCAGCAGGTGGTTATCTCCCGAGGGATCACAGACTGTGAGAGGGCACAGGTTGGGCTGAGGGTGCACAAATTTTTGTGCACCGGGCCTCTAGTGTTCTCATAATAATGACCTTGATTCACCAGGAAAGGTGAATTAGATTTAATACGGATTATTTTAAAGAATCACAACAACAACTAGAGAGTCAACAATTTGGCCCTTAAAGGATTGAGAAATTATACATCATATTTGTAAAATATAGTATTGTGGTTAATCTGAAATCCCTGCTAATAATATATGTAATATGTATATATAAAAGAGAGGAATCATATAAAATTTTTCTTCATGTGAATAACTGGGAAATAAGGTATACTGGTTAATCAAATATTCAGACAGAATTTATTGTATAAACTCTATATAGATCACTAGTTCTTTTAAAATAATTGATTTTTTTTATAAAATACCTTTTACACTAAAAGTAGAACATAATTTGATCTTTCTTTGATGATTCAAACTTTTGAGGGACTGTTTGTTGCATCAGAATTATTGTTTTTTTTTAAATAAAAATTAAATTTATTGGGGTAAAATTGGTTAACAACATTATGTAAATTTTAGGTGTACAACTTTACAGAATTATTGGTATTAACCTTGATCAATATTAAATTGTAGCTGCATGGTAGAGTTGATTAATGCAGTGTCCCAAAGTACTGTTAGTTGTCAGAGACTTATCACTGGATTAAGAAAGCCCAAATGGGTTTCATGACTGTGATATTTATAAGAGAGTCAAACAGAGACTTATAAGAACTGATATGCATGGGTATATATGTGCAGCTGCATACATAGATATATGTTTGCTTGTGTGCAGATGTGTACACATTACTGTTAAATTTATAATGTGTATTGTTAAGCATATACACATGTATACCGCCTTGTGACATGTGCAGCCATTTACTAGCGCTAAGGAAGCTGCAAATTGAAAGAATTTGATCAAAATTTACCAAGAGGAAATTGGCTCCAAGGCATAATGATTTTGGCTGGAGAAGATAGTGATCCTGGCACAGTATACTCCCCATTTCCTTGTGAGAGCTCCAAGATTAAAAGAAATAGCTACATAGAGGCAGATGCTTGGTGGTTTTCTGGAAGCACAATTATATGGTTTATGAAAAACAGGAAGATCAACATCTCATGCATTTTTTTTGAACTGAGAACTGTTTTAATGTGCTATTTTGTACCTCTTCGACCTTTCTATTGAGCCATGATAATTTGATTTTGTTTGTATGATTCTTTTCTTTTACATTCTTATTTTAACTGTGCTAGGCTTTGAAAAGAAATTATGTCTTAAAATGCCTTTAAGCTAATATTTTTTAGACTTCAAACTTTTTTAGCATTTTATTTTATTTTTATTTAGTTTTTATTGAATTTATTGGGGTGACATTAGCTAATAAAACCATATAGGTTTCAAGTGTACACCTCAATAACATCATTTGCATACTGTACCGCATTCACCATCAAAGTAAAGTCTCTTTTAATTATTGGTTATAATTAGTCATATTGCAGTATTATATTTTCAGAATTGCTGTCCAGTTTTCTTTTGTCTACTTCTGCTCTTATCTACAGATTAGTTTGGCTTCTAGTAGCCAGTATTTCTACCGACCCTGGAAAAAATTTGGATCCTTTAATATATTTAACTTAGTTTATAATGAATTGAATAGTAGTGATCATTCACTTGACAAATAATTTGAGTGCCCCCTTTGAATAGCCCATGATGTCTAGCGCAGCCCTTCCTCAAAGATGAACAAGACACTGTCCCTGTTCTCAGATAATTTATAGTTAATAGAGGGATGATAATATGAAGTAACTATATCATTCAGACAGTCATTCTTTATGAAAATTAGTGGGTACACTGAATATAACTTTCTTTTTATTTTTCATTTTCAATGCCTGAGGAACTTTAGCCATTTGTTCTGCTGCATTTTGCTTATGTGACACTAAAAAACACCTTATGTCTCTACCGTAAGTGAAAGAAACATGGAAGGAACTAAAACGTATCTGTAGGAACTGCCCTGAAATATTAATTTGAGTGCCCCCTGAAATATTAATTTGGGTTGCAAACTCAGTTGCCTGAAGGAGCCAGCCAAGTAGTACAAATGAGTGGAAAGGACAGGTATGAAACAGTAGTAATTGGTAGAGATTGTGACCTATTGAAGTGTGTATGTTTTGTCTAAAGATTTTCAAATAAAATTTTTTATGTGGATCAAAGTAATCATGACTACAGGCTTAGGCTGCCAGTTTGGGACCCCTCCATACTTTCTTAATATTAATGAACCCATCATAACAACATTTGAGAGAAAAAACAACAACGGTGATTTAAAATTAAACTCAAATAAGTAATCCAATTTAAGAATGATCACACCATTTAGTAAGCGATTTGGGGCTTTTTTTTCCCTGGGGCATAGGTGACATTTAAATTAAGGATGATGGAAAAAAATACATTAAGGATGATGGGATCCCAGGAGGAGTCTGGAAGATACTAGTATTATGGATCTAGTCAGATGAGGAGATCAAATTTGTAGAATCCATTACTGTAGGAGAAATAGGAATTAGCAAGAAGGACGTTAGTTCTCTATCTTTAAGTTTTATTTATTTATTTTTAATTTTTATTGATTTCAGAGAGGAAGGGAGAGAGGGAGAGAAAGATAGAAATATCAATGATGAGAGAGAATCATAGATCGGCTGCCTCCTGCATATCCCCCACTGGGGATCAAGCCCACAACCCAGGCATGTGCCCTGACCGGGAATTGAACCATGACTTCCTGGTTTCTAGGTTGACACTCAACCACTGAGCCACACCACTGGGCATCTTGAAGTTGTTTTTTTTTTAAATCTTTATTGTTGAGATTATTATAGATGTCCCCCTTCCCCCCATTTCCCCTCTCCACCATAGGTAATGCAAATATGCATATAAGACAGTTGTTTAATCTCTTCCCGCACTCCCACCTCCCTTCCCTTTGAGAATCATCAGTCTGTTCCATTTCCATGCCTCTGATTCTATTTTATTCACCAGTTTATTCTATTCATTAGATTTCTTATTTGTTTATTTTGATTCAGTTGTTGATAGGTATGTATTTTTGGCATTATATTGGTCATATTTTTTATCTTTTTCTTCTTCCTCTTCTTAAAGAATACCTTTCAGCATTTCATATAATACTGGTTTGGTGGTGATGAACTCCTTTAGCTTTTTCTGGTTTGTGAAGCTCTTTATCTGACCTTCAATTCTAAATGATAGCTTTGCTGGGTAGAATATCTTGGTTGTAGGTCTTTGCTATTCATCACTTTGAATATTTCTTGCCCTTCTGGCCTGCATAGTTTCTGTTGAGAAATCAGCTGACAGTTGTATGAGCATTCCCTTGTAGGTAACTGCTTTTCTCTTGCTATTTTTAAGATTCTCTGTTTGTCTTTAGCCCTTGGCATTTTAATTATGATGTGTCTTGGTGTGGTCCTCTTTGGGTTCCTCTTGTTTGGGACTCTCTGTGCTTCCTGGTCTTGTAAGTCTCTTTCATTAGGTAGGGGAAGTTTTCTGTCATTATTTCTTCAACTAGATTTTCAATATCTTGCTCTGTCTCTTCTTCTGGCACCCCCATAATGTGAATATTGGTCTGCTTGAAGTTGTCCCAGAGGCTCCTTACACTATCTTCATGTTTTTGGATTCTTTTTTCTTTTTGCTCTTCCAGTTGGGTGTTTTTTGCTTCCTCATATTTCAAATCATTGATTTAATTCTCAGAATTCTCTACTGTTGAATCCCTCTATATTATTTTTAATTTCAGTGTATGCTTAATTTCTGACTGGTCCTTTTCCATTTTTTTGGAGGTTTATAAAAGACTAGTGGCCTGGTGCACGAATTTGTGTATATTGAAAGGAAATTAATTAGAAGAAATATTTTAATATTGCTATTCACTGTTTCTGTATAATAGAAGTGTCAACCAAATTCCGGATTGACAATGACAGATTGAAACACATGCGTGCAATTGGCGCCAGCAAGATATATATATATATATATATATAAAACTTGCTTAATTAGACCTGCTTTCTGATGTAGCTAAACTTCTTCCAGCCCAGTGAAGCACCCCAACTTCTCTTTCAGATAATTGTCAGCAACACAGCAGTAAATATCAACACAAAGCAGATTATTATTGTAGATCACTCAGGGAGAACAAAGGGTAAAATATTTAACTGCAGGAGTGTTTGACTATATTCTGTGCAGTGAGAAAACCTGAAGTCATTTTCAAGTTCCACCGTTTCTTACTTCTTTTCAGTCAGGTCAAGTTTCTAAGCTTTCTAAATCTCCATTTTCCGGCTAATGAAAAGAAAATAGGATTCCATCGAGTCTCCTTTCTACCTACTCCAGGACTTCTGTGAGAATCAAATGAGATGAGGCACGGGAAAACGCTTCACAGACATTTGGTTAAAGTGTAAAATGTTTGCACCTGGCTATAAAGCACATTGTGTTCCTGGGCTGAAGAAACTCCAAGGAGGCTAGTCGCTAGGGAGAGGAAACCGGGCATTGCTACGTGATGTCATTACCCGGCTACCGCAGCGACCTTTTCCAGGCTGGGCTGGGCTGTGGGCCACATTTTATACCATGGGGTCTTTGCAGCGTCAGCTGCAATTTGGTGGGCTGTTGCTCCGGGGTGGTGGTGGGGCCTGTGTCCCGCTTGGGGGAATCTGAGTGTTGCTCTGTGGGTGCCAGGTCCGTGTTGCCATTTATCTGTAAATGGTCAGTGCATGTCATGGCAGCTCCTATGTTGAGCATCTGCCCCCTGGTGGCCAGTGCATGTCATAGCGACTGGTCAGACCGTCAGACACTTAGCATATTAGCCTTTTATATGTAGATTCTTGAGTAACCTTATAACTGTGGTTTTGAACTCTATATCCAGTAGTTTGCTGTCTTCAATTACTTTCATTTGTGACATGTTTCTTTGTCTCTGCATTTTGGCTGCTTCCCTGTGTTTGTTTCTATATATTGGGTAGAGCTGCTATGTCTCCTTGAGTTGGTAGAGTGGCCTTGTGTAGTAGGTGTTCTATAGGACCCAGTGGCTCAGACTCCCTAGTCATCTGAGCTGGGAGCTCTAGGTGCACCCCTTTGTTGGCTGTGAGCACAGTTTTGTTGTAGTTGAGACTTGATTGCTATTGGTGTCACTGGGAGGAATTGACCTCCAGGCCAGTTGACTATGAGGACCAGCTGCAACTTCAGTGGGAGAGCTGCTGTGTAGGGGACACCCCAATGGAGTAGGACTTGTTTCAGTGGGGCTTTGGTGCTCACTGAGTCTGCCCCTTGAGTGTGTCACTTATGGATGTGTAGAGTTGTAATCTGATACTGACCACTGGATTACATTGACTCTTGGGTCTCCAGGGAGGTGCAAGGTCAGCCACTGCCTGGGGCCACCCAGCAGGAACTACAGAGAGATCTGCAGATTATTCCTCTTTGTATCAGGTTTGGAAGTGCCCAGATGAGGCCCAGCTATGGAGCAAGGTAGGCTGGTGCTGGGTCTTGGGCCTTTTATTTATAAGTTTGAGGCTCCCTGACCCAGCTACAGCTTGTTTGAGAGAGTTTAACCTGAGCAAGGACAGGCCATTCATATGCAAAAGCTGCTGCACACAGCTTGGGTGGAATTGTAAATTGGATGAGGCGGGTCTTAGGGAATCACCAGGGCAGAGCAAACAGAAATAGCTGCCAGTCAGCCCTGTGACCAGGGAGGTCCCAGCATAGGAACAATGATCCCTGCGAGCACCTCCTTCCCGGAGAAAGCTGCTCCTGAGTTTCTGGCCTGACGCTAGACAATCCAGTTTCTCCTTGTGTGTGTCTGTGTTCCCTGAAGCCTCCCCCTGGTGCTGGAGCTCAGAGGAAGCAGGACCTTGCAAGTTCAGTTTGTGGTGCCGGCTTTTTAAGAGGAACAGCTGGGTCCAGCAGCCTCTGTGTCACTGAGCCCCAATCCATACTGGTTTTTACAGCCCATCATTATGCGGACTTCTTTTCCTAGCTCTGGGAGCCTGGGCTGAGGCTCTGGTGTGGGGTTGGGACCCCTTGCTTCTCACGGGTGGCCTCTGTAGAGACAATCTCCCTCCTGATTAAAAAAAGCGGCTTTGGCAGCAAATATACTAAAATTGGAATGATACAGAGAATATTAGCATGGCCCCTGCCCAAGGATGACACGTAAATTCGTGAAGTGTTCCATATTAAAAAAAAAACAAACAGCACACATGGGTACTGGACCAGCCCGTTCCACACGTCCGCACCTCCGTGAGCTTTCTTCTTTACTCCTCTAGTTGTAGGACTTCCATTTAGCCAACTTTCTAGTGGTTTTGGATGATGGTTGTTCTGTATTTTAGTTGTAATTTTGTTGTGGTTGTGGCGATACAGGCATTTACCTATGCCACTATCTTCAAATCTCTCCTCATCTTGATGTATTTTTTTTTCTGGGTATGTGTAGCCCTGGATTCCAGGTGTTAATTATTATTAGAAGTAGATCAGAGGTCTGGAGATACATTCTGTGGGGGCAGCTCTAATGGAAAACTCATAGAGCAGTGGTTCTCAACCTTGGCTGCACATTAGAATCACTTGGGGAATCTTTGTAAAACCTGAGTTCTGG